>NW_024962295.1:776346-1203421 GCF_019238085.1 Lagopus leucura | reverse complement strand
AGGGGAGGTGCTCCAGCCCCCTGATCATCTTAGTTGCCCTCCTCTGGACCCTTTCCAAAATCTCAATGTCTTTCTTGTACTGAGGGCTCCACACCTGGACACAGTATTCCAGATGGGGCCTCAACACCAACCCAAAGATCACACTGATCACAGGGAGCGTTCCATAAGGTCTCTGATCAGAACAGGTATGAACTGGATGAAATTTGGATCCTCTGCTGGTCTAAGTGTGGGAAACCTTGCTGGCAACAGAGGAATTGCATCAAAAGGAAGATTACGGCGCTGGCATCTCATGTACCTAATCAAAACATCTGCAGTTTGTGCACGGGTAACAAACTGCTGGCAGACAATTGGCAAGCTAAGAATCATACATGTAAATTATTCAGTGACTAATTTTGACTAATGAATTCATTTGAGGAAAAAATGAAATCTATTTACTTTACATATATTAGGCTCTTTTCCCCTCCCCTTTCTCTGTATGAATTGAAACTGCCAGAATTATATGCAGAAAGGATCACCTTGGTGGCAGAGATATGCATCCCTCCAAAAAGCTTACCATCATGCCCACTTGTCAGGTAAACTAAAAGGGAAATGCTGGTGGTCCAAGAGCAGCTCCTGCCCTCCTGCGCTGAGTATTTCACCCAAGCAGTGGGTGTGGGCACTTCAGGGAATGGAGTGCAGGGACAAGAAGAGCTTGGACCCAAAAGCATCACCTTGTTCAGCACTGAGAGGGAATGTGTTTATCATCAGAATAGCCACAGTCAAAAAGATAATCAGTTCTCTTACTGACAGAGTTTCCTTTTATCGGAAGTAACTGCAAACTTATTGGGTGAGAAAGGAAGAGGAAGGGAGAACGCTTTTGTTATAACGTTGGATTCAGTCTGCACCATTCCCCAAAATAGGGTTTGCAGCATATCCATACGTGGGTTAGAAGCTGCTTACTTTCATACACAAAGGGATATTCAGTTGCCAGACCTGAGGGAATCACTTGATGCAATAGAGGCACCGAAAATGCAGCTCCTGCTTTGGATAAGCAGGCACCATGGGGTCCCCAAAGATACTTTAAGCTCCTACATCCCCACCTGGGATTGAACAGAAGCTGTTCTTACACTGCCTAAGAAGATTCATGGGGATCTGCAAAAGTTACAAAACCAGTTACAGCCCTCTAACTGATATTCTAAAATTCTGCTGATTTGTCACAGAGGAGACTTCAGATAAAATTGGAGGAAGAAAATGGGGTTCAGATTTTTTCTTCCTTTCCACTGTTCTACTTTGAAATATATCACTTTACCACAATCTGTCAAGATCACATTCATAAACAGGACAGTAAACTCAGCAAGGCTTTGGTACTGCCAAGATTGTTGTCACTTTTCTCACATTGCATTTACTGATCAGTTTTGGAAAGAGAGAGAAAAAAAAAAAAAAATCAAAGCTACCAAGTAAAATTCCTGGAATTGGTAAAGGCAAAGAGAACAAAGAAACAGGCAAAAGAAGCACAGAATAAGGGCAGCAAATCTGAGATCTCAATTTCTAGTCTCACTCACTGACAGAATTATTACTGACAGCACTACTCTTGGCACAGGATTCACCTTCATAATTCTCATTTCATTCTGCTGGAGTAACAGTTTTCTCCAAGCAAAAGTTTTCTCTTGAGAAATCTGCATGATGTGGGGTTTGGGAACGTAATCAGGAATTCAACAAAGTGTCAGCTGCTCTTTCAGTCATCTCCTGCTCCCCCAGACCTGCAGGATCAGGCAGACGAGGAGCAGTGCCCAGCAGCCTTCTGCCTTCAGCACCTCAGGGGGAAGTGTAAGGCATAGGGACCATCTCTGAGAAGGAAGCTCCTAGAAATGCTCTGGCCTTGCCACTGAAGATACTGCTAAGAAGGGGAAAAAGTAAGAAAAATGCACTGAAACGCACTAGAGAGAAGCTTCCGTGAGCACTTAGATAAAATTTATAAGTCTTCTGCATGTGGCATATTCTGTTGTGGAGCAGGTTTTCTGATGTCCCAGTAGAAGCACTGGGGCTCTTTCCAGAAGCTCCCAATCCTACATGGGTGCTCTTGAATACAGGAGACCCCTAACTAAGCCTGAACCTTAGGAAAGCCTAAGGTTCCCAACACAGAAAGAGGATTTTTTCCATCTCACCTTGGATCCAACTACACAGTCAGAAATGAGCATGGAGTCACTTCCCACAGTCAGCTTCATAACAAGCGCCTCCAGTGCCTGGTGAGCAGGAAAGGCAAGCAGCAAGCAGCAGACAGCCAGCTCCATGAGCCTCGGGAAACCTCAGCACAGGAATGGGAACAGGAAAATTCCATGAGGCACGAGCTACCTGCTGAGGTGAGGGAGGCCCTAAAAACCAACCAACAGCTGAACTAAATCCAAAAGGAGCCAGGAGAACACACTGTGAGCACTTACACACCTGGGCCAGATAACAACCTCTGGTTAAACACTATGGCTGGCTGTGGGAAGGAGCCCCTGAAATGCCAAAGGCAATGCTGTGGGAGTTCAGCTGGTGAAATTCCATGGAGAGAGAGGGGTGTAGCAGAAGGGTGCCATGCTTCAGGTTGGAGTATGAATCAGCTGTAGCTTAGACACTGAAGTTTAGAGAAAAGATGGACAGGGGGTGTCCAAATGACAGACCAGGGAGATAGACAGTCAGGGAGGGCACTGGCTGTTCTCATCTTGAGTGCCAAAAAAGAAACGGGAAAGCGCTTTCATTATTCTTAGTATGATGCTTCCTTTCTGTGCTTTAAGGCAAGTAATCTGGATGCACGCCCTCCAAAAAAAAAAAAAAGAAAAAAAGAATTAAAAAAAAATTTAGAGTTGCCAAGGTGGGTGGATAAACCTGTCATTATTAAAATGAATCCATTAACTAAGATGCTTTATAAACTCCGGATGATCTCTCTCCTATTATCCCGTAAGGAGATTAAATTTTTTCATTGTTGCTTTTATGCAATTTCTTTGGAAAGGGAAATAGCTCAAGGTTAAATTTAAAAGCCTTTTCCATCCAATAAAGAAGCCATATTAATTTTCCTTCATCTTAGAAAAAGCATATGGCCTTATGAGCTATAAAAGCTGCAAGTGTGCTTCCTTCCAGTCTCTGTGATGAGGTTTAATAATGGAACGATGTCTTACTGGCCATCGGCCTTCTTGCACCACTCTGATAGGGAGTGAGGCTGCCATGATGCTTCCAATTGGGTAAATTCCATCTGTACAGAATAACAGTCTACAAAATACGTTTAAAAACCTGGAAACAAAAGATTCAGGCCTCTCCTGCAAATTAGGGGCTCAAGAACTCCAACCTTCCCTTTAATTTATTGCCTCTAAGAAAAGAAAAGAGTAACTTTTCACTCCTGGAAGAAGTTTACAGTGAGAATAAGTGGTTTGTGCCTCCATAGTACAACTAGCAGCCAAGGCAGCAGGTTAAATTTTGGCCTCTTGTGCTCAAGCCCCACACTGGGTTTTAGCATACACATGTATACACATGCACACAGCTGCATACTTACACAACTTCCAACCTAAGGGTACAGCTGAACTGGAAATCTTGACAAGTTCCTCCAGGTCAGCGAGCTGTTGTGGCTCAACCATGACCTGGGCAACCTAACCTGGCTCTTACCAATCCCCAAAAGCCTCCCTGAGAAGATTTCTGTATTGGAACGATGGAACTTAGATCTGTACGCCCAGCAGTCCTCAGCATTGGTGAGCTCAGCAGTTGAGGTGCTGAACTCCACCAGCACGTTTCAGGAGGATCTGGGACACGCATGGAACACTCCAAGGGAAGACACAGCCTCCAGGGCCATTTGTGCAGCTCTGAGGCAGGCTCACCCCACTGAGCTGCTCCAGCCCTGCTGCACATGCCTGAAGAGTTATTTCCAAACTGCTCCTGGTAGCTATAAAGCGTGCGAACAGAAGGGGAGAGCACATCCTCTGTGTGCAGTGCATTAATGGCCCATGGTGTCACCAGGGACAAATCACTCCCACTGCTTTCAGTGGGATGATTAGAGTTTATGTTGGAATGCAAGTTTCCATTAACAACCAAGGTAAGTGAACATCAGGAAATTATACGAAGCATCGGTTTTATGAGCTGAAAGATTTGTTACTTCTACCCACACAACTGAAGACATTATTTTAAGGAAGTATTTAAATCCTTCTTAAACCTTATTCTTGACACATCAAAAGAAAGAATCAAACCAGAACCTCTCCACCCTCAATTCTAAAAAGAACCCAACTCCCCAAGGTGCTTTTACAGGTTTTTGATGGATAGCTTAACTCCTAATTGTCTGTTCAAAGCCTCTACTGTTCCTTAGAGCTCACTCTCAACATAGACGTGTTCTGTTGCCTGGGATGAAGCCTACACCCAGGAGCCCCAGGCTTTTGATGGTATTTGGAAAGTCATGGCAGGCAGGTGAAATCTCTGGTTTCTGGAAAAAAGGCAATGTTGCACCCATTTTTAAGAAGGATAGAAAGGATGACCCAGGGAACTGCTGACCTGTCAGCCTCACCTCTGTGCCAGGGAAGATGATGGGGCAGATCCTCCTGGAAGCCATGCTAAGGCACGTAGAGGAGAGAGAGGTGATACAGGATAACCAGCATGGCTTCACCAAGGGCAGGTCCTGCCTGACCAACCTTGTGACATTCTGTGAT
Source organism: Lagopus leucura (assembly GCF_019238085.1). Taxonomy (NCBI): domain Eukaryota; kingdom Metazoa; phylum Chordata; class Aves; order Galliformes; family Phasianidae; genus Lagopus; species Lagopus leucura. Next base: position 1,198,775 of record NW_024962295.1, on the reverse strand, counting down.
GGCATAACTGCATCACAGAAACAATTCAAAGGATGGAACACTTCCCCTGCAAGGACAGGATGAGAGAGCTGGGGTGGTTCAGCCTGGAGACCTGACAGCAGCATTTCAGTATCTAAAGGGGAGTAAAGGAAAGAAGGGGACAGACTCTTTAGCAGGGTCTGTTGTGACAGGACAAGGGGAAATGATTTCAGACTAAAAAAGGAGAGATTTAGATTGGACGTAAGGAGGGCTTTTTCAGTAAGGTTGCCCAGACAGGTGGTGGCACCCCATCCTTAGAGACACCCAAAGTCAGGCTGGATGGGTCTCCGAGCACTGATGGAGCTGTGGGTGTCCCTGTGTGTTGCAGGGGGGTTCAGTGAGATGACTTTTAACAGTCCCAACTCAAACGATTCTCTGTTTGCATGGAACACTGGCATGTTTCTGATTCTATGTGTGCTCCCTTCTTCCCCTCTGTTACAACTACTTATGCTTCTGGAGCCCACAGTTTCAAAACAGAAAACAAGCAATATTACAGCACATCTGAGGGAAAGAAGGAACTTTGCCAATCTAGAATAAAAACCTTAATCTGCAGCACGGTCAACACGCTCCTTCATCTCAGTAAAGTTTCAGTGCATCCTTCAATATCCCAGGGCTTTTTCAATGCTCATCTTTTAAGATATTGTTCCGCAGTTTCTTCTGGTGACTCCAAAGGAGGCGGATGAAGCTGGCCCAGCAGCCTGCCTGAGCACACTGAGCTACAAGAACAGGAGTTTGGTGCTTGCCTGCCACAAGTAAAATTAAGTCTTCAATCTTCTTTTGCAATTTGAAACTGAAAACCCAAATCAATAAACCTCTCAGTCCTCCTTGAGCTACAACCTAAGAGCACAGGCCAAAAACTCTATGTTATTTATTTATTTTCCCCTTCTTCCCTGTAGAAATGCTTCTAAAAATTCAATCTAGCAGTTCAAGCTTAATTGCTCGCTTTGAGACAACTCCAAACTTGGAGCCTCATCTGACTGAAGGGTTTGAAGGAACTCTGATGCTTTTATAGCATCAATGCTCAGAAGAGAATTTTTAAAAAATTACCCAGACTCTGTCTCTTCATATGCAAACAACTGGACGTTAATAAATTAGCAGCAAAATTTTAAGACTTTCACGTAGTTTAGAAAATAATGAGGCCTATATAATCTATTTCTCTGTAACTCTTTAGACTTGAAGGATTCGGATATAAAATCAACCTTAATTGTCCAGAACCAGCCATCAATTGGCTTTGGGAATACATCATTCCAATTGATTGCAACTACAGACTCACAGCAGGTGACAAATATCCCTGCCAAGACTATTGGTTCTGCTCCCAAACCCTGTCTCCCTTTCTAACTACAGGCCTAATTGCTGCCATTGCCTAGTGCCCCATTCAGGCTCAGTCCTTCCCACTGGGAACCACTGCCCAGAGCCACAAAGGATACAGGTGACCAAGCCTCGACTGTTGGCATCTGTTCAAGCCAAAGCTTCACTCTTTGAAAAATGCTATTGGGCTGCAGCCAACTCCTGCACTAACAACATCTCTATCTCCTAAACGTCGGCCCTGCAGACAGCTCTCTGGTGATGCTGCAAAGCAATTAAGAATATCCTGTAGAGTCTGGGCTAATTCTATTTCTTGGAATGTTCAGACTGCTGAACTGTGATGGGGTGGAAGTTCAGATCTATCACTAGCTGTGTACGAAAGACAACTGACCTATTTTACCCCCCACTCTGTTTCATAATGAGGGCATAAAGAATTCATTCCAGGGAAAGATGCAAGGCTAGAAGTCTTCCTGCAAGAAGGATAATTCAGTTCCCAGAGGAATGCATCCATTACCCAACATTTTCTACAGCTGGCTTGCTCAATTCCTCCCTTGTTTCTGTGATATCAGGGAAACCAGCGCCTGTAGAGCCTGAAGTCTTTACTTAGGACTGTGGATTCCTCTGTGACAGCAAGAGTCCTTAAGACAGATCATATAATACTAATCAAAAGGCTTCTATCTTTTGAATATTTATCCCTAATTGTTTTGGCAAGCAGAGAGAGGTTCTTAAATGTACTCTGAAAGTCAGGCATGTGCTTCAGCACACAATAAACAGAGCTATTTAAGTTTGAAATAAGGCATTTTGCAAAGTTCTGATCCAGAAAACCTACTTGAAGGCTTGGAGAACAAATGCTGCACAGCTCAGAGAATCACACCTGGCTGTGGCTCTGACATTTCCCAATGCTGCTCTGTGCATCCCATTCATTTCCTTTGCCATCAGTCATTCGCACACTGGCTTTCCCCCTCACAAAATCACGTGGAGAGGTTTTTGTTTTCATCACCCCTCATCTTTGGCTTGAGATGGGGGTTCTCACCAGATGACTGAAAGAATTCAGAAGCAGTTTTATGATACGGTTGAAGATTGGGCATTCCAACACCTACGAGAGATCTCCATCAGAAAACACAACACAACAATATTGTTACTTACACCCTACTGCATCAACACCTTGTAAAAAGCTACTTCTCAATATAAATAATACAGCCTCACTTGATTTTTCCCTTTCCTCTCACTTTTGCAAACACCTTTGGTACTTAAGTACCATTTCCTAGGAATACACACCATCCCACAGAGCTCTGCCATGCTGAGACTAACTATAGCAGCTGGCCTAGGAAAGCGGTCAGGTGGATGCATTAGCACTCCTGATGAAAACTGTTTGTTTGTTTTCCCCTCTGTTCTCTTCAGATTTGTGGTTTTGTTTATTTTTTTCTTTTAATTTTTTTTTTCCAAGTCTGATCAGAGGCTTTGCTGAAATGAGCACAAGCAATAGTATTTAAGATTGCAGACATGGTTAATGCCAGCATTGGCTTCTGCTTAACTTCTTTTCGTTTTTAACAGCCCTTGCCCTGCAGGTATAAAAAGGGAATTAGAGCCATAAGGCACAGCTTCAGATTTGTTCTCTTAATTAGTTCCTGCCATGGTGGATTAATTCCATCCGCAATGTGTTGCCATCTCTGCAGAAGTTTATCGTAGTGGAATGGGGGATTAATGAGGAGAGTGGATGCCGAGACACCCCAGCTGTCTGTAAGCCAGCCATAATGGGATCAGCACAGATGGTACCGATGCTCTCCTTAAGTATCACTGAAGGTGAGCAGTTTTTTTCCTATAAACCTGACACGTGCAGTTACTCATCTGCTGCAAAGAATAAAATGACAGAGCTGCAGCTCTTGACTCAAAAAGAGCAGCTGGAGGAGATGGTTGTCTCAAGAGTCTCTCTCCCTTTCTTGAAGACATAGTGGGTTATTAGCTATAGCATTTTAAGCTAATTTTCTTCTCTTCTGTCTGCTACAACTAAATGCAAACGCGTGTGTGGATTGGAGGATTTCCTTTAAAGCTGGGGATACTGTTGTTGGGTACCCTGCAATCTATCAGCGAACTCTGCACTGAGATCCTATCCCCAATTGCACAGGCCTCTAGGATGAGCTGTTGGGGTAGGGTACCTCTTTCCCTTTGTATACTTGAAAACTGAAGGAGTTACAGTCCAGCCAGGAAGCACCAGAGGAGTAAAACTGGTGAAAGGACAACTGAGCCCCTTCATGTTTTAGTTTTAAGTTGCCCTTTTATAACTATTTAAAAATAATTTAAAAATATTTATTTGCCTTTGATGGTCTGTTCCCATAGAAATAAAATGACAACATCCCCATAAAGTAATATCTGAACATACTTTTGTCTCTCAGTACCTGCCTGGCGCATGATGGGGACTCCAGAGATAGGGGTTCAGTGACTGACACCATTATAGATTCACTGTACGACCCCAGGAAACTCGATTCATCCCATGGCCCTACCTATAATTGGAGATAATAGGGCTTCCAGTGCTTGTTTCATCTATTTTAGACAGCCAGCTACTTGGGGCAGGTGCTGCCTTTCTCCGTGCTCATTTAGTGCCTCACATAATAGAGTTCCAATCTCTGTTGATGCCTCTGTGCATTATTAAAATACAAAGGATGTCAAACAGAAAGAGACATTTAAGTGCTCAAGTGCTGTGGGAACAATACCAGCACGCAGGCATTCTTCTTCATCCTTACAAACCTGCTGCTAAATACAAAGAGCTGTCTGTAGCTGTTCTGCTACCCCCACATAAAGCAGAGGCACATCAGACAGAGTTATGTTGCTGGGTAATGCGTGCTGGGTGCCATCCAGAAGAGCTGTCATGAAGTGACAGAAGTACGTCTGACTCCAAGACACTGAAGGACAATAGCAATTTGAAGCATCACTGCTCTCCTGTGCGGCATTCAGGAGGTTTTTGGATGCACCAAATGAAATTATTCTGCCCCTACGGATTTATTGTTTCTTACCCCCTACCAATGTCTCATTCCAGCTTCAGTATCCATAACGCTATGTAAAAATCTCTCCCGTATTATGACAATTGAAAGGGGGGAGAGAGGAATCCAGGGATGCTGAAATACTTCAAAAGAAATTTGGAAGTCCTATTGCTGCCCTAGTTTTATGAGATAGAGCTGGAGAGAGAAGGCTGCAGTGAGAGCTGCTGTTTTGAGGAGAGCACCCCAGGCCACAGGGCTGCAGGGTGAACACAAGGAGAACTGGTTCTGGGTCAGGCTGAGGGCTGCTTTGGAAAAAGTGGGAGAAAGGTCTCCTAGCAAAGGAGATGGAGCAATGGATAAATCCCTATGACCATCCTCTCTGCAGAGGGGGGGAGAGGGACAGAAGAAGGAAACCAGAAAAGGTCAGAGGAAAAAGGCAGCGGAGAGCTGCTCTGGTTCCTCAGAAAGCTGCTGTCTCTCATTGTTACACAGAATGGGGAACTTCAGCTGCTGGCCACCACAACTCTGGGTGTCAGGGACTTGTCACCACTGCCCTACCTGGGTGCCACAGGGACATCAGCACCTAAAGGACTTTGTGTCAATTGCAGCTTTGCCCCTCACAGCCCAACAAGGCACAGAGTAGGTTGAAGAAAACATGTGGCATCTTGCTTCTTTGCACCCAGAGCACAGTGGGATGGAGCACACGATGCGGAGCCTTGCTGTGCTGCCCTGGGATCAGCAAAGGGGCAGAATGACAGGAGCTGATCATGTTAGCTTTATGATATAGATACTTGGAGAAGCCTCTCTGGGCTGCAGTTATGTCTCATTTGTTCAGATCCCTGCAACTGCACAGAAAATGCCACCTGTACTCCAGATCTGACTGTGAAAGGACGAGACAGCCCTGGTTACACCAGCCTGTTGGGCTGTAGGTACAAGACGTGCAGCTGGTGTGTACAGACATGCAGTCACCCTGGGAGCAGGTGTGGGAGTGCCGGGGGTTACCTCACATTCCTGGAGCTGCGTGAAATGCAGACAGAGCGCAGCAGAAGGGCAGGAGCTGCCCCAACTCCCCAAGCTGCCCACTGTGTCCCCGTGGTATCCCTGCTGGGCATCTGTGCAGAGAGGGAAAGGCACAGTAGGATGCTTTCCTGTGGTACAGACTCTATCATATACTGTAACATCCTTTTAAGTCAGGCTTGCTCTTTAGCTTCCTGATTTTTCTCTTTTTTTCAGCATAAAAGGCAACAGTTAAACGTGATTGTGGTATTCAGTGAGTCAAAGAAAGGAAGGTTTGAAGGAAGAGTTGGCTGTAGCAGTGAGTCTGGTTTTGTCAGATGTACCGTCACTTGCTTAGCAAACATTCCCTTCTCGTTATTGAGTAAGGCAGTAATACCTGGGCATTGAGAAATTGCTTTTGGGCCTTGGACCCAAGTGGGGAGCTGAGCTCTGCTTCCAGCAGAAAGCCCCACATTTACAAGATGCTGGAGCCAGAGGAAATAGGTGAGAGCCATATTATGTCAAGCCAAGACGAGCAGAGCAGAGGGAGCAGGATCCCACCGTGGCATTCCTCCTGCCTGAGATTTTACCCACTACACCATGCTGTTTGTATTGCACGGTGCTACGTCTTATAATTAAAAGGATTGTGCTCACAGTGGGGGAGTGTGTGTGGCAATAAACATCTCTGGGTGATTAAACATCAAAGCAATGTTGAGGTGTTTGAGAACCCCCAAACTGTTTATTCTGCATGCGTCCTCCAAGGCTGCCAATATTGACTCTGCTTCATGACAAGGAGAGAAAGAAACAATAAACCATAATAAAGCAAAAGATTACGCTTCATGCATTGCCTCCTAATATTGCATTGTGTTCCAACAAAGGTGAAGTTTTGCAGAGTAAAAATACTGAACATCCCAATGCAGTGCTCAGCCCAAAACTTCTGCTTGGCGAGGGTGGCCATTGCTTTTCAAGTGGAAAACTCTCTGACTAATTGCAAATTTTCCCTTTTTTTGTTTCTCCCTCCTCTATGTAGAAAGAGACCAATAGAAACAAACAAACAAAAAAAAGTATAACAAAGTGAAAAGTTTCAGTGAAGTGAAATAAATATGCTACAATTCTAAAACAGCCCATTGGTAGTGCAAGGGCTGTCATTCCAATGCAAGGTTGTGTTCCAGTCAGAACACCCCATCCACTACCATGGGGCTCCTGAATCAAGAGCATAGTGGGGAGGAATGAACATTGCAGGAAACGTGTGAGCAGCTTGGAGATGAGCTGAGAGCTTCTTCCTACTGTACCCTGAGAAGGTTCGAGTCCTTTAATTTTAGTGAGATTAAGATGTCCATTTTAATGCAGCAAGGTTTCATGATGGCCCTTTTTTTTTAACGTGTAATACTTACTATAATAATGCAGGGAATGAAAAGGAATAGTTTAAATCAAGTCCTGTCACTAAGGTGAAGAGTAATTGTTCTCAAGTTGAGAGAGGGTAAATTCAATTTGGTCATTAAGAAAAACTGACAGAAAAGTTTGATCAAGAATAGTCTCTTTAATGAGGTGGTTGTAGCTAATTCATTAGAGAATATGAAGGCAGAAATAGGGATCCTGCACTTTTCATGCACTTATCAGTGTTCCCTCTGAGGAGCTCTGCAGCTGACCCTCTCCTACAGGCTTTGAGAACCCTACACCGATACAAAGACTCATAGAATTCTATATACCCACCAATATAAAAGGCTGTTTGAAAGATTATACCACTTCTGTTCTACTCATCTGCTTCATCTATAGCAATAGGTGACCATTGCTTGGGGCAACCCAGGAGATCTGCCTTGACCAACTGAGCCTGCACGAAAACCCCGCAACTCCTCTGGGGAGGCACCAAATGCATCTTTAGAACTCTATTTATTTATCTTCATGAAACAAGAGCCAACGCTCAACCACCAAAAGAACTGAAAGAAATTCCCCAAGCTAGAGAACAATAAATTTGCTTGAATGTAATAATCTCTCTTTCCCTCAGTCCTACAAATTACATGACAATAAACTCCGCAATAATAAATTGTTCGCTTTGCAATTGCACATTAATCTTTGCTAGAATTCACAAACAAATTTTAAGTCAACAGGCTTGAGTTTAATTAAAAAATTTCCAACTCTACTATTTTACTACCCTCTCTTCGATCAGGCAATAAGCCACGGGGTTTATACAGTTTTACGAGAAGCAGTTTTTGTGCTTTTTTTCCTGAAATGCCTCAGGTGTAGGGTACCTTCCTTGCAGCAATTGTTCTTTCTTACAGCCCCGCATCCATCAGTGCACTGCTGAAGCCTATTTCTGTCCTTCCAGGTAAAACAGAGCAGACTGGATTTGATCAGAGATGGAAGAAGGAGAAGCAAATAAAAGCATCTATTAGTACCTGAGGCATTATTTGAAATGTATCTGGTTCATTGGTTCTAAACCTATGGCTCTCAGATCCGTGGAGGGCCATTTCCAGCGGCTCATGAACAGCTGTGGCAACTGACAGTTGTTGGAACTGGGGAAGTAGTTTGACCAGAGAGACATAAAACACTCTTCTGTTGGTTCTGGGTTTGATTTTAGTATCACACAGCTCATAACTGTGCCCAAGTATCAATTTTTACCTGGAGAAGAAAAGGTCCCTACCTCTCAGGTCTGTCTGCAGGAACTGCCTCTCAATCTCTGCAAAGTAATGGGGCATCTCCATTTACATTTAAATTGGGATGCTTTCAGGTGACTTGAAAGGGACAAACTGCAGCTCAACACAGGCTCTAATAACAGTGAACTTCTGTATTTCTGATGTGCAGCCCTGATTCCATCTGGGAACAAAAAAGCCACCTCCAGAGGAATGCCTGCTATATTCACACCTGCAGCCTAATAACCATCATCCTCCAGAGAGACACACGCTGTAATTGAATGGCACCAAAATGCCAGCACTCCTTCATTATTTTTAATATATGCTTCCCTTCTGTAAGCCAACATATCAGAATTAAGAGCAATACTTAATTTTCAAATGAGTTTTCCTTAAGCTAAGCGTGCATCAAGTCGCATTTGTGTGTTTTGGTTATTTTTGAAAGCTTAGGCTGGAGCCAGGGTAAGTCCAGCTGCAAAGAGTAGGAAGAATACTTCTCTTTTTTATGTATAATTTGTCTGGTTTTGAGCTGTTTGAAGACATTAGAGTCCAGCTCCCTGGCAGCTGGCTGGCCTTTTCACCACAAGCCTTCCCCCCTATATCAGCAGTGGCAAATGTGCTTTTAACTCACACCAGTTGACAACCAGCAAATGGTGTAAATCCAAAATATTAAAAGCACAGGCGATGGCAGAAGGAACAGGTCAGCCTGATGCTGGAAGGAAATAAATTCTGAGCTTACCTTGGTGTGAAGAGGAGCCAGATGGGATGGGATAATTGCAGGTGCCATTAAACTTCAGCATTAACCATGGGAAGTAGAACTGATAATGGAAGCACTACCATGTTAAATGGAAGTGAGGAAGCAGTTCACATTCATGTCAGCAAATGCCATCACTATGTGTAGAGGTAAGGTGATTTTGCATTCTTTGTCTGCAGAAGAGATTCTGCCCCATGGAGAGGGTATGCAAATGTCTTGCCCCTGTGGGGATAGCACTGGAATGGGCTCCCCCGGGAGGTGGTTGAGTCACCATCCCTGGATGTGTTTAAAAACCATTTGGATGCTCAGGGACACAATTTAGTGGAGGGCTGTTAGAGGTAGGGTAGGATGGTCAGGTTGTGGTTGGACTTGATGATCTTTAAGGTCTTTTCCAACCTGAGCAATTCTGTGATTCCATGTTTCTGTATCAGCTCCATGCACACTAGGTGAAAGAACCCAGATTTTGGGACACTGATTGAGCTGTTAAAGAGACTGAGGGGCGAATTAAAGTCACAGCACCACAAAGCTCTGGGAAGACAGCCAGGAGGAGCAGAAAAAGAAGCAAAACTGCTCTTTCATAAGAAGCTCTAAAGCTAAAGCATATCCAGGGGACTGGGGACTGGAACCTCTCTGAGCTTTCCTCTGGGAAGAACTCACTGAAGCTCCTACTCCATTGCACCACCCCTCCATTGCACACAGAGGCACGAAATCTAACAGATTTAGGGAAGTCCCGTTCATAAGCATAGCTTTACAAATGTGTTTCAGCACTTTGATTTGGGCGAGAAGAAAGCTTCAGAGGCAAAGCTGTTGGTCATCCTTGCTTGCTCTGCTTTGGCACCACACAGCCAGCTCCAGCCATGCAAACGGGAACACTTCATGTTCCTCTGTGGGGAGATTAACAGAGCTGCTGGCAGACTGCACAGTATTTGCTGCACCAGTGCCTCAAAACATGCTGTCAGGAACTGGGCCCCTTTCATTTAATGTCTCCAAGAAATGCAGTTAAATGCTAAAGGCCGAGCTCTCACTGTCACATTCTGCAGACTGTTCCTATAAAGATGAACAGTGGCCCTCTAACAACAGCTTTCTGCTTTCCCTGTTGGAATACAGGGAATCTGCTTTCCCTGTTGAGTTTTAGAACTCAACAGAATGCACAGTCATAGAGTGATAGAATGGTTTGGGTTGGAAGGGAGCTTTAAGATCACCTTGTTCCAACCCCCTGCTATAGGCAGGGACCCCAGGTTGCTCACAGCCCCATCCAGCCCGGCCTTGAACATCTGAAGGGCTCAGGGCATTCAGCTCAGACCAGGCAGGTCCAGCTCTGTGCTGCTAGCCCTGTGCTGTCCCAGCTCGATGACAGCACACCCACTATCTCACAAGCCACTTTTGAAAAGCAGCATTGCTTCTCACATTTAAGTTGAACAGCCTGCATAACTGGAATTTGCAACCCAGCTTTCAGGAATCTTCTGTCATTTTGCATTACGTTATTATGCTAAAATTGCTTTTTAAGGGTCAGCTAGCTTGGAAAACTGCAAAATGTACTTTTACTTCTGATTTCCTTACAAAATGATTTGATTCCCACAGCCACAGGATATGTGCTATATCGCTAATGCTGACACATAGCAACCCTGCGTGGCCAAGGCTGCTTCTACCTGGTGGCACAGCAGCACTGTGTTGGCATTGGCTGGCTGTGGTTTTTTTTACAAATTCTATTCAGATGGAAGAACTGACACAAAGAACATCCATTTCATTGGAGAATTGGGCTAGTGATGAGTGACTGGGATACACTGGGCTCCCCATGGAAGGGACATCTGTGCTATAATGCACAGAGCTACCCAGTGGTTCCTTACATCCCTTTCTCCCAGGTTGCTCTGGGATGCTCTGTTGTATGGGAGAAGAGAGAAACGTGGTGCTTTGTGGATGACTCTGATGCTTCTTTCTGCATCCCAAGATCAGCCTGGCCCACTGGTGGCACTCCAGCAGGGGCTGCCTGGGGTGATGCTGGGGGACCTGGAGGCACCCCCAGTGCCACCACTGCCCACCCAGGGCATGCTTCTGGGAACAAATGGCTAATGGCTTGCCATGAGGCAAGAGTAAAGGTAAAACCTCAGTCTTACTGAATGAAACTCCCAGAAGAATTGGCTTTTCTTGTGCCAAAGGAAAGGAGCAGGCTAGGACTTCAATGAGAAGAATTTTTGGGGCTTATAAATGAAGAAGCAGAGTAGTACTTGTGTAGCCTTTTACAATATTAGCTGCAAAAAATAGCTACAAAAAGAGAGAAAGAACTCAAGCTTAGAAAAAGATTCTTTACTCACAGGGCAGAGAGGCACTGCACTGCTGCCCGGAGTTGTGGGTGCCCCATTGCTGGAGGTGCCCAAGGCTGGGTTGGATGGGATCCACGGCTGCCTGATCTGGCCATAGCAGGGGGTTGGCACTGTGTGCTCTTTACAGTCCCTTTCAACCCAAGCCATTCTACAATTCAAAGTTTCACGGTTTGGATTTTCTGTGAAAAATTGAAATGCATTTTATAGGAAAGACACTGGGAGAAAAAACATTGTTAGGAGCAACCTGGGAGGCAGTTTTGTCAGAGGTTGCTCACAGTCAAACCACAGTGAAGAACTTAATGAGTGGAACCCATGGAAGAAGGAATCCTGAAGTAGCTCTGAAGGAAGAACAGAAGAAACAAGTGACTGCAGATCCAGTTCCTTCCAACCTTGCTGTTGTAGCCCCACAACCAAAGAGAAACGTAGTGAGACCAGGGACAACCTATTTGGTTTCTAAGCACAAGAGTGGGCTGGGCTTTGCCCATTCAATGTTAATGAAGAATGTGACCCACTGAAAGATCAAACGAGAGTTTACTGCCTAACCTTGTAACCTTAGTAACTGTAGTTAAGTGGCAGCCTGGGACAGTCCATTAGCAGTACCCTGCTAACCCAAAGCAGAAACTTAAATGTTTAAACAGATGATTACAATTGTCATAGCTCTCTAATCTTCATTCAGCTTGGTAATTCAAACCAGTACTTACAACTGGTTTGCCATCTTGTGTTGGCTACCGGAGCAGTACAATGGCCATACACAGCAGGGTATGTGCCATCATGTTATTTTTGCTAATGCTAATTCAAAAAAGAAGGCAGAGAGAGACAATGTGAAAAGGACAATCCTTTGGAATGATAATGGTTTTGTGTAATGCTTAATTTTAATCAACATATGGGCCGAGGCAAGGATCCTCCTCACAAAGGATGACAGAAAGGGATCAGTGACTCCTGCCCAGGACAAAACCGCACAGAGACATGTTAATTACATTTTGGAATTGTTTCTTCTGTAAGCAAGATTATAAAATTCAAATGAGCCAAAGAGATAGAGGCAGAGAAGGGAGCAACTTTATATTGTCTATTATTTTTAAGATGCAAATTTAAGATGCAAATTGAGGGATTTAATTTAATAACGTTAATCTTGAGCACCAGAAAGGATAAAGTCTTCAGAAAGTTATGTTTCTCTTAATAGAAGATGATCTGATTATTTACACTGAACAATTTCAATACTTTCCCCTCACCCCCCCTTCCCATGTTTGAGTCTCAAGGGTCCATGTTTCAAGTTTCCAACCATGCAATGACAGCCAGACTTCTTAAAGTGAAAGCTGGGCCACTCTGTGATGGATGTGATTCCGGGAATGGGAATGCTAAGCAAAAATGGGTCAGATGTGCAAGGGAAGTGATGACATTGTCCAACACATTGGCTGCACAGCAAAGAAGCAGCTATAATGAGACCAGAGACAGCAACAAGCAGATGGAGAACGCTTTCCAAGGTTTTGAATTTGCTGTAAATGGGAAAAACAGTATTTGAAACAAATCCTTTTTGGGGTGGGGGCAGGGGAGGGCACATTCTGCCCTCAGTTCTTCATTATCGTTTACAAATGAAGTCACACTAATTGATTAATTGGTTATCGTCATAAGGAATCCATCCAGTCCTCCATCTCTAGGACAGGTTTCATCTTCAAGGGCTTTTCCTTCTCTGGTCTCTGTTCTGCTTGGTACATCTTTATCCAAAGCCAAAGGGGTTAACAGGCATTGATCAGCAGCAGCCAGGAGGTTACGCTGGATGCTCACCATCCAAATCCTCTGCTCTTACAGGAAGAAAGAGGAAAATCCAACAGCAACTTTCAGCAGTATGAAACACCTTCCCAAGCACACGTTGCTGATATGCCTGGAGTCCAGGCGCAAGATATGACACCTCAGAAGAGCAAAGTGGCCTGAACCTTGCAATTCTAACACACAGCTACTTCTGCAGATGGGGAGCAGTCTGAAAGAAGGTATTTTATATCATCCCTTATGGAAAGTATCTGTCGCATCCTATCGTGGATGCTATAATTGCTTCTCTTGTTCCAGCGCACATCTCCTCACCTTCTTGCTTCTTTTCAGTGTTCTGATGCTCTCTCCCTCTTTCCTGCTCTGCTGCCTGCTGCCTCTGTTCTCACGCCACACTCCCAATCCGAAGAAGAAGGGTATAATTTCTTCGTTTCCCGTTTTCTCAATTATGCCACTGGTGAATCATCCTAATTGCAAAGAACATCATACTCCCCATCATTTATGAATTTGGTTTACAAATCTGATTGAGTGATAGGAATAAATATTACACAAAATGAATGTGTAGAAATTAGCGAGCCACTAAGCACAACGCTAAGGCTGTTCACACAGATTAAGAATATCCGGTAGGAAATCACAGGCTAGACATCCTGGTGTACTGTTTCATAATGTCAGCCGTGGTTTACAGCCAAGCTGTAATTTGTTTCTACACACAACTATTAAAATTGTCTGCTTTTTCTGCAAATGCAAATACGAAAGTCGTAACAGATCTATCAAGCATTTAGCAGAAACTGCAATCATGACAAATAGGAGACAGAAGTGATGTATGCCAGTGAAATTCTTTCATAATTACGAGTAAGGTTTCGGTAAGAACATCTTTCTTACACATCAACTTGTAAAACAAGTATCAAAGAAGCAACATATTGAATGGTAAATAGGGATGTGCATTGGACATGAACTTGGGAAAGCTGCAGTTTGAGAGTGGTAGCATGGCTGGTTCAGGTCTCAACATCCCAGCTCCATCCACACGCTGATACAATAGGCAAAATGCCATTTGCTGTTCCTTCCAGGAATATTGTTAATTAATTAGTTCTTAATTAAGTTTGCAAAATACAAATATCCTTGATTGAAAGACACTGTAAAGAGGAAATTATTGTTAGGACGATCAGAACTTTTGCCTTGGGAAAACCTTTGGGTGTGTTTCCTCATTAATGCTAATGGAAATTAACAGCTTAATGCAAGCCAAGCTGAAAATAAGATAATTCATGTTTGCATCTTAACTACATTTGCTTCATTACATATTTAGGATCTCTGATACGTGTAGCAAGATGAGCTTCAGCACTTTGAGCTACTGTTTTTAATTGGTCCTATGTGTACAAATACACCTGAGTTAAGAAAAAAAAACACATCTGAAATATTTATGATAGTACTTCCCCTACAGCAATACATATGGCAGATTGCAAGAATGTGCTTTTTTAAGCAGACACCTCAATCTAGCCAGATCCAGACTTAGAGACTGCTCAGAAATAAAAGAAGAGAGAGAGGCGCATCAGTCCCCTACATGTAAATGTAATTACTTAGTAAAAACGTTCCAGCAGGATTACATCCTCAGCCACTGATTGGCTGTGTTACCTGTAGGGTATTTTGCATTCTCTCTTCATTTCAAAGGCAAAAATTATTCAAAAGAGGAATCAGAGGAATTTAGAAGATTTTGTGTTCTCTTTGCTCAATAACTTCTGGAGATTGCTAATGTTTTCTGCATTTTCAATTATCACAATAGAAGTTGCAGCATATACTAAGATACCATTCTGAGAAATTCACATCTTTGCAATAGAATCATAGAATCACCAAGGACGTAAAGACCATAAGATCATCCAGTCCAACAGTTCACTTATCACCAACATTTCCCACTAAACCCTGTCCCTCAGTACAACACCTAAGCATTTCTTGAACACCTCCAGTGACGGTGACTCAACCACCTCCTTGGGCAGCCCATTCCAGCACCTGACCACTCTGTCAAAGAATAAACTGCTTCTAATGTCCAACCTGAACCTTCCCTGGCGCAGCTTGAGGCCATTCCCTCATCCTATTGCTAGTTACACAGGAGCAGAGGTTGACCTCCACCTCACCTGAAATAAGAAAGCTGGTTGGTCACCAGGAAACCTGGGGCTCTTCTTGTGTCAGCTCTCTGACTGCTTCCACTGCCAACCAGCTCTGTGCGCCTGGTACCTGTCATGGCATAACATGGAAAAGGAACGAGGAGTGATTTTTGTTTGCTTTCATCTTTCACACCTCTCCAAAACTCCAGGCTGCAGTACTTGCGATCTGGGAGAGCACAACCCCATCCATATCCCTGGATGTGGAAGAAAGGAGGAAGAATTCCCACAAGCATCGCTGGGTGCCAGGCTGGAGCCCCCATAAGCAACCATTTCCACATGACAAACTGATGTGGTCTCTTGATATACTGCTACTGGGATTTGTCCTGTCCCCAATGCCTTCCTGCAGCAGCAAGCAGCTGCAGAACTGTGAGCAGAGTGAAAAATAACCTGTCATCGTGCTGACCTTTCAGTGCCTGCTCTCTTTCTTGCATTAAGTCACGCTCTGCAATCTTGTCCAGATTCTTTTGGGAAGCATTTTTATTTGTAAGCTGGGTCATGAGTTCACTTCCCACGCTGGGACAGAGTCTCATATCCCGTGACGACACTGCAGTGAAACAGAGTTTCACGTGAGATTTTCAAACCCTGTTGTCCATTGGTGCCCAAACAGGTGGAAAATGCAATCTGGGTTGTGCAAACAGACTGCCATGAAGCCGTACTGACTTCTGCCACTTGAAAATCTGTCACTTTATTCCTCTCTGAGGAGCACGAGTGTTGTCAGTATACAGGTAAAGCTTCCTCCTCTTGGAGAAATAAGCTATTACCATATTCAGAGAACCATTACTGCTTTTCTATTTACATTATTCTTCATCTACAGTGTGATTTTACAGACTGCTGTGGTGCAGGTGTGAAACTCTTAGACTCAAAACAAATATTCCCTGCTATCCTAAATCTGTCAAAGATGCTCTTATCAACTCTAGTTATTTTAAATCTTTGGCACATTAAGCCTCAAATTGGTCTCGAGGAAATATGTGGGACAAGAAGAAATTTACCATGAAGATGATGGGAGTTAAAAGACCATTATTTGTATGAAGCTATTCAAGTTTACATTCCGTACCATAAACAAAAATATACAAATATATGTGCAATCGAAGGACCAGACAAATAAGGATTTACTTTGCCAAGCCACAGTTTCATTTCACGTGTTGAAATAACTGCTTCTGCTATATATTAAAAAATTAAATAAAAACAACAATAACAAAGCTCTCAAAAATCAGAACCAACAAAACAAAATCCCATGGCTTTCCAAGGCCAAGGATTAGCTACCTGCCTACAGTCATTTACGATGACTGTACTCACTCTCTCTACTCACGTGAGTCTCTTTCTCTGCCTTTCCTCCCTCCCCATTGCTATTACAGGGGACCCAGCTGGCGCAGAGCCTCTTTCCAGGATGAGTTCCTGCAGCTAACCTCTCCTTACAGCAGCTCCCAGGAAAATGCTGTGGATTTTCTCCAGGGCTGAGCCCAGTGTCCCACCTGGGCGGCACTACCTCAAATCTTGATCTGGACTCCACCAACTGCTGAGAGATGGCACCTCATGAAGAGCAGAATCCTGCTGAATGTGGAGAAGCATTGCACAGCTGGGTGCCCTCCCTGCAACCACAGGACACAACCAAAAATCAGTGGAGAAACTCACCTGCACAAGGAGGTAAAGAGCAGATTCTGAGTCCCCTCCTGAGAGCACAGAGCAGAGGTGCTGAACCAAGAGCAGCTGCTGCTGGGCACACAAAGGGACAACCTGCTGGTGCACAAAGGCTGCTGTCTGTATGAACCAGTCTGGAAGTCACAGAATGGTTTGGGTTGGAAGGACCTTTCAGATCTCCTGCTTCCAACCCCTGCTGCAGGCAGGGACACCTCCCATAGCCCGGGTTGCTCACAGCCCCATCCAACCTGGCCTGGAGTGCTCCCCTCCCAGGGAGGAGCCACAGCCTCACTGGGCAACCTGTTCCAGGGTCTCACCACCCTCACAGAAAAGAATTTCTCCCTAATATTTTAAACCTACCCTTGTCCAATTTAAAGCCACTTCCCTTCACCCTGCTGCTACCTGCCCTTATAAAAAGTCCCTCCCCAGTTTCCTGTAGTCTTCCTTCTCTCAGTACTTCTCTTTTGGGAAAGAAAGGACCAAAATTCAGAACAAATAGAGGCAATCACTGAAGATACAGTCAAGATAAAGAAAATTCATTCCATGCCATAAAAGCAACTCAAAATACAATCAAGAAATAACAAAAGTGGCCCTCCCCGTTCTCTAGCATCTTATTACAAACCAAAGAAAGCAGCCAAAATGTATAGATGTGAAACTAGAAGTGATCTGAAATGGATTTTTCCCACCTCTACATCCCAGGAGCATCAGCAGCAGGCTATTCAGTGAGGGGAGAAAGGCTGGGAGCCAAGGGAGGCAGCAAGGCTGGCAGAGGGCACAGAGAGCCAAGCAAGGCCAGCAGCAGCCCACAGCCTGCAGGGAGAAAGCAGAGCACACACTGCCTGTCCCATCTCCCAGCAGGCAGCCCTCCTGCTCCCTGCTCAGCACCCAGTCCCAATTCTCATGAAGGCTCAGCTTAAGGTTTGGAAAGGGTTCACAAAACGAATGAGTATTTTAAGAAGGACCATCTGTTACGAGTTCTGCAGCTTGCTCAGCAGGTAACCCCCTATACTTCTTTTTGATGACCTTATGACTGTCCATGAACACTCGCTTGTCGTGTTATAAAAACAGTTTGTTTTTTTTTTTCATTTGTTAACTTACTACAATTTTTGCATAAAAAGGATCTCTGTACACGTGATGTTCACTTTGATTTTTTAACCACCACTCATATTGTTGATAGGAACACTACCTGCTTTGCCTCACATCTTTTGCATATTGGACAATGTTCAGGCACATCCTTCTTCCTTCCCGTTCAGGGCTAAGAGGCAGGACAGAGCACGGAACATCAGTGATGGCACTTGCTGGGGGAATTCTCTTTTCCACTGTTGGAGAGAAAGCAGCAGGTCATAAGGCTGGGCTGGGAGGCAGCTGAGAATCTGCTGAGCAGTGCTGTGCCTTGCAGGCTGCAAAACCTCCATTAAAATTAGTAGAACCTCCATTAAAATTAGTAGCCCTGCAGATACTCTGTGGTGAAATGCCCTCCCTCACTTTACTTCCACCCTTCTAACCGGGCTCCTTAAAAAACATTCCTTTCCTTGATAAATAAAGATGGCCTCCCTTGGTATCATTAGCAGTAAAAGCATGCCAAGACAAGAGGTTCCCCTGCACAGCCCTAACTCTGACTGAGTAGAATTTCTGGGCAATAGTTCTTTCCATCACATTCATCCCTGTCTTTACACATTCTCTCACATCTACCTTTTAAAAATCCAGTATTTCTGTGCTGCTGCCTTTGATCATCTCCTCACAAGTATCTCAAACACATCTGATGGTATAATGACCACCTTTTGTCACTCAGTGCTCGTTTCCAACCACTACAGCTTCTGATCTTATTGATTGCTTAAGCAAAAGAAGCAGGAAAGCAGCCCTGAAATAGCCACTAGAAACACTCATTCTTCCCAGTCATTTTGTAATTCTTACTCTAGTCAATAGCAGAGTCACTGAGACCTTTTGGCAAGCTCTGCAGAAACCTGCAGAAACACAAGCTGCTGTGCCCTCACATCCCACCCTGCACCTCTGGTACACTCTCCCATTATCTTTTTCCATTCTTTTTATTCTCTTTTTCCAGTTCCCTTTATTGTTAGAGCAGCCTAGGCTGCCTAACATGTTTTTGCTTTAGACCTGCACTGAGCTCACCCACTGCTATCACCTTTCTGAAGGGTGATACTACTGAATATTTTCTTTTCCACAGGCTCAGGTTTGGAAACCGAGTGCAGGACAGTGGCTGGGGTGACTGTGACCTCCACATGTGTAGGGAATGCCACAGAATCACAGAATCGCAGGGGTTGGAAGGGACCTCAAGAGATCATCAACTCCAACCCCCCTGCTAAAGTAGTTTCCCACAATAGGTCACAGTGGTAGATACCTAGATATGTCTTGAGTATCTCCATAGATGGAGACTCCACAGCCTCTCCAGGCAGCCTGTTCCTATGCTCCATCACCCTTACCATTCTTCCACATGTTAGTACAGAACTTCCTGTGTTTTTCGCCTTTGCTCCCTGTCCTATTGCAACACAGCACCATTGGCCTGGCCTCATCTTTTTGCCTCCCAATTTCCCTTAGATATTTATAAACATTTATCAGATCCTCTCTCAGACTTCTCCTCCTCAGGCTGAACAGGCCCAGGGTTCTCAGCCTTTCCTCAAATGGGAGGTGCTCCAGGACCTTAATCATCTTTGCAGCCCTCCTCTGGACTCCTTCTAGGAAATCCGTGTCTTCTTCCAACTGGGGAGCCCAGAACTGGACACAGTATTGTTAATGTGGCCTCATCAGGACAGAATGGAGGGAGAGGATCACCTCCCTCACCCTGCTGGCCACGCTCTGTGCAGTGCATCTCAGGATAACATTGGCCTTCTTGGCCATAAGGGCACACTGCTGGCTCATGGCCAACGTGTCATCTACCAGGTCCTTCTCTGCAGAGCTCCTTTCCAGCAGGTCAGCTCCCAACCTGTTCTGGTGCATGTGGTTATTCCCCCCCAGCTGCTGTACTCTACACTTGCTTTTGTTTCATCTTTTGTTTTCATCACCTGCCCATCAGGTTTCTCTCTGTCCAACTTTCCTGTCTGTCCAAGTCTTGTTGAGTGACAGCACAGCCTTCTGGTGCACCTGCCAATCCTCCCAAATTTATTTGCTGGATTGCTTTCCCTCCAGTTGCAAACACTAAAATTACCACCAGGATTTTGAAAAATCCTTTACCGTGTTAAGAAGGAAAACATTTGAAATGCTTATTGAAGAAATGTACGGTTTGGAAGGTCAGTTTTGCTCTGAAACTGGAGCAGTACTTGTGATTACTCACAGAAAGCATCTAGGGAATGAACACCTGGCCATCCAGTTTTGTATAACGCTGAAGGAAACTTGCAGCATGACCTAAACTACTTTCAAGCACATCAAGTCGTTCACGCCTGAGGTCTGATACGTTTACACACACCATGGAGTATCCTTCCAGGAAAAGGACCTCTGCTGACACCCCAGACAGTACTCGAAGGGCAAACTGGTACTTGAGGGCAGTATGCCCATCATATTTGGGCTCGCTGATCAATTTCTGAAAATTTTTGCATTGCTTTTTCTTGCATTTAAGATATGATATGCTGAAAATAGTAAGCCTTGAATATATTTACTCTTTGTGAGAAAGATGCATGGAAATTTCAGGTTAACGATTAAGATTCATAACTATTTTCTGTTACAGAAAAATCAGACTATTTTCTTACCTTCAGAGATGAAGTTTAAATTGCTTTAATAATGAAATCTGCTTTTCATTTGTATTCTGTTTCTCCTGCGTTCTCATTAACAATTCATAATTTAAGGATTGGGAGTGATTAATGTCTGGCTCCACCACAAAATGCTTTTAAGGAACAATGGTGCAATTCAGAAGATTGAGGCTCCTCTTATTCTGTTACACACATTAATGTGCACTGAAACCAATCTGATCCATCCACATGGGGGAAAAGGCAGCATGCGGCCCTGAAGCCCTACTGGAAGTTAGGTGAACTTACCAGATGAAGAGCCAAGCAAATATTGTAAAAGAAAAGAGAAAAAAAGGAAGGAAATAAGGGTTATTATGTACATATTCAGTAACCAAACATATTGCAGGTGTCACTGACTGCACTGTATGCAGCTTTGCATGAGCAGAGATTCCACATCCTTTGTTGGGCTTACCAGGTTGTTTCTACTGTCTGCCATTCTTAAAAGACTACAGATAATTCCTTATCCCCTTACTTTCAAGCACACATAGAAGTGCTCTCTTCTCTCCCTGTTAACCAAACTACATGTAAGCTTTCCAAGGGCACACACCAAACTTGAGAGGTTCCTACACTTCCTTCCCACTAAGAGCAAGTCCACATGAAGGGTGAAAGGTGGCAGGCCACAGCTGAACCCAGTGCTGAACTGAAATAATGCACTGAAGATCCTTAATCTCCTTGACTGGGAAAATACTGCTGGTGACTGTCAACACTAGAAGTTACCAAAGACCCCAAACTACTTACCTTGTTGGGGATTTACAGAGCCAAGAAACTCAAGTAGAGTGGTAACAGCTGCAAAAGCTGATCTCAGGGGGAGGTTTGCTTCACTGTTTTGGATCACCAGATGGTAAGCAGTGACTAAGTTCTTTGCTCAGGAGACATTTGATTCATTGTTCGTTAATTTAATTTTCTGGGAGTTAAAAAAGAAGGACGAATTCCTTATTTAGTCTTCATGTAGCTCCCTCAGGAGCTGATGTTCTACTGCTACTTTTTCTGGAAGAGGGGAGACAGCTGTCTGTAAGATCTACTGTGGTGTACTACCTGGTGACCTGAAGTGTGCCTCACCACCTCCCCAGAAAAAGAAGAGAAATTACGTGTTGAAGTATTGCCTTAGTGCCTCCTTAAGAGTGCTGCAGGCTGGGAGATGAAAAGACAACTTGATTAGCATCCCTTGAGATTCTGCAAATAGGCCCACAGTACATCAGACATGCTGATGAAGATGAGCCAAGCTGGAGTGTCATCACATTGAGAATCATCCTATCCTCATAATTCGAGTGGGTAAAGGAGACTCATTCAGATGATCAGCTCATTTACTACTACATCTGCATCAGTACCCTTCACATCAGAGGTTATGCAGCCTGGGAGTAGCTGCAATCACTGGGATGTCCTCCCGTAGCTCAGGCCCCACTACGTGCTCAAACCTTGACTGAGTACTGGGAGACCAGTCCATACTTTGGACTAAAGAAGACAGCCTTAATCTTCAAATTGCCAGCACTGAAGAGTCTCAACGTAGTTTTAGAAAGATTTCTCTGGATATTAATTATCTTTACTGCTAGACACTTGTCTGCTGTTTTTAACTTCGACATTTTTAATGTGCTCCCATCCACTAAATCTCAGGCCTTCTCAATACGCTTAGCGGTCGGAATGAGTTCTGCTACCTAGACCAGGTCCTTACATGGCCACATAGAAAGGCTAAATACTTTTCCTCATTTTTCACTCAAGATCTCTGCTTTCCAGAGAGACAATATAGCTGCACCGTTTCCAATCCTTTCAGTGGGGAAAAAAAATCCATTACCAGTATTCTTCCAAGGGATTTCTCTGTCCTACGGTACCTGGCACTCCTTTTGCTAATGACCTATGGATTCACACCCTAAAGTCAACACCAACCTTTACCCCTGGCCAGAATGACCCTTGTGCAACAGACACCTGCTGCCCAGCCCCTGTGCCAAGAATTCCCGTGGCCCTGCGACAGGAATTCCAAAGGTACCGAGCTGAGCTGTCTCTAATTACTAAGACGCACTGTGACTCCAGCTGCAAGCAGGGGTATTGGTGAGATCAGATGACATTTGAACCAAACCAGGCTTGAAAACATCCAGAAATAGTGATGGCACTCCTTGGACAACCTGTTCTAATGCCTGATTGTCATTCCTGGGGTAAAGATTCTCCTCCTATGGAGAGGAACCCTCTTGACCCAACACAGGCCTGCGCCTTATCTGCCACACGTGGCTCAGTTGATGTGTGCATGTCTACCCTGCTCAAGGAGAGACGGGGAAGGGAAGAAGAAGCTTTCCAGACATACCCAGCATTCAATTTTTCACTTTGACACTATACTTTGTAACCTTCTTCCAGGATTACCATGCACATGCGGACACCCCTTTACAACTGCACCACTGCTCAGGAGTCAGTGTGGCACGCAGCCCCATCCTGGCACAGCCAGTCCTGGTGCTGGGAGCAGCAGGAAGCAGCCCTCAGCTCCACAGGGCATGGCTGCACTGTGCAATATGACAAAGTGGTGGCAGACAGTCCCTTTAAAGTCACATTTAACATTTTAATTAGCTTTACCTCAGGTGGCAAATGCTCACTTACATTATTCATACAGTCAAATTTAAAGAGGGATGACAAAACTAGGGTGAAAAATGGGCTTTGCACTGTAAGATGAAAGGACAGCTATAACAACGCCTGGCAGGGCTCCTGCTTCTCCTGCCCCACAGCCCGAGGCCCAGAGCTATGGGGTGCCAGCAAGGCTCTGATGGGGAGCAGCATGGAGCTGCCCTGCAGCCAGTGGGCTCCTCAGCACAGCAGCTCTGGTCGCTCCATGCTGTGGTGGGGATCAGAGGGCCCAGTGCCCAGATTGGCCAAGGCACATGGTTCAGCTTTGCAGCATGTCTCAGGCTGCGTGCCACTGCAGCGTTCTACCATGTACTTCAGTTGCTGCTACCAGTACCTGTGACCCACTCTTTAAAGATTATTATGAACCTTGGGTCCAGCCTGGCCCTACAGCTCTCTGTTGACTGGAGACCCCATTGCTTTCTTATGCATCCTACTGCGTGTTCTGCTCAGTGCTTTCTCCTAGCTCCCTCCCGCATTCCATTCCCTCTCCTAGGACAGTCAATCCCTGCCCAGTCAATATGAAGCACAATAATTATCCTCTGCATCTGGAACCTTTACATATATGAAGATCAGTGGCTTCCTTCAGTTCTATCTTTCATGGATTTTCAAATCCCCAATCTACACTCGTCAGCTTATTGCAGCTTTGCTTTGTTGGCTCTCTCCAAAATAGCTTCAATGGTCATAGCCTGACCTGCAAGGGAGAGAAGTGTCCTCCCCCAAACCAACATGCTCAGCAGAGGCAGAGGGCATCCTGACACTTCCTCCTGCTGAGCTGCAGAGTTTTTGGAGTACTGAAAGAGGCTGACACGTGTAGGTAATGAGAAATTACCCCAAAATTCAATTATTACTCTGCGCCACAGCACTTCATAGACCTGCTGGCTAAGCACCTCACCAGCAGTCAGGATGAAATGTCTGATAACGTGATTCACTGGCATTACACTTGTTGTTGGATCGAAAATTATTAATCAAATGCCATTTTATCGGGATAATATTCATAAACACAGATCATCTTCATGATGATTTCTCCTGTCTTAATTAGTTTCTTCTGTGTTTTGTCCCAGAGGTACCGAGCTGAGCTGTCTCTAATTACTAAGAAGCGCACTACAAGCACTCTGCTAAGCATCACCTAAGCTACACATACATTTTATTACAATGGTACAGCAAAGTATGTTTGAAAAAAAGTTACTTCGGAAAAGAAGAACAAACACAATCTAAGAGAACAATATTCTGTAAATTATGAAAATATGTTTGACTGTACAAACCCAGCTGAAAGCTATCAAGCCCTGCCAACACACCCAAACTAATTACTGATAAAGCTATTATGAAGTATGGATTAGTAAGAACTTGAAGAATCCACCCTGGCATGAAAGCTCTTCTCACTCTCTTTCAAAGCTTGCCAAGCAAATGAACCCATAGAGATGCAATTAAAGGCAACAGACAAAAAAAAATCTTCTAGGAAAAAAAACAACCGTCCAACCAAACATGAAGCCATACTTAAATTCGTTTCATCAAAATTTTACAAAGCCATTTTCCCTCTCCTTCCTCCAGGCTGGTCTCATAGATAAACAATTGAAATGAACGTAGCAGTATCAGAAGTTTTTCAGACTTCAATTTCATTTCAGGTCTGAAAGACAAAAGGGTTCACAAGAGTTTCTGCACCCGAAAACACTCACCAATTTGCTTCCTTCACAAAGAGCCTCGAGAATCTCTTCAGCAGTCCCCATACACTTAATAGCTCACAATTTAATTCTGCATTAGGAAGTGACCATAGAGAAAACCCTAAAATCTCTCTATACAACAAATCCAGATGTTTCTCTGAAAGATACGAATGTAGAGATTGTTCTTTTAATACCTGCTGAAGAATAAATGCCCATATTTTGTGGCATCTGAAACATTAGGATCCCAGACTAACATAATGGGCTCTCAATCTAGCAGCGTAGGACTTACTAGCTGATAATTTATTGTGTGAATTATGGCAGGGGGAAGGGAGGACAAGAACAACCATAATGTTCTGGTGATCAAATCTGTCTTTTCTTAATTATTATTATTATTTTACTTTTTAAAATTACAGACAGCTGTGGAAATACCGACAGATTTGCACAAAACTTTTGGGGTGATAGTACTGTGTAAGATGCTGGTCCTAACAGGTTTCCTCCCTGGTAAAACTGCAGTTGGATGGCCAAGAGGGTCCAACACACGCTCCTTTAATTTTGATTTTCTGCAAGAGGGGGTGTGTAGAAGTTACTGATAACAATGACAGCTCCTTGTGACTCATCGAAATATTAAGGAATATTATGGATGTTACATATCACAAAGGTGATATCCCACTGAAGTTACATGTCTGAAGTTCATGATTAGACAAGCTCTTTTCTTGTATAAGAAAAAGCAAATGTAATATAAGCAAATATCTGGACACCTGTCATCCACTCACTGGGTTCTTGACTAGTTGGGCCAAGCTGTGTCCATTCCATTTACCAAGATGAAGCACCCCAATCTGTATTGTCATTCAGAACCTGAGTGTGAAAAAGGAGAGGGCCAAGCCAGAGGAAGAGCAAATCCAATACAGTGCCTGAGAATTTATTTATCTGCTTCTGTTGGAGTATAAAGGCATGACTGAGTAATACTTCCCATCCCCAGACAGCATCATAGTATGAATAGATACACTGTAAAGCACAAGGAGCCAAGATGCTGCCAACAACCAGGCGACCATGCCATGTCATGCAGTCCTGGAAAGCTCCAGCAACAGAAAACCTATGGGCTCACACCCTGACGCCCTTCTCTCCAGAAGGGCCATTGCATCGCTGCATTCAGTGCAGCTCAAGGACTGCCAGCCCCCATCCTCAGGGGCAGATTTCCCATCAAATGCAGCTTCCACATCAGCCCCCGCATGCACTGCTAGCAGCAATGAGACAACCTGGTTTGCAGGGACTGGAGGAAGGAACAGAGCAGGTGGGGCTGGCTCTCTGCAATCAAGGGACCTGGTTTCCCTGTGATTGCTGGCAACAAAGTGCTGGCTATAGGACTGCGGCCCTGTTTTACCTGATAACAGACTCTATGGGTTTCCTCAGCAGGAGCCATTAGAGCAAGCTTAGTGAGCTATTGAACATCAGTGTTAGCTGCCTCGCCTGCTGTGTGCCTAATGGAGAGCAGTCCAAATCAGCTAATTTTTACAAACATCTGTCTGTTGAATACTTTATACACAGCATGGTACCTCTGGAACAGATGCAAATTCTGTCTGTAGCAGGCAAATGCAAATAGAGTGCTGGAGAGGATACCCAGAATGCGTGAACATACTGCAGCTTGGCTGCCTTCTCCTCCAGCAAACAGCACACGTGCCTTGCTGCTGCTTGTGGCAGTTAGTTTGGTGCTGCAGGACGGTGGGGAGCAGTGCAGAGGCAGCACACATGGATACAACCGCACACACTGCAAGAGGGGAAGAGACAGAAGGCAAGGGACTGCTTGAACAAGCCTGCATGGAGCTGCAGGATCATCTCCCATTTGCTCACTTACAGAACAGGTGAAACAGTGCAGCTCCACATCAACCTGCATTCAGTATCTAAGCCCATCTCAAACACCACTGGCAAAGTGCTGTCTGCATAAAAACCCTCAGTGTAAATGGCAGGATGGAAGTGGGATGCTTCCTGCAAGGAGCTGTCTTGTTAATTACAGCCAGCTTAATTCAAGTTGTGTCATCAGGAGCTGGGAGGGCTCTTCAGGTGAAAGCTGTCATTCTTTTTGGCCTTTGCAATTGTAGAACCATTTCCAGGACTCTAAAAGAATACTGACCCTTTAGAAAGCAGGAGGAAATTATATCTGTCACCTTGTAATTGTAAACATTCCTTAACTAGGAAATGTTTAAAGATCTACTCAAGTGCCCAGATGCCACAGGACTAAATGCAGTCTCTTTGCTCTGGTTTAAATAGTGAAGGAGAAAAAAAAACATTAAGTGTCTGCTTTTATTTCAAAATACTCCTATGACCCATCAGCATGAATGTCAAGCAGACATACATCAGCGAAGCAGCTGAAGAATGTTTCAATGAGCATAAATTTTCCAGAGAAATAAACAGATTTTAACTTTGCATTGTGGTTTGGATTTGCTTTCTAGTAAAATTTAGATTTCTGATCTAATAAATGTTTTTAAATCCAATTTCAATATTTTTACACAGGCCCAATGTTCAGTTTTGAATTGCTATAAAGAAAAAATAGTTGGAGGTCAAACTCAACATCAATAGCTTTCATTAAAATGAACCGTTTTATCCTCCTTCCTTCTCAGATTGTCAACGCATTAGAAATCCAATCAAGACTGACAGGAGAAGCTGTCATTAGGGATTGTGCACAGAACATTCACCTGTGGGTGCCAATGAGGAGGGAGCAGCAGGCAGGTAACTTCAGCTGAACGCAGCCCTGCTTTAGTCCTTGCTCAGCAAGCACTTCAGACAGCTAATCACTTACTCAATTTAGGAAAGTGCTTCTGTGCTTTGTTGAGGAGAGAGATATGAGCACACACTGAAGGTTAATCATGTTCTTCACGTGCTTAGCTGAATTTATTCGTGTGGGTCTGATCCAAATACTTTGATGCCAACAGGAATTTTTCTCAGTGAATTTGTATCTCCGACTTTAGAAGCGGTAACAGATTTTGCTCTCATCACAAGTATTTCCTTTTCTCTACAGAGAATAGTTTAAAACTGCCTGGTACCAGCTATCATTGCAGTACAAAATATTAGCATAGTAATTATTATGTTTAAAAAGGAATACAATATCACTCCTTCATATTTTTCATGTTAGGTATCTGTTGGCTTTTTTAATTAAGATTATCTGTACTCAGAACGTCCATAGAGGATAAGGAGCAATTGAGTCAAAATGATAACTTAGGAAATGTAAATTTTAATTAAAAAAATCGCTCTGTTCACAAAAACAGCCAAGTAATTATGTAACGTGGCCTATCTGCTATTTAGCCACTGTGTTACGTGTTGGACCCCCACAGCCTTCCCAAACTGCCCAGAAACCATCACACGGCCATCTGGAAGAGTCACAGCACATGGAATGGGAATACGAAACACAGCTTCAGTCTGGAAAGGGCTCTGATGGCCACGTTTCATTACCCATGTTCTCCATACCACATCATTACACCTGGCAGATGTAATAAACCCTCTTGGTTACGAAGTGAGCAAAGGCAGCCAGCTGTACAAAGCTGTCATTTACACAGAAGGTGTATCTGGACAACAGGCATCGCAGTGACCTCGCTGCATCTAGTACTCCTCAACCTATTGCATCCAGTAAACTCTAGTGAAAAAGGAACATAGGAACCATTTTGCATACTTCAAGATGCTTTAGGAAAAACCATTTAAATGAACTTTTAAACCGTGAAAGCTGAATACACAGTCTTAGACCAACAGTGGACTAAGAAACTTCTACAGATGCATATGAGCAAATGTGAAGGACATTGCTACAGTGACACGACCAGCACAAGGAATGTAGGAATGATCTGCTAGAGGAACAGATTCACTTGTGTAGACCTCTTTGCTCTGCAGGTGATGTAGTTTTTTCAACCAGGAGAGTTCAAACGCCCTGTTGCTTACAGAACACATTCAGGCAAGCACCTCACTCAGCAGTGGTTTGACTCTGTGCACCCACAAGGCAGCTGCTGACCTACTTCAACTGTTTCTGTCAACACAAAGAGCTTGGAAAGTATCGGCTCCAAGGAAGAAAACTCTGGGAAATTTAGTTCAGGTGAGAAACTGATCTGAAACACAGAATAAAATACCTACAAGTGCCATACGAGCAAGTTTACACTGACGCCGTAACTCAGATTGTCAGGCTTCTTCTCTGCGGTTGCACTGGGGATGGATAAACCAACAGAATTCCCTGCTGCAGGAAACAGAACTGAATACAGACTCAGAAAACAAGGCAAGATTGCATGGCTCAGGAATCCTAAAAGCCCTAGGTAATGCCATAAGGATAATAAATTAAATAGATTTGAAATCCAGAAAAGGACCATGGGATACCTAACCTGTCCCTCAAAACAAGCCATAAAGATTTACTAGTGAGATTTTAACACTATCAAATAATATATTCCTGAATTTACACCACCTACTGGTGACCACTCAGAAACATCTGGTTTGATATACAAGCGTCAAATGGATTTTGCAGCAACTGATCCTCAGTCCCTAGGAGACCATAAACAGATACAGAGGGGATGCAAGGCACTGTAGGTCTGGCCCTAGTCTCATCTCCAGGGGAAAGCAGTGAAAGGATATGAGTGCTAAATGGTGCATTGAAATACCAGCACCACAAACCTGTCAGTCACTCTTCACTTAACCATGAGAACAGAGCAAACACAGAACCTTACAGTATGGGAGTTCTTAGGGATGCTTTTCACACAGTTTCCTGTCTGAAAGATTAGAATCTTTTTACTCGTACTTTTTGGGTGCTTCAGAGCACTAAAGTGCACACAGCTGCTTTCTACATCTTTTTTTTTTCCCTATCTCTTCAGAGCACCAAGGGCAAATACCGTCATGCATCTTCCAACCCATTCACCACTGCTGAACCTCAGTACTACCCAGCCACAGGCAGACAGCAGGGCCAGCTCAAACCATCACTCTTCTGTCAAATTTCAAATTCCCAGAAATTACTTAAAAGCCATTTGACAGACAGGAGTGGAGAATTAAAGTGCTGTATGATAATAATTGTTAGGAGTGCAACCTAAGTACTGCTGCAAGGATCTTAATGGTACCACTAATTTCTAGCAACTTGCCTTAATGATTGATTGAGGAAGCCCGTGTCCTCCTTGAATGAATCCACCCAAGCTCAGGAAGCCCAAATCAGCCACGTTTGAATGGAGAACTGTTCGTACTGGAAGTCTTTGAATGATATTTCTGATTTTATTATTATTATTATTTTCCCTACATACACAAAATAAATACACAGGTAAGAGAAAAACTTGAATGATTTTGATTCATACAATTTGATAAACTGAGTTTGTGATCTCTAGGAATATGGGTTCAATAAAGAGCAGAGTGAGGACCTTGAACCTTGAGCTTCAGGAGAGCAAAATTCCATCTGTTTAAGTAATAATCAGACGAGATCCCCTGGGAAGCTGTCCTCAGAGAGAAAGGAAAGGAACAGAGCTGGCAGCTCTTTAGGGTTGTCTTTCTGAGAGCATAAGTGTTCTCCATTCCCCAGCATAAGAAATCAGAGGTGGCAGGAAACCAGCGTGGCTGAGCAAGGACCTGGTGGTTAAATTGATGAGTTAGAAGGAAATGTACAGGCAGTGGAAGCAGGGATGTGTGGCCTGGGAGGAATACAGGGAAGCTGGATGGGCAGAGATTGGATGAGGAAAGTCAAGGGATGGATAGAACAGAACCTGGCACAGGATGTGAAAAATAACAAGAAGAGTTCCTAAGGTACTTTGATCAGAAGAGATGGGTCATGGGGAGTAACTCAAGTAATCACAGGTCACTGATAAATGAGAAGGAAGATCTGGCTGCAATAGACCCAAGAAAGCTTTGGTACTCAGTGAGTTCTTTGCCTCAGTCTTCACTGGCAGTCAGACTTCCAAATCTTTAATGTCCCTGACCTAGGCTGAGGTTGGAGGAGCAGAACCCCTTTCACTGCAGCAATCAGCAAGTTCAAGAACACTTGATGAGACTGAATTTGTACAAGGCTATGGGGCTGGGTGATGTGCAACCAAAGGTCCTGAAGGAACTGGCTGATGTAGTTGCCAAGCCAATTTCCCTCACATTCAACAAGTCTTGGCTGTCAGATGAAATCTCCTGTGACTGGAAGAAAGGAACCATCTCTCTCATTTTTAAGAAAGAGATAAAGGAAGACTTGGAGAACTACCAACAAGTCTCACATCTGTGCCTGGGAAGATCATGGAGCAGATCCTCCTGGAAGCTATATTAAGGCACGTGCAAGACAAGAAGGTGATCTCTGACAACCAGCGTGGCTTCACCAAGGGCTGATTGTGCCTGACCAGTCTGGTGGCTTTCTACAATAGAGAGATGGCATCAGTAGATGAAGATGTCATCTACCTGGACTTCTGCAAGGCCTTTGATACGGTACCACATCACATTCACGTCTCTAAATTGAAAATATATGGATTTGAAGTGTGAACTATTCAGTGGATTGGGAGTTGGTTGGCTGGTTGTAGTCAGAGAGTTCTGTGAAAACTGGGATTTTATTACAAAATAATCCGAGAATAATACATTATTCCACGTATGTGTCTTCCAATTCCAAATATTTCAGCTTGCATTTGTAGCTGTGATGGTCAGAGATCTGAGCAGCGCTGTGTGTCACGTTAATACTTCTCACTGGGAGGCTGCTGGAGGGGAAATTTGGCAATAAGTATAACCAATGTGCCATAAACCCCACATCTCTATTTAATGCACAAATTTTAGTACCTTCTTGACTCAAGGATTTTATCCTTCACATTCTCTTCAGAGAGTACTTTACTGTTCTCTCAGTAGTACTGGGACTGATAGAACAGATAGAAGTGTTGCTTTGTTTGATCTTTTTCCCACTTGGTAGCTATGATTTCTATGTTTTATTGACTACCCTGGCAAGACTTTGTGCCCACGAGCCATCTTGCTCATTCACTATTACACAAGGTTTCTCCACTCTCATTCTACCATCACATCTCACAACAGTGTTAAGGTACTTTTACCGTAAAGAAGTGAGATAAAACTTAGTAAAACCATTTAACTCCTATTACAGAAAGGAAAGAGCTCTAGCATGCAATTTTCTATAGTAATAACAGATTTGAGAAGTCAGTAAGTTCTTTTATTATAAACCTACCTCACTGTACTGCAAGCCAAACAATAAATGTTTTGCAGTGTCTTCTCAGCATCTAATTTCTACCAAGTGGACTTTCTCCAAAGGCTAAACTCAGTGAGAGGGGACCATTCACTGAATTGTGGTTGGGCACTCAGCATTCTGGGACTGAATGAATACTACAAGAAAAAAACATTTTGAGATCAAGAAACTTTAAACGTGAAAATTAAACACGAAGTAGAAGCAGGTGCACAGTTGCACTCAGAGGAAACAGAAAGTGCAAATTTACAAAGTTATGAAGAATCAGTATTTACAACTTAGCAGAACACAAGCTTTCATTTAAGGCTACACAGATTTACGAGACCACTGACACAATTTTACATCTTCATTCTCTCTCTGTTGTAAACAGCTCTTATAAATAGACCAAAAAAGAACAACAGAAAAGAGATCTGCTTACTCTGCCATAACTGAGACCCTTCTCAGCATAAATCATTTCTGCCTCAAAAAGTAATCCTGATCACAGAGACGAAAATAGAGCACACTATCCTGCTGCTCTTCCTCCGCAATATCCAAAATTAATGCAATGCTAATGAACAACACAGCATCTCCTTCAGGACTACTTATTACTCTCAGATCTAGAAAAGGATTTTAAGGATGATGTGCAACAGATTCATTTGGTGAGTTCTGCTGAAGCAATATAGAATTTTGCAACACCTCTAATGTCCTTTTTATTACGGCATTTTGAGTTGCATTTAATTTAGAATGAAAACTTTGCCCCACAGAGATTAGAGCCATAAATACCAACAGCTTACAGTGAGATGCAAATTGGTGTTCTATGTTAGAAGATAGAAGCGGTCATTAACTAATTCCTTCCCCAGCTTTAAAACTGCTTTTATTTCATTCAGACTCAGGTATCATCGTTTAACGAAACACAGGCTGCCCACAGATGAAAGACAAAATGGAAAACTAAAATAAATAAATGCTACTCTTTGATACTTCACAACTTGAGCACCTCTAAAATCCCCAAAGCAGAATTCTGCTCTCTCATCTCCCAGTCTAACCATCCCCTCACGGCCAAGGGATGCCAGGATCCCTGCTCCCAGCCCCCCTCCAAATAACCAGCACAGACCATGCTCACAGATTCTAAGAGAAGGGAACAAGTGGGCTATGGGTTTTGCTCTATGCTCCTGTCTGGTCGTGCTTTGAAGGCAGACGAGCTGCAGTCCTAAGTAGTTTTCAGTGGACTTGCTGCAGTAGGAAGGAAAAATTATTTCAGCACCAGAAGATCCAGAATTGCTCCACAGATAGTAATTCAAAACTGCTGCCTGCCCAGACGAATGCTTAGGAGAAATAAAATTAAGCTCTGAGCTCACAGGTAATCACATTATACATTACCAGAAAGCTGTTGCTTGCTTGGATTTCAGTCAAACCCACTAGTTTCACTCTCATGATTTATGGAACTGCGGAAATCTCCACAGATTTTATTTTTTCTCCTTTTAACCCTCTGGTTTAAATATAACACAGCAAGTTAAGAGCAGAGAAACTAGGAAAGCAATTTACTTTGGTAATATTAAACAAAGGAAAAAATCAATTTTTTTGTGTGCCTTGGGAGAAAAAAGAAAATTGAACTCTACTTGCATCTTAAATGCCAACTGAAAGCATGCCTTACAGGTAGAAACTACTGGTAGGATCAGTGTAAGTTTCTGAGCTGACTTTGGAGAAGTTGAATCACTGTCATTCAGAGACAGTCTGGCAGAAATAACAAAGTGTAGATATACAATGATTTTATAGGAAAAGTCTAACTTAATAGGTTTTCATTTTGTATGGAAAGTCCATAGAAAGAAATCTCTGCAATGACAAAAGTCGCCGCTTACCGGGAAGAAAGCTGCTTAGGAAAGTTCATCCTGCCTATCCCGTAAAGGGTTTGCCTTTCATGGTACCCTCCATCATGACATCGGTGCAAACATTTCCCACAACAAGTGTTCACCAGTGCTTGCTGTGAACTTCTGAGGATGAGAAAGCATCTGATCCTGGAGGTGTTCAAGAAACACAGGGTTTGCACAGAGGGACGTGGTTTAGTGAGAAACATTGGTGGTAGGTGGATGGTTGGGCTGGATAATGTTGGAGATCTTTTTCCAAACATGGTGATTCTGTGATTCTATGATGCTCTCTTGGTGTCAGGATACTGACTGAGTCCCTACACAACAACAGGCTGGAAAGGTTCGCCATGTGGCAAAGAATCAATAACAGGGACCAGAAATTACCTCTTGCATCATGTTAAGGGAAATGTAGTCGTGACTAGACACAACATTTCCCAACCATCAGACATGCCCAAGCACACTATGGCCCTGGGTACACAACACATTTCCTGCTGCCATGCAAAAATGATTCCTATTTCAGAAGCAAAAGCAGCAGCTCATCACTGGGACGTCCCAGGAGAGCACGGCAATGACCATGGGCTGAAGCACCTCGCTGCGATGCCTCAGAGCACCACACCTGCTGGGAAGGCATTGCTGGAGTTTTAAGGGCCTGTCACAGAATTCTGATGTGATCATCAATCTAGCTTTACATTTTCCAGTGCACTCTGTGCTGTTTGCTGTACCATTGCCTGGAAAATGAAGCCAGCATTGTGTGCTTGCTGGAACCTGCAATCCTTGCCTGATGGATGCAGCCCCAGGACAGACATACCTGGTAATGACCAGAGACCCTGCAGACTCACAGAGCTGGTGACAAGGTGCTTGCAGGTGGCACTTCTCTTCTTGCTGTCCTTTCACATCCTCACCTATCACTGCATTCAGATGCTGAACTGTGTACATCTGGACTTTTCCACTGTAACAGAACATGACCTCATGTTTTGATCAATTGCATGAGAAGTTTTGCATACTGTAAAGACGGGACAAACTGTAGGCAAGCCCACTTTGTGAATGCATTGTTACCACTTCTTGAAAATCTTTTCTTATTTGTCATTTTCATATTGTCACCCCCTGGATCCTTACTAGGATTCCATAGCCATAAAAACAGAACCTACCTCACCTCATGCAAGCTTAGCACAGAACTGCTGATCACAACGTACAGAGCTCAGAAGCTCCCATACAGAGGCAAGGCTGTGTATGGACAACCCCAAAGTGTGTGTGCTCCAGGGGCTGCTCTTCTCTTCCAAGCACATGGCATACTGTATGCAAAACCTAGGTCTCACCAGCTGAGTGGATAAGCAAAGTTTGCTCCTGATGTATCCCTAATACGAGCTAATTACTCATTTCTTCAAAAATGAGTAAAACACTGCAAGGGGTTATGCTTTTCCACTTGATTTTGTTTTCACTAGATTCTATTTATCAGTTGTACTGCTATTTTTTGATGGAGTCACACCAACGCTTTCCAGGAATTCATTAGAAATCAACAGGCCAGATTCACAGCTGATGTAAAATCTGCCCACCTATTTCTGCTTTATTCTGTTTTACAGGAGGTTGCCTGTATGAAGCAGAAGAGGACAGGTACACACACAAACTCTTTTCCAGGCTCTGCACCCTGACATCAGCACTAGGCCACCTGGCACCCCGTGCCCCTTACTGCCATGTGAGGAAGGGACCGAAGCTCATGCACCATGCCCCTCATCCTGAGCTATGCAGCATCATACTGCAATTCCAGCACCCTAGCACCACTTTCTGTCCAGCCTTCTAGGTCTTACAAACAAGGGTTTGATGTCACAGCTGTCAATGCCATGTTAAGCTAGTTGGCTACTCCTCTGTCTTTATTCACTGGACGTTTCCTGGAGGAAATCCTCAACTACTAGACCTGTAGAACATGCTGTCTCTGTTGGAACTTTGCTGTTTTCCATTCACTGAAGATTTGGCCCGTATAAAATTGTAGCCTGCTATTAACTTATCTCACCTGCCCAGCAATTCAATACCATATAAAATTATGAGGGCTTCTTCAGAAAGTAAACGTGGAAAAGGTAATGCCAAGCAGTTTTTCCCACTACTCCAGTACCTTCCAATTAACCATCTGCTCTTTACACATGTGGAAGACAGAAGTTCATTTCATGCACTCGACTCAAATACTAGCTTCAATGGCAGAACTCAATGGGATTTGTTTCCAGTGCCTTCACTGTCAGCAGCCCATCATCATTTCTGTCACAAACACAGTTTGGCTCCACTCTGTAACTTGGAGGCAGCAAAAAAAAACTGCTGGTGTGTTCAGCAGCATGCACTACTTTCTGTTGATATCAAGGATTTTTCAAGCCATGTTTACTTGCTTATTTTTAATCATAATAAAAATTGCCTTCATTATTCATTTGACTTTTCTTTGGCGTACGCATGAAATTGATTCACCTTCTCTGCACTCTTGTGGCGTCTTTCCAAAAAAACAGAAGGCTTACCTCAACCATTAATTTGAAGCAGAACCCCAAAGAAAGGACAGAGCAATACTGCTGCAACCCTCAGCAAGCAGGGAATTGATCTCTGAGGCCAAGCATTGCTATTTGGCTTCTGGTCCATTGCCTCTTCCATCCCAGGCAAGGGTGGATGCCTGCCCTACTCCCTGTGCGCTGTTGCATCCCCCAGGATATGCTCCAGCTGCTCTGGCTTCTGTGCTAAGGGAGGATGAGCCAGGGATGTAC
Organism: Lagopus leucura; assembly: GCF_019238085.1. Lineage (NCBI taxonomy): Eukaryota > Metazoa > Chordata > Aves > Galliformes > Phasianidae > Lagopus > Lagopus leucura. The sequence goes on along the minus strand of NW_024962295.1, from coordinate 1,162,493 downwards.
CCAGAGCAGGAGAACAGCCATCATGCAGAAACAGAGAGGATGCAAGGTGCACCTCTCTTTTCCCTTCTATCACAAACAGACTCACTGAAATCAATCAGGATAGGCACAACCGAATTAGCTGAGTGAGAGACAGACAACATCTTTCTTTCTCCTATGCTATTTCATATTTTGTAATCATGGTGTCATTTTTATGAGTGCTACAATGCACTGCTAGTTAGTCACTTATTTCAGCAGAACACATTCTCCTTGATTTTAGGTGACTGGGTACCTTCCCTTCCTACCCCATGGCTTTTATCACATGGACACGTAGTTCAGGCTGATGGGGCTGTGGGACTTTCTGTCCAGACTCGGAGTTCATGCACCATGCACAGAGCAAGCAGCTGTGCTCTGCAGTGCTCTCCCCACACCTGCATTACATTTCTTCCTCCCAGTCTCATGCACCCTCTTTGCTCCAAAAAAGAGGCATGGACCATGAATGGTAACGCTTATAAGAGCAGTAAAAGAGAAATAAGTCAAATATACATTAGGGAAGTGGGGAGCTGATTATGTAAACTCCCAGGAAAAAAAAGAGAAGAGCAAGAATAAGAAATCTGTACTGTCAGCTGAGGTACAGGTTCTTCAGAAAGAGCCATTCCTTTGTAAGCAGAGTAGGCGCTCCTTTCTTATCTCAGCAACCTATGAGCTTAAGGACTTGTTACAGAGAGTTTGAATTAAGAAAATAATGAATTCTTAATGCAAGCTTCTGAGATGGAACTGAATCCTAAACTAGACAAGCACACAAGATACACAACTCTGAGCTAACAGGCACACTAAGCACAAGTTAACTGATGTACCCAAACCTGGTACAATCAGCAGCCTGCAGACATTAAGACAACTTTTATAATTTCTTAAAATAGCCTTATAATTGTTTAGCTGCAACTTCAAAAAGAGAACAGCCCACTCCATTCAAACCCTCCAAAGTGCTAAGCTCACACCACTGCACACGAGAAAGGTGAGAGCCCACCCTCCCAGGAGCCACTGTGGGGAGGGCTTGCAGCAAATGGCGCCCTTTCAAGGGATCAGCAAGTATTAGAAAGACCAAGCCTTAAAAAAAAGTCAGTGCACCATCTGTAAGGTATAACACAATCCCACATGGAGGAAAAAATATTCAAAGAAATACAGAGGCGGAAAAAACCCACTGCCTTCAAAAATTAGCAGCTCTACTTGCTACGTCTCCTGCTCTTCTGTCTTTCAGCCTATTGCTGGAGATCTCCAAAGTTCTTGCCTGTTGACTACAAATAGCACGAATGTGAGAGTTTAAAACAGTACTTAAGGCAGGTGTCAGGAGGGCAATAAAATGTACTGCCTGCAACTGTGAAGGAATAATGTGATTTCTTTTTTAAGCCTTGATGGAGTAATTCATATTACTTAAGACCATTGGAAAAAAAGAAGGAAGTTTGTAAATCCAGACTACAAAATCTCTTTGGTGAGGTCCCTCATACACGAATGTAAACAGCTTATTTTAGTCTATTTAAAAATGAACCATAGTGCAAGTGTTGTGCTGAAATCATTGACCTGACACCCCGGGTTATAGGACACAGAGCCCATAAAAACCTCAGCACTGACAATATGGTCATTGGGCTCTTTCCTGAAACAAGAACATTTGTAGAGGATCCATCTGAAGATTTCCATTTATCAGGCAAGGATTATTATATTTGATGCACTGTATTTTAAGTCTCCGGTTTGCATGCCAATGAGATAGTTTAAGAGTTGGTATAAAAAGTATTTTAATTCTGTGAAATCTGGCAGCCTACTGAATTATTTATACGATGTCATTTACTTACTGCTTTTGAGTTTGACAATTCTAGATTTAGTATCACAAATGAACTATCCTTTCTGATACAATACTAGCATCTTGGCTTTGCTAAGCACTTCTAAGATGGAGAAAGGTTTGGGTTTGCAAAGCTCGAGTGCTATAGCCACACAGTATCACCCAATAATTTTATCACCTGATAAAAGCTTGGTGCAGATCCCAGTTTGTACCACTTCCACTCTGATGTGTGCTGGTCTGCGCTGCAGTTGTTCAGCCACTGCATCCAAGTGACCTGGAGCGAGCTACAGCCCTTATCTTTGTAAAGACAAATAAGTAAATAAAAGCCCACCAAACCAAGCCCTTCCAAAACCATAAAGCCCACATCCAATCTTATGATTTTTAGTGACAACAGTCTGATGAAACTGCACTGACATTCAACACAGGAGCCCCAGACTTTAAATTCTAATTGCTATCTCAAGCACAGGAGGCATCAGGGAAAGAGAAGACACAACAAACACTGAATGTAGAAAGTAGAACACCAACCCTTGGTGTCAGCGATGTGGTTAGTGCTAGCCTTGCTACCTTGGAGAAAAGTATCTGTTAATATACTCACGCAAAATTTAAGCATGGTTTTACATGCAATTCTGAGTTTAGCCTTACAGAACCGTAGGAAGAGGGAGGGGATCCCACCAGCCTTGCCTCTTAACAACTGTATTAAATGCGAGCACAGACATACAGCCAAGCTGTCGCTCCATCAGATTCTGTGAATTATCATAAAACAAGAAAAGGAGGTCCCACAAGGGCTTGGAAAACATTTGAAATAACTTAATTTCATCCCTTGAGATACATGGGTAATTTTCCAAATACAGCCCTACATGCAGAGCAGGTTCTAAACCAAAATTAAACAAGATAATTATTAACTACATTTCTAGCTCAGCCTCCTGACACCGGTGGCCTCCAATGCTCTACACAGTCTGTGCTGCCTTGTTCTTCTTTTCTGATGAGAAGAGCCCTGTAACTAGCCAACAAGACAGAGAATTCCATGCAGTCTCTTCAGAGCAAGTCCATCATAGAGATCACAGCCTAGTGATGCCTGCAGTCTGATCTGTGGTGTTGGACTTGAAAATCAAATCACTTAAGAGCGTTACGCATATGTATAAAAGCAGAATTTGTATGTGGACAGAAATTACAACCACTAAAAACCCCAAATCAATTCTGCAGTGAACACATGGTTCATAAACAGCTTCGAAACTACTTATTATGTAGTTTAATTTAACATTTAGAATACAATTAAATAGGGTGCCAAATGACTTTTCATAATTTTCTTCCATGTTTCTGTCATGAATACTTCTTTCCCAGCATTGGAATGCCATTAAGGCTATCTGCCATCTTGATATCCAATGGTTGTTTCAACAGGGACATATGGAACTACACTGAGCTTGTGCTTTCCAGGTGTGACTGACATTTTTCTGCTATCAAATGCATCGTGAATGAGCTGAAAAACTCCTAAACTTCTTAGGAATGGGAAATACTATTTAGCTCACAAGAAACAACTAGCAGTGTAACTACACAGCATAACAGCTCTGGGACTTGGAGGGAGCATTAGCACATGAGGATTCCACCAAATGCAGATGCATCTGAGCAGTCTGAAATTCTATCTGTTTTTGGCTTCTTTCATATCGTTTTTTGAAATCAGACCCTGAATAAGCTTTACCTTTCCTATTCAAAATAAAGAGATCAAATTTGCATCACAGAGTTCTTCTGAATATATGTATCTGCTCTCAGTTTTAGAATATGCAGCTCAGTTTTCTTACCGGTGAGACAAGAGTGCAACTTAACATAGGAATGGAGCTTATACTGCATATTCTCCCTGCGTATATTCAAACCTAAACATCTGGAAGGACCTGCTCCAAAGCTGTTCTAAATTGGTAGAAATATTTTCCCAGCAACAGAGTTTGGCCTAAGTTGTATAAAAGAACACACATAAATTAATTGGGTGCAATCTGGAAATGCTGCCTAGCAGACAATGTACTAACGTGAAGGAATCACCATGAATAAGAAACTGATTGTAAGCATTATTCACTGCTCTTACTCTAACTTTCATTTATTTTTCTCTTTTCGAGATTCACTCGCTGTTCCTTCTTCAAAACTGAGAATAACTTCTGGCATAGCGGGGCTGTGAGCAGCCTGGGCTATGGGAGGTGTCCCTGCCTATAGCAGGGGGTTGGAACCAGGTGATCTGAAAGGTCTCTTCCAACCCAAACCATTCTATCATTCTATGATTCTATGATAATGTATCTTTAAAATTATGCATTTTCATCCAAACTCTTAAAATTCAAATCAGTTCCAATCTACACATAATAGGGAAAGGCTGCTGCAGTGAGTGATATTCAAATGGGCACCAGCTCTGGGAAAAAATGGTGTTGACACATTAGCTATAAAACACTACAAAGCTGAAAGAGCAGAGTTGCTTCTCCTGCAGATCTATGGGACAGGACAGCACATTTCAACAGTCCTTTTTCATGGCTCTCATGGTGTTTCTTAAGATATCCATACCAGATTCCCCAGTAGGATGCAGCTTAAAGACCAAAACATTTTCAGTTTTGAAAGGTTGCTTCCTCAAGTATACTCTTCAAGATCTTAACATCTAAGCAGTCCATGCTACAAGATTTAAATCAGAGTTTTCTTAAAATATGTGCCATCAGCTTGACACCAAACAAAGTAATATGCCATTGAGTCGCATCTGCTTCTACAACGATTTAATCCCTTGATTACCATCGGTTTTTAATCTGCCAATGGTTATACTGTAAACAAGTAGTGAAGCTGAAAGACATGCCAAAAGAAAGACAACACATAAACAAACAATAAATGCGGGTGCACCTTTCGGTACAGAGTTATCTGTGATACTGCAGTAGGAAAGCAAGCACTGAACTAAAGACAGAAAGGTGATTTGTTAAATAGGATTCTGCTTTTCAGCATCTGCATCCAGACGCTCGAGTACAGCAGCCTGCATTAACATTTCTAAAAGTTTAGAGCCATCAGGAATAAATAAAAAGGTACATGAAACGCTGATATTTTTTTTTGCATCACACAGAACTTGCAAAATATACCACTGATTATAGAAAGATAACACATGCACACATCTCTGTAAAATGACTTTTTGAGCCATCTTTTTAAGACATTATTAAAATCTTGAAACCAGAGGTTTATAATGAAAACGCTGTCAGACTCTGAACTAAAGCAGTGCGACTGGTGCAGCTGGAAGGATGGAATTTTATTTACTCTGTGTTTCTCTCAGAATGAAATAACCATCGCTCAGCAAATTCTGTGCAGGGAAGGTCGTAAAAATAATTTCTGTGAAAAAGACTCCAAAGAGTGCAATGAAGAATTAAAGATAAAATGAAGGGACTTCATGTTTTCTATAGAAAAGAATGGGGTAATGAAGGGCTTACCTCTGTGGAGCAGGATGCATCAGCAGAGCTTCATGCTCTTGGATAAGAGCAGCACCACAGTGTGCAGTTTTATTCTGGAATGAAACAAAAGCAAATGTCCTTTGAAGGAGCTATAGAGATTACAAGATGCTGTGGGTTACACAAAGCAAAGGGATGAGTTGATCTCCCCTCTGTACCTCTCTAGAGATGGCAGAAGGCCGAGTAAGATTAGGAACCCAGCTCTAACTCATAGGATACAGCCATGCCCTTCAGATCTAATGTCCTCCAACCTCCAACCCGCATCCCATGTGGAGCAAAGCCAATGAGCTGATCAGATAGCCAAAAGCAGCAGTGATTCATCTCTGCAGGCCCAGCTGGTTCCACTGTGCAGTCAGAGCAGCACCAGTGCTGGTGGGGCCTCATGGCTGCAGATGCAGACTGGGGATGGGAGGACTGGGACTGCCCCGCTGTGCAGCACAAGGCTCTGTACAAAGCTTTGCTGTGGCATCTCAGTGTACCAAAGTAGACTTGCAGAAGATAGAAACTGGTGACCAACCAGAAACTGTATGTTCAAGAATGAAAGATTTCTTTACAGCTTTCAAGATGAACATCTTTATGGACTACTGCAGTGCTTGTGGCCCTTTCCATGGGCTGGAGATGGCACAGCTTGTTTCCTTATTAAAAAAGCTGTAAAAGCCACTTGGCAACGTGCACAAGCGAAAGCTTTCTGTCCAGCTTGTCACTAGCATGCTGTATGCTGTCCTCTCTGCTGGGATCTATATTAACAATGTTTTTCAGCTCTCTACCAGGTTATGCAATCTTAATGCGGAGACAGCTGAAAAGATCAATTAGAAGAATGCATCCTAACATCAAACTCCATTCTGTAAAAATCACTCATTCATAAAAAAAAGAATGAAAGAGGACGATCATTAATTATAGATGGGATGTTCAGCTCTTTGTAAACACACAGTTGTCAGCTGGCTTTGCAAAAAGACTTCTGCAGGAAGAGAGGTGAAGGTGCCAGAGGGACACATATAGCTCGGAGCACACCTTCCTTCATTCCTTCCTGGCTGGTGGACAGGCACTCGTTTGTCACAGTGCCGCTCCCAAACCCTGTACCAGGAAACCTCTGCCCTTCTGGGGCACACCGTGCAGCATGCCCCTCTTCTAACTTGAAGACATCCAATTCTCCAGTACTTTGGAGACAGGATGTCCTCTCATACTGTGTAGCCACCTTCTTGTAGCTTCTTTTTTTTTGGATATTTGTGTTTTTAAATGCTTCTCAGAGCCCAGCACTCAAAACATTTCCAAAGACTTCTGGATGCAAGTCGAAATCAGAGCTGGCAATCCTTCAGATTTCTGTACCTGGTGCTTCCTGATAACTGGCGTCAGCTCGGCAGTTTTTGCACTTAAAAAATAACACCAGCATCAGAAGGATAGCGTAATACACTTCAAAAAGACCTGGAGATAAAAGAAAAGAGTAATGAGAAAGTTTCTGCGACTTTCAGGGAGTTTCAGGATAAAGTGATGGAGTGCCCAAGTTGCTGTGAGGGTCGGCGCAAGGTGAGCCAGACAAGGACCCCCAGCTAGGGAAGCACCTCATTTGGCCAATGCTTCAACAAGCCAAGCCTATTTTTTTTTAAATCAGTACTTAACTTCAACACCCAAGGAAATAAACCATGCAGCACAGGGGCAGGCTCTATGGGATACAGAGTGAAGGAGCCCAAGCCACCCTGCAAGGTGAGCCACGGACCAGGACTCAGTGGGGGCCCTGCTATGAGAAGGTGCCCTGTGGGAGTGGGGCTGGGCTCAGCAGTTACGAGGGAAACAAACCATTGGATAGACTCTATAAATAAAAAATGGGCTTGAAGTCACATCGTCATTCATTTATTTGATTTTTTTTTCTTTTTTTTTTTCTTTTTTTTTTTTTTTTGAGATAAAATTGATAGATTGTCTTCCTTCTCAAGATCGATTGTTTGGGATAAGCATTTCATTAATTAAGTTAATTAAAAGTGTATGTAATCAGGGAGAAAAAGTAATTCTGGCTGCATTTGCAATTTATAAATAATTTATAATTTGTTAAATTATGAAAATTCTTTAAGCGCTTTCTTGCATTTCCTTACCTACTTATTGTCCATGAAATAAGTTACACATTAAAATTACAAACAGAACGATACAGTTAAGATATATTACACTGACCTATGAAATTTATTAACAAAGTTTACAAATGTTGCTCTCCCATCCAGAATCCAACCCATCTATTCACATTCCCCTGCCTTAAACATCCAACATATCCAGTACACGTCGACAGATAAGCCTGCATTAAATAGAAACATGTGGGCAAATGCTTGCTGGAATGGAGCAAGAGAAGTTTCACAGACAAAAAAATATATATTTAAGCTACAGATGGAATGTATAAACTTATCCTTACTTCCAGAGCAAACTACAGAGAAGTATTGCTATTGTCTTGAACTCTAGATAACGAGTTGTTTCCACATTTATTTCTATTGCCTGCAGTCAGTTCCTAGTTTTGCAATGGGGAGGGTTTTCTTCTCCCTATCTATGTCTGTTCTACCTCCATTAGCAGGAGCCTGAAGGAGAACCAGCCACCAGCACTGGTTGTTTGAGCCACCTCCAGGTTCTGAAGGATCTGGCACAAAGCTGAAGCAGCTGCCCATGGCAGAGTGGTAAATATCTTCTCTGCTTTGCCTGGCCAAGAGCTGAAATACAGGTGGTCCACAAAATCCATTTGTCAATAACAATCTCAGAACAATTGGAAGTCCATATTCATCCCATATTTTCTGTGGAAGCCTTACAGCTGTTCAAGCTCAAATAAAGTCATAGAATCTCAGAAACCTTTTTCTTTATCAGCATTTTCATCTAATCCTAAGGATTTCTACAGTTTTAAAGATTTGGGGCATATTTGAGAGCTGTCCAACTTGGTAACTGTGATTATTAGACTAGCAGGAAAAAAAAGAAAAAAAACAGATGGCACTCCTTTGCCTCTTCTGTGTTTTGCACAGAGCTGACTGTGGTTGCAATTCTTCATCTACAGAAGATGGGGGGAAATAAAGGATGACGTTGATTCAGGCAGTATCAACAGTTCATCTGACACTTCAGCTGCTGAATGTAGCAACAGGAGCAGCCTCAGAATTACCAGGAACATTTTTCCATCCCCGAAGTCTTCCTCACAGATGCAATTCAAACAGCCACATACAATTATACGGGTGAGGATTTCAGAGTTCTCTGCTATTAACTTGCCTTTGCATGTATGCATTTTGTGATGGAGGAGCTGAAAAGGAAAAAATATTGCCGCTGCAAAGAAATGGCACCTTAATAGAGTAATGGATGAATGAAAGCATGTCACAAGGGGAGTGGATCCAGTGAGTAAATATTAAGCCATCACTGCAAAATTATATGAAGGCTTGCTTTGGTTTTGGTTTGGTACAGGAGGATTACATAGCACAGAGCATCTGCTTTGGAATAAGAAGATCACTGCTTCTCTGGGACTCCTGTAAGCTTAGAAGCAAGTGCATGACTAACTCAGCACAAGTCTTGTTGCAGAAACCCTGTCACCTCAATGGTGTGAGGCTCTAGCTCCACAAGCACTGTCTGTGGCTGCCTGCCTCCCTCCTACTCCTGAGAGCTGCATCCCTTACAGAGCAGCTCCCAGAACACACACCCAGCTCCCAGGAAGGGAAACACTACAGAGATGGGATTTGATCTTTAGCATTTACAAGGAAATAAAACATGGAATCACACCGAGTAACATACGAACACAAGAAAAACAAGGCTGCCCTCTGTGGCATTTTACAGCATCAATACAGGTGCAAACTAAAGAGTTCTCCATTAATGACCTCAGGCATGGGCTGCTCCTGCTCTCTTTCATTTCCAACTACCTGCATGCAGCACACTTGCTTGATCCTCACGGATCAGACAAAGCCCCACATCTGTTTGTACAAGTACAGACAAGCTTTCCAGAGCACACATTTCCTGCATGCAGATAGCTCGTGGCGTGCTTGCATTTTGCATGCATAATTTGAATTTCCCTGCTTGCTGTTTTGTGCTCTTGGAAGTCAGATCACAGAGCAATGACAAAGTGGGCCTACAAGGTACAGGGAACAAGCAGTCTTCCAGGTGGTCAGGGCCACTCTTTGCCCCTAAGGAGCCTTGGGCTTTAACTAGTCAATGCCTTCCCCAGCGTTCCTTTCCACCACAGAGGCCAGTTTCCATCCCACCTCACCCACCTCCTTCCACAGACTTCAAAGCAAAGCCGCTTGCCAGAATCCCCTCTCTTGGAGTTCTTCTGCTCTAAAGAAGCTTAGCAGTCCTTTCTGCTGAACTGAGTACAGCTTCTTATACTCACGCTTCATGAAACAGCCAGGCCTTTCAGCAGTTTGGCTGCCAGGTCAATTGTGTATTTGATTACTCTTTCCTATCAGATAATGAGGGGGAATCTATTAATTACTGTCTCCACGTATTTCAGCTTTACAGATTTGCCATCTTTTCAGACAATACTTCTGTTCAGCTTTCACACTTTTTCCTCTCTGTTTAGGGGTCAGCCATTTGCAGCTTTCCAAAAGAAAGTTGTGTGTGGCAGGTAATGAGGGAAAATTGATTTGAATGAGCATGATTTGCTTCTCCCTGTGCTCCATCAGAAATTCAGCCATCCAATGCCATTCCTAAACAACGTGCCTCACCTGTCCTCAGTGACACCCATCGATCTCAAGTCCGTATTATCTAACAGTTTAAATATATTTACCATCAAAAATTGCTTTTCCTTGCAATATCTGTAAATGTTTCTATATAATGTTTCTATAGTCAATGGACACTAAAAATAATTTATTCTGTTTTGTCTGTGTGTGTGTTTCCATTAGGTTTGCTCTTAGTGTTTAAACAAGCAAATTTCATTTACTCTTCTCTCACAGATCCCATTTTCTCATTTAGACTGAGAAATGACTCCCATCCCCAAATCCAATTAGCACTTTACCAAATACCTTTAAAGTCAGCAACACATCAGTCGTTCAGAACAGCACAAAGTTTGGAGAGCTCTGGTACTTCTGCTTCTTTCCAAGACATAACTGCACACAAAGCATATACATGCTAGGGGACACCGGGACATGCCAGTCACAAGCATGTGAGAAAGGACAACTTTAATGTTCCATTCTTCCCTGTGTTTCTATTTCCACATGAGATCTCTGCTACTCCAGGTTTCAGGCCTGCTCATGCCATCCTAGTCTCCAGCAAATTCATAGAATAGAATCACAGGATCCTTTGAGCTGGAAGGGACCTTTGAAGGCCACGCCATCCAACTGCCCGCAGTGCACAGGGACACCACAGCTGGATCAGGTTGCCCAGGGCTTGATCAGCCTGGCCTTGAAAGTCTCCATGGATGGGGCACCCACCACATCTCTGGGCAGCCTGTGCCAGTGCCTCACCACCCTCACTGTGAAAGACTTTTTCTTTATATCTAACCTAAATCTCTTTAAGCTTGAAGCCATTTTCCCTTGTTCTATCATCACAGACCCCACTGAAGAGTCTGTCCCCTTCTTTCCTGTCGCTCCCCTTTAGATACTGACAGGCTGCCCTCAGCTCTCCCCCTGCCTTCTCTTCTCCATCTGCACAGCCCCAGCTCTCTCAGCCTGTCCTGTAGGAGAGCTGTTCCATCCCTGGCATCATTTCTGTGGCCCTCCTCTGAATGCACTCACGCAGGTCTGTGTATCTCAATTCAATCCCAGACTATCTCATGCTATACTCCTGGTACTGAAGATACCTGCTTATCAGTTTTCCTCTCTGCTCTTGGTAAATCATAACCTGGAAACGACCAGCCATTTCTTCTGAGTGCCAAGAAAACAGCTTCAGCAGAAAAACTGCTCAATTCACTTTGTCAAACTGAATTTGCCAGCATGCTGCCCTGCTGGTGCCTGTTCAATATCTGAGGCTCAGCTATCTGCACAGTTCAGTTCAGTCTTCATGGCAGCTGGCCTTCCCTACTGCTTTCCCTACTGCTTCTCCTTTCTCCTGAGCTCATCCTGAGAAAACCTACAGAGCCACAGAAGGGCCCTTTGGGTAGCCAAGGCACGCTGTAACAACAGGGCAGCTCATTTAAAGGTGAACAACTGTGGTTTGGGATCAAACCCTCATTTCAGTTACTGGAAAATACCCATATTCACAATTAGAGCACTGGTTCTTGATACTTTATAAAATCTGCACTCTACAATATGCTGAAAATGGAGTCCTTAGATGAACAGAAAGTGAATGCCAAACAATTTTTATTTAATAGAACAGTTAACTGCAGGAAATTCATTGTAAATGAATTACAAAAATATTCTCTGGTCAGAACAATGTAAGTCTAGTAAAAAGCCTGCAGTTGCACCAAATTGCTTGCAATAAGAAATTACTGCTGTCATCCAATGTGATGCAGTAATTGTCAATGATACTGTCTTTTCCATAGCAAGGACTGAAGTTCATGTTTGTACTTTGACTCACAGCTGAACTTGTGTTGTATAAAACAGACAGGGAAACTCTTGTGGAACTTTCCTTCCCAGCTTTCTGAAGCTAGAAATAAACTGGAAAAGGTTGAGCTGGCAGCATGGTTCTGTGCAATACTAAAACCACAAAGTGAAAAGCAGACATCTCTTTTCAAAGCAGGAGGCAAAGATTGCCAGATGGAGGCTAAACAGTTGGCATCAACAGTCGTAGTATTTCTGCTGGTTTTAAAGTGCCTTTTTCTGAGCCCAGTGAGAACAGTTCTTGCCTCAAGCAGGCAGGCAGTCATACCTCCAGTTTTGCTATAAGTGCTTATAATAACAGTAGCTCTGCCACAGTTATTTAGGGGAAGGACTCTGCAATTATTACAGAGAGCATTAGCACTGGACCTTCGAGAGGACTGATGCTTAAACACAGCTCTGAGAGCTACCAGCAGACACTGTGGCTGTCAACAACTCCAAAGGACAGAGTACTTAGAGCAGAGGTAACATGGTGCAAAATGAAGGGTCCACAGAAAGAACAACCCAAGGTCACAGACAGTGACTGCAGCTGTCAGAGCTGTCATACCAAGCATTATTCATTCAAGATTTTGAATCTCAACTAAAAAAAAAAATTATATAAAAAATCTTGAAACTTTCTGGAAAATCACCCCCATAACATTTTCAGACACTTATTTTGGCTACTGAAGAACAGAAGGGGAGAGAACTACACAGCACTTGCAGTGTGTGGCATGATTAATACGTAACAGTCAAACGTACATCAGAGACATTTATGGAAATATCTGAGATAGAGATACGTGGTTGAGGGAACGCAAGACTGTTTAGAACAGAAAATAGTTTGTTAGAGATGGATTGAGTTAGATGTTGCAGAAAACTTAAAAACAATACCCAGCAGGGACTCCCGGTGAACACAGCAGATGTTGGGCACGTTTTGCATTTCAGAAATGTTACTCTGGTGCTTCAGGTACTTTGTATGAAGGACAGAGAGGAAATTTTACCATATTAAGGTTAAGAAAGAGTCCAAGACCCAGAAGAGCTGAGCTTGCAACTCACACTGTCCCCAGAGCAAGAAATCATACAGTTTCTATCAGAAATAAATGCTCCACCACAGAAGCAAACAAAAAGATGAAGAAGAAAGATCTCATCTCACAACACTGGCATCTTACTTTGGAACCTCTGACATAGTCAACATTGGGCTTTCTTCAGTAATGTGGTCAGGTGCCTGTGTCCAGTCCAGCTCCTGGATAAAATGTCAGCATACCTTTGGCACAGGCATGGGGGAGGACAGACCCAAGTCTGTTTTCAAAGACCCCATTCCAAACCACAGATGTATGTTGGGTTATACTCACAGTTAAGACAAATTACAGCGGCCATGGCGGTCTTGGATAAACAGATCCTCATGGTGGTCTAAAGGCAGCAGAGCCCACGGAATAAGCTCATTATTAGGATAACACAAAAACAGCTTCATATCATCCAATTGTCCTTGTCCCTGCTGGTTGACAGATCCATGTGATCCTTTTTGAAGTGCCTTACATAATCTCATCCATAATTCTCTGGACAATTTATTAGCAGAGTCCTGAGGATACAGCCTGACAGGTTAGCATAAAAGAACCTGTACTGAATCCTCCCTGAGCTGTCTATCTCAGCCATCACTGGAAGCAGAGTGAAATTTGAAATCGATTTGCTTTTCTAAATGGGAAAAGCACCGGTTTACTCCTCATTGCTTTTAATGCTGAAAACAGTGCTTTTAGGGCCTTGGTAGAAACGCTCTGTCAAGTGCTCCTGTCAAAATGCAAGTTAGTGCTAGCGTATAAACCATGAGAATGGCCTTGGTGGCAAAGATTAATTGGTGTGGTTTCTTCGGAAATACGGCCCTGTGCAAAGTGTAATCCAGCAGAGGCATCCGGCAGCCCAAAGCAGCCAGGCAAAGCACACAGAAGAGAGTCCCAAGAAAACTCAGTTTTGAATGAATCAAGCAGGAAAGACAAAGGATTGTAATGCGCGAGTTCACACTACAGCTACAGCTGTTTCCCTGGGTCCGAACACTCACAAGTGTGCTTCACTCTGCTATCAGCTTCATTCCTTAGCTGGGAAGTCTTCCAGCCAAATCCCACATTCTGACAATGAACAGCTCTCTTCTGTGAGCCTCAGTTAGGTTCATTCATAAGCTGCTCTTAAAATGAGTTCTTCACGTAGTCAAAAGGATTATCATCTTTAGGAGCCCGTGACCATTCTTAGAAACCTACGTTGGTTGTAAGTCACCTCCAGTGCACAGGGCACTGTTCAGACCTGCATCCAGCCCTCCTGGTACCACTAGAACATATTCAGCAAGCCACTGGGGCCTCAGTGCCACATCTCTGTACATTGATGGCAGATTTATCTTCTCAGTTCAGCGCTTGAAGAACTGATGAAAATCGACGCATAACAGATTGGTATCATCAACATTTGTGCACAGTCAAGAATGGGTTAAGAGCAGAACTGTATGGCTCTTCCTGTCAAAAGTCTCTTTTCAGCTACGCTACTCACAATGCAAAAAGAGAAAAGAACACCTCCCACAAGAGTCTGCACAGAGATGAACACTGACATTATACACGAGGTCCCAGAATAACGCAAAGCCAACTTAGTCGATTCAAAAGTCACAAGCAACACTGAAACAATACTGTTCTGGTATGCTATTCATCAGTGTTATAATCCTACTTAGGAGCATGACTGATTCTTGGGAGGGTACCTAATGCTAACTTCCCAAAGCTGTTGTTGGAGGTATTAGTTACAGAGCGGGACTGGCTCTGCCCTGGGATCTGTTCCTGAAAGCACATGGATTGCTGTAACAGCCTCTTGCTGCTAGTCACAGCCTGGCTAAGAACAGGCTGGGTGTTCCCCTGGGAAAGCAGGTGGATTAATTACCTTCGAAAAGTCAATTAATGAAATTTGATTTCACTTTCCCCCACCTATGGATTGCAAGAGGAAATAAGAATTTTCTAAAATGATACTGCAGCATGCCCTTCTTGAATCACCATCCACACTCCACTCCCAGACTTAAATTTTACTGATATTAAGAAAATAATAGACAGTGAAACTGAGTTTTGCAAACAGCGGTACACACTGTCCTTTTATTTCAGTTCATAGCTCCACAGGTTGTTAGTGGGTTCAATGATATATTCCAACACAGCGGTCTCCATTTCCTCAAACTGCCTAATTCTTCTCATGAAACAGGGAGCTTTTACACTCTGGGAAAAAAAAAAAAAAAAAGATCATGGCAGTTCAGCTTCACTTTTTAGCATATTTTTCCTTCTTACAATGTATGTCAGAAAACCAGCCATGCTGCCCTAGTCCTTAGAATGACAATTAATATGTGCATATATATTTAGAGATAAAGCAAAACTACTGCAGAATGCATCTAGGTGCCCAGTGAAAGCACACACCTTGCAAAATACTGGGCTTTCTTTTGCATTATCTATTATGTGGTCAAACCATGAAGATATGTTGATGGGAAAGGTACTACCATATATCCTGGGCCTGAAAATCCATCTGATATCTACTGTCTCCTTTTTAAATGATATCTTGGCATTCACTCTTTGACAGGGTTGATAACTGCAGGACAAGGGGAAATGGTTTTAGGTTGAGGGAGGGGTGATTTAGGTTGGATGTCAGAGCAAAATTCTTTGCTATGAGAGTGGTGAGGTGGTGGAACAGCTGCCCAGAGAGGCTGTGATGCCCCGTCCATCCCTGGAGGTGTTCAAGGCCAGGTTGGATGGGGCCCTGGGCAGCCTGGTCTAGTGTCAAATGGGGAGGTTGGTGGCCCTGCACGTAGCAGGGGGTTGCAGATTCATGATCCTTGAGGTCCCTTCCAACCCTGGCCATTCTGTGATTCTGTGATTTTTTGCACTGTCTTGATCCTCTACTCCGTCAGACATATGGTGTACAGAATGTCATGGGAGAGGTTAGAGAAGTCATCAAGTCTGTCTTCTGTTCAACCTCTCGCTGATCTCACAGTAAGCTGCTCAGTTGCTCTTACCATAGACAAAAATGGCAGTGAAGCTTACACTGTCTTCTCACTTGCAAAGGGCTGTTTACTGTGAGATGGTGACTGTATAGAAATACAGTTTTAGTAGAACAATCTGTGGCCACAAGAGAAAGTTACGTAGAACGATTTCATGAAATTCTCAACAAATAAATACAACAGCAGTGAAAGGGCAGGAGGATCAGCGAAGAACAGCAATCTGGAGAAGCTAAGCCTCGCCTGATATGTTGCACTGTCACTCAGCACAACTCAGAGCAACTACGTGGTGACAGCTTTGTCACAGAAAGGGGCAAAGAGTGTGCAACAAGGGAGCACACCCACCTCCTCCCCAGGCAATGAGCTGACAAAAAAAGCCATCCTCAGTCAGCTGTGGGTGTGAGGGGAACTATTCAAGGAATTCCACCTTCAGTGTATTAAACACACCCATCAGCATCTAACTTCCTCAACGGTTTCCCATTCAATAATCTCTCTGTATGATTAATTCAGCAGCTTTTCTTGGAAACAAGTTTCTTCATCTCACAGAATATCTTGGCTTAACCCTTGCTTTCAAGGTCAGCTGCAATATTCAGAGTGCTCTGAATGAAATGCTTTGTGCCAAAGATAGCAGTGTGATGTGTTATGGTTACAAAGGCCATGCTCAGTGTGAAGTGCTTATTAGTTGGGATCTATAGGCAACCTGTCAGTAGTGCAAACCACTCGAAATAGCAAAAGGCATATGCTTGAGTGTAAAAGGATATGGCTCACTGGTAAATTTAAATTTCAAATTTCTCATCAACAGGTTGTCATTTAACTTTAAACACTGATTTTGGCTAAGCAGAACAACTCTGACAGCTTAAAATTTTCCTGTTTTGTGTCAGAAAAACACAGAAACTTGACTGAAAATCAAGAGTGTCACAGACTTATGTCATAAAACAACACAGTTGGATTCCTGCTTTGTCAGGCTAAGTAGAGGGTAAAATCCCCCACAAATTTATGCTGGATAAATACTCCAGACAGATGGGTCAGAAAGTCCTGCATGGAACACCCAGTATTCCCAGCTCAGTAGATGCAAAGGAACTGAACAGAAAAAACTCGTGTGTTTCCAAGTGCCAGGAAACCCCACAGTAATGCAAATCAAGAAGGGCTACTGAGCTCGCTAGTACTGCACCTGCAGGGGTAAATGCACACATGGGCTCCTGACCAGCTTCCAGGCTTTAGCAGCTGCTGCCACAGAAGTAAGAGTAGAGGAAGAACAGAAATAACATCTAGAGAAGTTTCCTGGCAAAGGATTGTGAGGATTCAGACAGCCACCCCCACAGTCTGCCAACTAAGATAATTTGCACAGGTCATCCAGTGAACTTGTCCTGTGATGCAACAGGGGAGGAAAAGAATCCTCCTTCCTTCCTCTTCCACTGAAAAGGACTCCTCTCCCTACCATCATGGTTGATTCTTCCAGTAGCAACTCATTACTGGAGAGCATAACAGCCCCATACTGCGTGAGCACACAATGAAGCAATCTGATTCACCGTGTCTTAGCATCAGGGATTTGTAACCTCACATTGCTGAGCAGTGGGAAAGGGCATGGAAGGGATTTCTCACAGTTGAGATTCTGCTCCAAAAGTATTAAAAAAAAGAATAAAAATACCAGCTCTCCTATTCTGAGTTCCACTGAGAAATCTCAAAAGGAGTGGGAAAAGATATTCTGACATCCACATTCCACCCAGACATCTCTGCATGGAATTATTCAGTGCAGAAGTGCTGCTTGAAGCCATACAAAACAACAACACAGCAACTTGACTGTTTTCCCATGCTAAGAATGAAGGATGGCCTTATCTGTTCTAAGGGTATCAGTCCCCAAGGGTATCAAGATCTCTTCAAGATTATCAGGAGTTTAACTGTGCATCAAACTGAAAACAGGCTTTGAAATTTAGAATAAATTACTCCCAAATGTGACAGAACTAACTCTCCTATCAAACCAGCCTTACTGGCATCTTGGCATGGTTAAAAACAGGGACAGTTTAGAATTACTGCTGTTTTTGCCTTTATTATTTAGAAATGCATTTCTAAATAATAGAGAGAACTTCTCCATAAGACGAATGGATTTTACTGTATATGACTGTACTGTATTTCATGTTGAACTGCTTTTTTACAATGCAATTGCTCACTGTTCTTAATGATAATTTGCTAACAACCTTCTGCTGCACTGATAGAAGGAGAGAGAAGAAGGAAGGGGATAAAAAGTACATTAAAATAGTTTGATAGACGATCATAAGCATTAAGTAACCTGAGTTCAAACTTCAGTAGCTGGAGGGTGTTGAAACAACAGCTTAGGATTCCTAAGTATGCCAGTATTATTCAAAAATAATATGCCTGGATCTTTTGAATTTAGCGTGTGAAAATCCTGTAGGATAACAAGAAGTTTGAGAATAACTGCTATAATTGGGTACTATAATTGAAATTTTCAGTTTGTGATGACCTTCAGTGTCTCTGCTGAGTACCCCCTAATTGCAGCAGAACAAAAACTGTATTTGCAGTGTCACTCTGCTGCCTGTCTCACATTTCTGACGGAGGCAGAACACAGATCTGTAGTCAATGAAGAGTACTTAGGAGTCTGCAGTTCACAGCCTGGTCTCCAACACTACTCGGGTCAGTTACTCATGCTGTACATCATCACCAGCTGATGTTACAACCTCACAGGAAAAACAAACACAACAGCCCTCTTCAGGTAACTCCTGAGGTAGAGAGCACAGGTTAAAAACAATAATTTGACCATAGGAATAAGATTGGTCAGTAGAGTTGCATATCACAGATATTATGTACAAGCATCAGTTTATAAGCACATGTTTTGCGAGGCAGCTTTTCACTGAAAACTGCATTAGTCAGTTCTGTGTGGGACACCCACAGTTAAAATGACTTTCAATATCCCATGGTTTTCACTAGCTCTGACTTTTGAAAGATTAACAGCACTGCGAGCTACACCTGCTCTGAAACAGCCCTACTTCTGACTGCAGAGCAGTATTGTCCATAGGTGGGACTTGGGTTGGGTGAAACCCCACACCAATTCTTTTGTAAAGTATGCACGTACATTACTACTTGCCTGAGCACTATTAATGCCTCTTCCATACTTAGATCCCTAACCAGAGGCCTAGCTACAGCACCATACAGCAATACAGATTGTAAACAGCTGCCAAGAAAAAAACAAACAAATAAACAACAACCAAAAAAAAAAAAAAAAAATCCACCTGAAAAATCAAAGGGGAGTAAGCCCAAACACTACAGCACTTTATCTCTTTTCCCTGTGGATTCCCAAGGGGAAGTTACACACCACTCTGCCTTCAAAAGTAATTGATGCAACTTGAAGTTTTCTGCTCCCAGCCGTCCTTTCCAATAGCGAGCTGCAGGAGGGCAAGATACTGCTGTACATCAAGATTGAAATCTGTGCATCCAAGTTATGGCAGTTTTATCCTGACTGACAGAAGAATGTAAATCCAGATCCCATGAATGACAGAAATGGACTGATGCCAGGGCACAGCTCCTCATCATTTCTAAATCCTAACTAATGAATAAGTAATACAACACAAATCCTGCTGCGGTATCTTGCAATGCATTGTTTGTGTTGTCTGAAATACACTGAATAGGACTATTTGACTCTTGCTTTCCTCAGTCTATCACAAAAATTATGTTTCTCAAGGGGGTCCTTCAAATGGTCACATTTCCAATAATGCACTCAGGAGCCCTCCAGAACAAAATAAGATGAAGCCACAAAGCTTCCCCACAAATGGCCATCAACATATCCCTGCTGTTCCATCAGATATCAATACAAAGGATTTATGAACAAATTCTGTCTGAACTGATGCCCCTCCTTGCCTTGATTCAGCCAGGTAAAAGCAGAGAGGCAGTTACATTTGCTCACTGCTGCAAAGCCTTGTATCTTTCCTTTTAAAAATCAAACCTCAAGCGTTAGAGATGCTCAGTCAGCTACTGAAAAACACTGCTCTAACCTATGCCTACCAGCAGCTGGTGTCTCTTGCAGACACTAATAATTAGCATGAACATAGATGAAAACACTTCACAAGGTGAAAAATACTGTCTTGAGATCCCAGCACAAGGTTCATTACCTTATCATTACAGCTACTGAGATTTATCATCATTACAGCTACTGAGATTTTCAGATCCTCATGCAACTGTGCAGCTGGTGCAGAATGCATGGCAATGTCATGCCCAGCTGATTCCTGGTGATTAGACCCTTGCAGTGGTCCTGTTGCTTCCTCAGCAGCAGCCTGTTTCCTCCACCTGTCCTGCCACAACATTCTAGAAGACATTCCCAGTTACAGACTGAAGGAATGAGCTTTTCAGGAAATCAAAGGAATATTTGGCATTGTCCTGATTCAGAAGGTGGGAAGGAAATTTACAGTCAGGATGGCGGTCAAACAACTCCAAACTACATGTTAAAACTGAGGAAAAATAAACTTTCATGTGAAAACATCCATTGTAGATACGCACTTCCCCACAGCTCTTTCTGAATAGCTCATCTTAGTACCCTAGCATGACCACCACAATGACACACAGCTCCGGGCCCAAATGCTTGTGGTTCAGCCACTGATGGTAATCCCTGCTTCCCAACTACTGCCAAGCACTGGCAGCAAGGCTACACCAAACACTTTTCTGGAGATAGCTTAGCCAGTCTCTGCAGTTTTTACAGGCAGATGAGAGAACTGTGAGGAAGCAGAGAGGAAGGCTGCCTGGTCACAGCTAAGGAGTGAGCCATCCAATTGCTGTGCACATTGGATAAGGCTTTTCCCAGTCAGAAGTTTGCACTGCTCAGTCACTTTCTGATCTCGTTTTGCTTTAAAAATGGAGTGTTTCCCTACAAGTGGAAACAAGAAAATTAACGAACACAGCATGATCCAGTTGTGATCCTTCTTGCTTAATCACAAAGCTTTTCTTAATAAACAGATTCCTTTTTCACCACTGACTCAGAGAGGGGCTTTGGCATGGCTCTTGGGGAGCAAGGACCCCATGGGTGCCCTGAAAGCCTTTTCTTCCATTACTGATCCTATGGCACATCGCAAGTTGCCCTTTCATTCTGAGATGAGTAGTACTGCATAGTGAGGATGACTGCCTTAAGTTCTTGCAAAAAGAAGCAGCTAATCTAGTTTCAAACCCAGAGGAGACAGATTGCAGTAAAATGGGAGACAAGGGAAACCAAACCCTTGTCTATGCTTGGAGCTGAAGGAATTGCCCACCTCTTGCTCTCAATGTACACAAGTTGGCTCACCCAACCACCTGATTTAGACTCTATCAGTACTTAAAGGGAGCATGTAAGTAGGAGAGAGACTCACTTTCTATGTAGCCTGACAGTGATAGGATGAGGGGGAATAGTTTCAAACTCAAGGAGGGGAGATGTAGGTTAAATGTTAGAAGAAAATTCTTCACTCAGAAAGTAAGCAGTCGCTGGCACAGACTGCCTGGGGAAGCTGTAGATGTACCACTCCTAGAGGTGCTCAGGACCAGGCAAAAAGAGAAAGTGCAAGGGTATCTTGTCAATGTCTATTACTGCCAATAAATTACGAGAAGGTCCCTTCCACCCCAAGCCATTCTATGATCCTATCAGTCTATGAATAGCCCCCTGCAGATTACACTGATCTCTGAAATTAGTAACAAGCCTCTATTGCTAAAATTAGGAGCAGAGACTCTTATTACTGTAACATACTTTGTCAATAGCCCTGAGAAGGGATGTATTTTTAGCTGTGCATTTCAGGCAATTCTTGTTGCAACTTGATTGTGCCCCCTTTACCATTCCATTATGACCCCATAAGAGCTCCAAAGTGAGCCCATAGAGCTCCATAGTGACCCCAGGAAAGTTGAAAGTCCATTGTTACCCCATAACAGATCCATTATGACCATAAGAGCTCCTTAGTGACCCCTTAACAGTCCTGTTGTGACCCCACAGAGCACCAAAGTGACCCCACAGAGCTCCATAGTGACACCATAAAAGCTCCATAGTGATCCCATAACAATTCCTTAGAGCTCCACAGTGACTCCATAACATCTCCATTGTGACTCCATAGAGCTCCATCCATAATGACCCCTGAACAGTTCCATTATGACCTCATAAAACTTTATGTGACCCCATAATAGCTCCAATATGACCCCATAATAGCTCCATAGTAACACCATAGAGATCTATTATGACCCCACAGAGCTCCTTTGTGACCCCTTTACAGCTCCATTATGACCCCATAAGAGCTCCAAAGTGACCTCATAGAGCTCCATAGTGACTCCATAACATTGCCATAGAGACCCCATAGAGCTCCACTGTCGCCGTAACAGTTCCATTATGGCCACATAGAACTTTATGCGACCCCATAACAGCTGCAATATGACCCTATGATAGCTCCATAGTAACCCCATAGAGCTCCATAGTGACCCCATAATAGTTCCTTTGTGACCCCATAGAGCTTCATGGTGACCTCATAACTATTTCACAGTGACCCCATAACAGTTCAATTATGACCCCATTGGGCTTTATGATGACCCCATAACAATTCCATTCTGACCCCATAGAGTTGGATAGTGATCCAGTAGCAGCTGCATAGTGACACCAAAAGAGCTTCATAGTGACCCTGTAACAGTTCCATTATGACCCCATAAGAACTCCATAGTGATCACTTAGAGCTCCATTGTGACCCCATAAAAGTTCCATTGCTACCCCATAACAGCTCCATTATGACCATAAGAGCTCCAAAGTGACCTCATAGAGCTCTATAGTGAGCACATAACAACTCCATTATGACCCCACAGAGCTCCATAGTGACCCCATAGAGCTTCATAGTGACCCCTTATCAGTTCCCTTGTGACCCCAAAGAGCTTCTTAGGGACCTCAAAACAGTTCCATATAGACCGCGTGGAGCTCCATAGTGAACCTATAGTGTTCCAGAGTGACCCCATAATAGTAACATTATGACCACATAGCAGCTCCATGATGACCCCATAGAGCTCCATGATGACCCTATAACATTTCCATTATGACCCCATCATAGCTCCTGAGTGACCTCATAGAATTCCATAGTGACCCCATAACAGTTTTATTATGACCCCATAGAGTTTTACAGTGACCCCTGAACAGTTCCATTATGACCCATCAGAGCTCCTGAGTGACCCCATAAGAGCTCCATAGTGACCCCATAGAGCTCCATAACGACCCCTGAACAGTTCCATTATGACCCCATCAGAGCTCCATAGTGACCCCATAGAGCCTCCATAATGATCCCTGAACAGTTCCACTATGACTCCATCAGAGCTCCATAGTGACCCCATACAGCCTCCATAATGATCCCTGAACAGTTCCATTATGACCACATAGAACTTTAGTGACCCCATAACAGCTCCATTATGACTAAAGGCTGAGTGAACTGGGTCTGTTGAGCCTTGAGAAAAGAAGACTGAGAGGGGACCTGATCCAGGTCTGTAAGTATCTGAGGTGTGGGGGGCAGAGTGGCGAGGGTGGGCTGTTTTCAGCAGTGTGTGGAGACAGGATGAGGGGGAATGGCCAGAAACTGCAGCACGGGAAGTTCCGCACAAATGTGCGCAAGAACTTCATTAGGTGAGGTGACGGAGCACTGGAACAGGCTGCCCAGGGAGGTGGGGGAGTCTCCTTCTCTGGAGATGTTCAAGACCTGCCTGGACACCTACTTGTGCCACCTGGTGTAGGGAACCTGCTCTGACAGGGGGGTTGGACTCGATGATCTCTGGAGGTCCCTTCCAACCCCTACGATTCTGTGATTTAAAACAAAATTGTCAAACATGCATGCTAACATTTAATCAGTGAACAAAATACGTGACACAACAGTGTCCTGCATTTGAAGCTTACAGGAAGATACTTTTTGACTTAGTTAAAATGTGTAAAAGGTTGTTCAAGAAACAGATCTGCTGCATACAAACGTGTATTTTTCTGTCACTAGCATTTAAAGATGAAGATTGTAGTAAGTACACAAATCCTAACACACAAAGAATCTGGTGCCCACCTCCAGTACAGGCAGGTCTTACATCTCTGAAGAGACACTATCCCAGTAGTCCTGTCTCCTGTCTAGAGGTAATAGAAATCCTCCAAGCAAAAGAAAATATACATTTGCTACCTTCAAAACAGACTTAATAGTGTAACATGTTAACACCAGGACTTTTGGCATCATCATCACCTCTTCAGCACATCCATGACCTCATTAAGCTTGCAGCTTCTTGTCTGAGAACCAGCCTACTCGAGGTGAAGGACCTGCTTGGTATATGTTGGTACTTGGGAGAGAGGAGCAGAGCCATGGGATCTCTCTTGAGCCATTCCCTAGGCTATCCCTACCCAAACATGAGAGTTTCTGGCTCTCACAAAACCCCTTGTCGCAGGTATCCTAACTCCATGTAATTTTGTTATCCTACCTTGCATTCACCCCGTCCTCCTTGGTGACATCAGCAATTTGGTATTCATCACTTTTCACTTGCTGGTTCTCTTCAGGATACAGCGTGCTGTCAGCCTGAGGCATGTACTGTTCAGGGTATTTGAGTGACTTGGAAGAAATGAGTGGATAATGGTAAAGCTTCAAAGCTATCTGGGATATTCAAAATAAAGGCCGAATGTTGCAAAAGGACCTTCCAAGGCCAAAGAAAAATAAGAAAAAAAACCCAGAAACTAAATTACATATAAGGAAATGTGAAGTTGTATGTATGGCAAAAGGCAAATCTAACTTTACACACATGATCAAGGACCAGTATCGTATCACCTCTTGGTACCATTACGATCAAATTAGCAAAGGCAAACTCAAAACTAAACAAACCTTCCACACTTCCTCTTCCCGCTGTCAACTAACGAATTCCCTTCTACAGGACATTGCAGATGCCATAAATATCTATGAAAAAACGACACACAGTGTCGTTATTATAAAACGCAGAAATATCACTTCTAGACCCACGTGGGTGAGGCACACCTTGGCCCAACCTCTTACAACCGCTCATCTCTCTTCACCCAGTAACCCTTATCAACAAACCCAACACTCCTCCACACTCTTCCTTCCTGTACTTCTTCTCCACGACATTCCCAGTTAAAGCCACACTGGTACATATCGGACAGGAATTCTTTGCAGACCCTAACCAACACAAAACATTAACTGTGGGAGGTTCTTCTGCAGCCCTCTCTGCATTTCATACAAGGTTTTGAAAAGCGTCTGTAAAGCCACCTTTCCTATTTTGCTTACATGCACAAAGAATATACAGCAATCTTTCATTTTCATTTCTCAATTATCTATTTTCTGCAGCCTGTAAATGACTACATTAAGACACATTCAGCCAAGAACATCTAGCTAATGCATGGATTCAAGTTGTAAAATTGGCACTGCTGCAAACGTTATTTCACAAGTACTGTTCAGCCAGCAGAGCCATACAAAAAGAGCAGGCTTACCCTTTTCTTGATGATGCAGATATAATTTAAAGAAAATAATTTGAACACTTAAAAATAAGTGTTATTTTTCAAAAGATAACCCTGAGATAGCAGAAGGCAAGTTCTTAAAGGAGTTTGTAGAGAGTTAGCTGTGCATTTCCTGCTGTTATTAGCACAAATCACATGGTTGAATCTCTGCATAATGCTTTGAAATTACAGCTGTTAATGTGCTCCTACAGAAAAGATGTGATGATGGAAGGGGATCTCATAGCCAGCTGTCACATCTCTGCAAGACTGAGGGAGGACTGTGGCTCCATCCTGAGCCACAAAAGCAGGTAGAAAATTGTGACTCTTATCTTAGCAGATCTAGAAGAATTTTTGAGGCCAACCATTTTGCTTTTAATAGCCAAATCAGAGCTACAGTTCCTAAGAAGAGCTGCATCAGACTAAAGAAACTGTATGGATTAGGGCTAAGGAATGGTCTTCATATTCCAGCACCAGTGAGTGGTCTTGGCAGAAGCAATCTCTTAGGAGTACGCATCTCTAACTCACTGTTACACCGTGCAGAAGGATCACTTCAAGGCCTCGTGATTTCAGTCAACAGGAGTTACTCTGCACTGCACCCCTTTTAGTAGGCTAGTGATGAACAGCAGATCTGAAATCACCTGTCTCTTTGGTGAGGAAATTCAGAAGAAACTGATAAAATAGTTTGTGCAGACAGCGAAAACAAAATATTTCTGCAAGCAACCCTTGAACTTCCATTGTGACTGCTGCAGGAATAACCTGTGATATAAATAAGACAAGCCTACCATGCTCCAAGTGCTCTGGCGTGTTAAAACACAATAATCCCTTCCAGTGCATAATAATTGAGAACAAGCTTGACAGCCATAGCAATTGATAGAACAGGGATGCCCATTCTCCTATACTCAGTTAGCTCTCAAGAGGAAGAAATATCATGAAGTACATTTGAAACCACTGAAAATGTGTTTAATGGGATAACCTAAATTATTGTACAGACATATTCAGTAATACCATTGGAAATTCAAACCAAACAGAAATAAACATAGCTAGTTAAGCTTTGTCCTGCTGAAAACCTAGGGCAGAAATACAAATCATGCAGCAAACATAAGAATAGGTGCTCAGAGTCCAACTACAGATTTATCTAACCTTGTGTTTTACTTTCAGGATTAATCATAAATTTTACTTACTCTTTTCTTAAGTAGAACTATAGAATGTTTATTTGCCTGATACACAGTCCTGGAATCAGTTGCCAAAGGATTTCTAGAAGCTGTATCTGGACCCTCAGGCTTCTTGTTACTGACAGAAACTCTCCCACTGAACCTGTCAATTTCTTTTTTAAATCCATTTCCAGCCCCCACAACAGCCTCTGGCAAGATTCTGCAATTATTATTATGAGATGTGTGAAAAAATCACCTCTTTTTCGTCTGTTTCAAGCACATTCGTATTATTGCATCGGTGACATCTTCCAGTCTCTTTACTGTAGGAAGTGGCAGATCACCTCCCCACTCACCTCCGCAGCAGTGGTGACACTGCACACCTCTGCCCTAACTTCATCCCCACACTCCTTCAGCTGTCTTGCTCTGTGTAAACTCTACTGCAACATACCATCTTCCATGTTTCTGATGAGGTCTTTGCAATACTCTGAGCTCTCACTCCCCTGTACCCTGTTCTCTCTTCACTATTCATGTTATTAATGAACCAAGCATTGCATTTCCTTCATTTGAGCATAAAACTCAGCTTCTCAGTCTCAATAAACCATTCCTGATAGCTGAGAGAAGACAGTTTACTCCCAAAGCCTGACCCACAGAGCAGCACTGAAAAGCTTTAGGGGCACAAATTCATTCTCGGAAGGGGAACAGATGAAATCTGTTCCTTGCCTTTTCCCAAGAGATAAGGGGAGCTTTCTGGTGGTCATCGCACCCTGCTACAGAATGGTGTGATTTCAGACTTCAGTCATACGGGCTACCATCAGTGCTCAAGAGCTCTTACAAAAAATATCCAAGGAATGTAATTTTTTTTCCAGCAATTCTCCAATTACTGTTTTACCCCTGAGTAAAGAGGCTGGTGACCTCAGGAGGCAACACTGCAATCAAACTCAGAAAAGGTTAGGCTGTACTTGTTTCCTCAAATTAGACAGTGCTTGTTAGACAAGGTTTGATACAAGGCTTAAAGACAAACTTGTTCTAAGCAATCAGGTGAACATTAACTCACCTAAAGGCCGTAGCCAACCGGTTGGGTGGCGGGCAGTGAGAACAGTCAAGCTGCTGATCTCTGAAGCAAAACTGAAGCAGAAGAGCTTCCTTTTATTTGAATGACTGCAGGAAGGTCTGCTGAAGCATCATTTAGTACAGGATCAGGACTCGCTTACCACCTAGGAAAAGGAGGCAGCCTAATAATAAGAAACAATTTTGCTTCTGCATTTAACGTAAGTCAGAAGCAATTCTATCAAAATTAATGTGAAGGTTCTTTAATAAATTGTTTGAAGGGCCTGTACAGTTACCTGTAAAGGAAGTTTCTAAGAACAGTTTAGAAATGGAGTCGTTGCATTCAAGCAGATACCTCGGCTTCACTGTTCTTAATTTCCCAGAATCAGGGAGATACTTGAACATCTGACAAATGGACAGTGGACAAATGGACAAATCTGACAGTGGACAAGATTCTTCCAGCTCCATGATTCTGAAACATAGAGAAATTATAGGCAACTATAACGAGTGAACCCATGACAGTTCTGGCGCTGTACTTAGAGTATTATTTAGGTGACAACATGCTTCTTGAATAGTCAGCGTCTATCACATGGTAAATGTAAAATACTAAATATCAATACTCTGTGATCAAGTCATGCAAGAAATGTTCCTATTATTTGCAAAGCACCGGCATCTTTTACTGTGCTACCGATTCATACAGGTCATGCAAAAATATAGAAAGATAAAGTACAGTACTTAACACATTAGTAGTCAAGTGACAAACTGGTGTCTTAATAGAAATGTAAAACCTTAAAAATGATCGCTCACATTTAATGGTAGATTTTTTATCATCATAAGTCACTGACAGGAAAGCATGGGAAAAGGAAAATGCAAAATTTCACTTGGCATCTCAGCTCAGCCACGGTTCCTCCGCTGATTGAAACAGAAGGCTGTCATGGCCAGCTAGAGTTTTATGGAAAATTGGCCCAGCATTATTTCTTCAAGAGCGGGAGCTTCAAAGAAAATAACCAAAGGCATCACATTCAAGTGCAGCAACTGTCATTTCTCTCCCCACAAAAAGCACTCAAACAAACAGCAATATTAGCTGCAGTAAGTTTCAGATGCGTACATAATAAGAGCACAGAAGATGAATGTTGTTTACATATAGTATAGTAAAGAATTCATCAATGCAAATTGCACGTAGATCACTTTACTAATACAGTCAAACTTTAATATTTACCAGTGCAAACAGCTCCACAACAGCCAGATGGATCTGCAAGGCAGCTGCTTCAAGGAAATAATACCTGCAGTTTGTGAGTCCTCCTCAGTTTATATATATATGAATATAAATTCATATATATATAAACAAGTATATAAACACTGGCAAGTTCCAGTGGTTACTTTAATCTGCATGTGCAGGGTTTCTGCCTTACCTCTGATATATTCATGGGCTAAGTAGACAAGCTGAGCTAGTCTAACAGCAGCTGGAGGAGAATCATACCTACCTTATAGCATATACCTACAAGCTTTGTGTTTTTAAGTACAAAGCACTCTTCATTCAGGCTTTGCGCTGCCGAGGGGGACACATATAATATTTCCTTCAGTTTCTGTGTACATGTATAAACTCAAAAAGGTGTGGCACAACGTGTGCCCATTTCACAGCTGATGCTGAAGCCATTCTTGCCATGCACAGTTCAGAAAGATGACTTAAAAAGCATCCTGATCCCTAGATGGTGCTATTTACTGCAGTAATCACAGCTTATTGCCAGCACTGCCAGCATGTCAGGGACAAAGAGTATTTCTTTGTTCAAAATTGTATAACTTGAATACAGATAGAAATAATGTTTTTCAGTTTATTTATATTTGCCACACGGCTTGAACTTGAGGCCCATCTCATTTGCTGCCCGTAAGAGGAGCAATAATCTCGGTACTGCAGTGGTGCAAATGAAACCACTGGCATGGCATTTGAAGTAGCTTCCATCCTGGCAGCTCGAGTTTGCTTGCATCTCGCCCATAAGGTCAACATCATTGTAAGAGAGGCCAGGGAAACGGCACTGAAGGAAGATGCATTGGAACTGGCTTGCTTTCTGGCTTTCTTACAGGGCACGAAGGAGTGATTCTGGACAACCCGTGAACTCTCTCAGGGCAGGACACAAAATTCACCAGGGTTGGAAGGAGTTCTTCAGTGAGTTTGAAAAGAGTTCTGTAGGGGACCTGCTGGCTTCTGCTCTTTCTCCTTAAGATGGAAATGTGCTCATTCCTTGCTGCACAAAAACAGCATTTTTCACTTCCTCAGATACTGTAGTAAATAAATAGAATGGTGCAAATAAATGATTAAACATTTATTGTGCTTTTTCTGAGTCTCTGCCTTTATAAAATGGTGGCTATAGCTGCCTGATTGCTTAAGCACTGGGGTTCCCATAAATGCAGCATTTGAGCATCTCCCAAACATCAGTGTTTTTCTGGAACTACCTGTTTGGGTTTCTTTTTTCCTTTTTTTCTTTTTTTTTTTATGGCTTCCGAAAGCGATTAGATTGACAGCACAGACTAGTAACTGTCTTACTACAGACAGATGCACTGCACATATCTTTTCCAATACACTTCACATCAGATGCTCCAGGCATGAATTTCTTAAATAGAAAAAAGCAACTGTGATGATCTGTCGACAAAATTTTAGGTAATGTTGTGATAAACAACTGCCCACTGGAGACTAACTGCCAAGCTGGCAATCTTAATTTTAAAACTAACCATACATAAATTCTTTAAGCCGCTGGACTAGATAAAGAGGTTTCACAGATCTCTGTTCTGGCCTTTTCTCAGACATGCAATTTGTCTTTGCACATTGGCATTTCCTAAGAATCTAGCCTGACATTTTGAAAACCTCCTGAAGGTTTCTCACTGGAGATGAGAACCCCCACATTCTGCAAGCACGTTTGAAAACTTCAGGTTAAGTTTTAAACTTGTCACGATGTATAAAACTCTTGATGAGAGCCATTTAAAATTTTCTGAAGGAAAAGATGTCAATGCTAAGCCCATGAGATGCCAAAGGACTGAATTTGAGGAGAGAGAATACCATGTGAGAAGGTAGATGCGAGGATGATCTTTGCAAGGAAGAAAGAGGGAGTCCTTCATGGGAAGTATATAGGTTTTCTCCAGAGAAAAGCTCAGAGAGAAATCACAGATGATCGTCCATTTATTGCCTCCTGGCTTGTGCAGTGTGTTTGGGACAAGGGATGGACAGAGGCTAACAAAAGCCTTGTTACCTGGTTGGCACATCACAAGCCTCACTAATCAACAAACAAACAAACAAAGAAAAATAAACCACAAAAGGGATCAGCTAATTTAAATTTCAGGAGGAAATTAAACGGCACATCTCTGACCCAATGATTAAACCCCAACAAATTTCAATTTCCTGCCACAGAGAGTCAGGGCACGAGGCCTCCCCGAAGGAAAAGGCACCAGAGTTTTAGCAGGGGTGAACATTTTGAGTCTCAGCTTCACTCTTAATTAAGGTGGAGTTTTTCATAGAATCATAGAATCATAGAATCACCAAGGTTGGAAAAGACCTAAAAGATCACCCAGTCCAACCATTCACCTATTCCCAATAGCTCCCACTAAACCATGTCCCTCAACACAACATCCAGCCTTTCCTTGAACACCCCCAGGGTCGGTGATTCCACCACCTCCCTGGGCATCCATTCCAGTGCCTGACCACCCTTTCTGACAAGTAATACTTCCTCATGTCCAGCCTGAATCTCCCCTGCCGTAGCTTGAAGCCATTCCCCCTGGTCCTATCACTAATGACACGAGAGCAGAGGCCGACCCCCAGCTCACTACAACCTCCCTTCAGGAAGTTATAGAGAGCAATAAGGTCTCCCCTGAGCCTCCTCTTCTCCAGGCTGAACATTCCCAGCTCCTTCAGCCTCTCCTCATATGGCCTGTGTTCCAGACCCCTCACCAGCTTTGTTGCCCTCCTTTGAACACGTTCCAGGGCCTCATTATCTTTCTTGCAGTGAGGGGCCCAAAACTGGACACAGTACTCGAGGTGCGGCCTCACTAGTGCTGAATATAGGGGAACAATCACTTCTCTGCTCTTTTCTGGCTCTGCGCATAAAAATAAAGACAAATTCTGCTCCCACTTCCCCAGACAGTCAGCAAGATTCTCTCTCTTGATGGCCCAAGTCATGGAAGAAATGATCACAGAGAGTAAGAACTCACCACTGGAAGCCTTTGGCAACATTATCAGATGCTGTTGTCAGCTGTCCCAGAGAAAGTCACAGGCAGGAGCCATTTGCACCTGGACACACACACAACTCACAGCAACTCTGAGTCCTCTGAGAAGCCAAGAACAACGCAACGATATTTACACTCTGAGAAGACTTATTAAATATTGTGATAGTGATTAACACTCAACAGTAAGAGAGCATTTAAATGTAACCAGGTCACCAAGGAGCCCAAATTTTAAATAGAACACTGTATCAGATAGCCTTCTTGCAAGTTGTATCGGCAAAGAAGCTGAAAATACAAGAGAGCTATTTCTGATGAAAAGAAGTAACTACACTTTTCAGTTTGATCCTTTAGGAGCTATTTTGGATGCTGTTCTCCACAACTTTGGGTGAAATCCTGGACTTTAAAGAAATGCTGTGATTATTCATTGCTAAATGACAACGGAATTCCTCCGTAATTGCACATTACATGCATCCACATTAATAGAAGATAATGTCATTAAGGCTGTTATTGTAATGAATAACAAATACAGAACGTGGGTCCAGAGATCATTTTCCTAATCAGAAGTATCAGACCCCAGGAACTTTCAGAGAACAGGGCTATTAAAATGTAAATAGTTTCTTTGAAATTTAAATTACCATTTTCAAAAAGCAGATGTTCTCCTTGATCATTCCCTGCACAGATTGCCAAAAATTGTACTCGCGACTGCAAACTGAAACTCAACTGGGTATCAGCCTCAGAAACTCTTCTCACTTTAAATGAACTGTCTCATTAGAATACATTGCTACATTTTATCAGCTTGCAAATGGCAATATTAGAGTTGGTCACTTTTGATGAGGCAGCTTAAAACTGAAATATAAGAAGTTAGATTGTAATGCATGCCTGCTTCTCCAGACCAGGCGGAACCCACATGCTGAGATGGCTGAAGCTGCTCTGGAAAACCAGACAGAATGTCACACGTACCTGAGAGCAGTAAACATCCCTTTGAAGCCAATGGAGTTGAAAGCTGCACAACACTGACATTATTCTTCATCTCTTCAGCTAGATGCTAGATGTCAAGAAGAAAATTTTCTATTGCCAGAAGAGAAAGTAGGTTCAAGTTAAGGTCAGTGTGGTTAGAAAGAAGTCCTAGCAGCAAAAGTTGCATCGCGTATGACTGGGACACATGTAACACAGCTCAGCTGGACAAGCAGGTGTACTCAAGCTGAAGAGGCTACAAGTTGGGAGCAGTGCTTGCTGTGTTCTCTGAGTACAAACAATTGATGCTGAAAATCCTGTTCAAGGAGCTTTAATTTTATAAAGTGTCTGAAGACCTGCTAAAACGTGGCACACAGATTCTGAAGGTCACACCAAGACATGACTATGGTTTCCTGTTACTTTTAGTTAATTCTCTGTGTTTAGTATAATCTGTTCAGCTATAGTCTTCTTTCAAGTTTTCCTTCCATTAAGTGCTGCCTTTCTTCAGACATCACTAATTACCACGTTCTGAGGAACTCCATCAGCACTGCTTAGCTTTCCAATGGAGCTCCGGGTGACCTCTGGTGCAATCAACATTCCTGCTCCTTGCAGCACAGACGTTTCTGTCCTACACATCATGTTTGCTTTACAGGAGAAAGGTCTGACATGGGTCCACAAACACCACGTTCTTGTGCCCTAAAAATAACTTGGACCCCAGTCTCCATGGTAACAGATACCACCAGTAAGCCCTAGCAAGTCTTGGTTATTTTTACTGACAAGATGAAGAGGAAAACCATACGGCTTTTATGAAATCTCTCATTACTGCCAGTCTTACAGCTCCTTTAATCCCCAGTTAATGGTATGCAGTAAAGGGTGTTTAAATACCAAGATCCTTCCTGTGCTTTCATATTATAATGCTGGAAATGCAAAGAACAATTCCCTTATATGTTTCTTGCCATTAAAAACTGAGGCACGTGTCTGACTTGACTCTGCATATAGGCTCACTTCATAGCTCAGCATAAAAGTCTCCAACTTGTTGTACCTGAGACCAGCTTGCTGTTCAAAGTGCAGTGCCTCATGAAGGTCATTGGCCATAAGACAGACTAATGCTACCCCCCAAAAAAACTCCCTTCAAATTTTTTTTCTGCTGTTGATCCCCCCCAGGGCTGAATTATTCATTCCCTCCAACACAAGCTTGCCATTTCCTTAGCCCCTCTGAGTGCCTGTCAGCAACCCTCTGTGATTTCAGAGGCGAGGCAATGCCCTGGCTGTCTCCTAACAAACACAGGAGCTCACTGCACCCCCAGTAACACCCACCACATTCTCAACCACTGGGCAGCAGCACATCTCACAGGTCGGATGTTATGCCAGCACGATAAAGGTGAAGAGCTTCAACCCACTCACACCGTGAAGTCTTGGCCAATGCAATTTGGATGTGCTGGGTACAGCTCACTGCTGGATACTGCAACGCTTCCCTTCAGCTTTATAGCATGCTCCTCTCAGACAGCAGCACAAACGGCATCTGCTACTCAGTTACACGTTGCCCAGGCAGCATCCCTGCAATGTCAGCCTCCTTTGGAGGCATCTCCCCCAGAATGGCCTATGGTAACGTTGCTGAGGGCAGGAGAAGGCATGGGATGAATCTAGCCATACAACATTTGCCCTCGGAAAGAAACGTAACAATCCAAACACTGAGGAGCCATTAATTCCTAATTTTAGATCTCCAGCTCAAGTTTTATAAAGAAACCTCAGGCCACGCTACATAATCTATATGGCATTCACAGGCCTCTGCGTAAAGTTCTCTTCAGCTTTAAAGGTACAGCAATGAACCCTGAGCTAAGAGTCACTGAGAATAACTATTTGGGGCCTCTCTGGACTTCCTGAAGAACTGAAAATCCAAAGATCTTTGAAGAGTTGTTAAAGAAAGAAAACTGAAAGAAAATTGAAAATTGCTTTTTTTAAAAAAAAAAAACAAAACAAAAACATGACTCACTTGTGCATGAGAACAGCGAAACAGAACAACTCACAAACAACATAAAACGACCTACAAGATTTTATCAGCCTCTCTTCTGTTTTGTCTTTTGCATTTATTTAGGCTATAAATTCCAAACAGTAAATACTTTTTTTTTTGCCTCTCCCAACATCATATCAGCTCCCAACAACTAAGTATGGCAGAATCTCTCTTCTTCAGCCTCTCTTGGACTAAATAAAAGCAGCACAAGAAGTAGACTTTATCTTTACGCTCCCATCTTGACAAAAATACAGTCCTTAGAACTACTTGCTTGATATCTTTTTTGTATGTAATGCTACTCATTTTTATGGCTGTAGAATTCCAGCTTCAAAACAACATAAAACAAAACAAACCAAAAATCCACAAAAGTATTGACTCTTTGCTTCCATGTCAACAAGTAGGCTCTACTGTTTACTTTCTTTAGAAAAAAGCTTAAAACTCAGCTACCAAGCATACTGCGAGGCAGATACATTGATCAATGCCTTCCAGACTGGCAGCCAAGGGAGGAACAGAGATACTGTAAATGCTGTTTGAATAAATACTTATTAAAATAAACTTTCAGTGGTAAATTGAAATACTTGGATGAGGGCTGTCATATCTGCCGTAAGTCCATTTCCATGACAGCCAATGCTAGTCTTTCTGATTTGAATTCAGTTAATGATAGTCCACATGGCTTTTAATCTAAGTGCCTCATTTATCATCTCTGTGTTATCTAAAGGTGCAGTCAAAAGCGAGAGAAGAGATGCCACTAAAGCAGATGTGTTCTATATTGTCCTTTTAATCTATGCTCAGTTTATTAACTTTGATTGGTGTCCTGGTGTGGGTCAGATTCAAAGCGATTAATTTTGTAACCCTTTTCCTAATGTGCACCAGACCCCTCGTTCACTTTATGCTACTTTGTAGAAAATAAAGAATTACTCCTTGGCATGTTTTATTGTTTTTCTTTTTTTTAAACGCCTTCTTTTGCTGTGCTCTCTGGTCAAGAGCATTGCAGGATCTGTCAAGGTTTGGCACAGTTAAGTGGAGAGCATCCATCCTACTGCAGGGACAGCACGAAGGAACGGGTATTTATTTCATGAATGTTTAACAGATATTTTTCGTGGGACTTCCCAGAAGCATCTTGAGAGAAACTGCAAGAAGTCATCAGCTTGGTTACTTGAATTGACTACACTACCCTGCTTGTAATGGTCAGATGACTTCTGGGCCTGGAACACCTCCCTCATTGATATTTAAACTGTTTGGATCATCAGCTCTGCCATCTTTTAATACTGTTGTCCAAACGATACCATTAAAATCTTCCATCTCATTTTCAGCGACTTAAGCATGACTTAGTTTGTGCCTGTGTTTCAGGTGAGTGCTTTGGCAAGTTGATTCGTCATGGGCACTGTAGTTTGTAAGAACATAGGATTATAGAATCATAGAACCACCAAGGTTGGAAAAGACCTCCAAGGTCTTCCAGCCCAACCGTCCACCTACCACCAATATTTCTTCACTAAACCCTGTCCCATAGTACCATACCTAAATGTTTCTTGAACATCTCCAGGGATGGTGATTCAGCCACCTCCCTGAGCAGCCCATTCCAGCACCTGATCATGTTCAAAGAAGAGATTTAAAATACATCAGCAAATTAAATTTCACTTCATGTTCTTCCATGTTAAAAAATCCCTCCTCATGTTTCAAACCAGGAATTAGGAACTGACAAACAAAACATTATTAGGGGCCAGTTTTCAGCTATCTTATTTTTTCACAACATCAGTATTTCTTAAAACCCCAGAGATGGAGGTGATTGCACCTAAGAACAAACACAGACACCTGAATACTTGGTTTATACCGAGGTAACCACATAAAAATGATTGTATAAATACTGCAATCATAGAGGCAGACCGTCATGTCTCAGCGTCACAGCCTAGG
Organism: Lagopus leucura; assembly: GCF_019238085.1. Classification (NCBI taxonomy): domain Eukaryota; kingdom Metazoa; phylum Chordata; class Aves; order Galliformes; family Phasianidae; genus Lagopus; species Lagopus leucura. The sequence goes on along the minus strand of NW_024962295.1, from coordinate 1,126,048 downwards.
CACTCCAGTTTTAAACATGCAAATCTTTATTACACAGTTAAGAACAACAGATGCAGTCTTAAACTTGACAGGTATATATTCAGGCAAAGTCAAAATAAGGACAAAAAGGAGAAAGAGATATTCAACAGGGAAGGTTGGATGTTCATTGTAAAAATAAAGGGTGACACGAGCCTCCTAGGTTTCTCAAGCTGAAAGTACACAAGACTTGTGTAAGAGAGTTACTTGAGACTCCTTGCCACCTGCTCATATCTAGACACAAAAATGATGGCAGGAGTCAGTACACCTTGACTGCACCATCTTGTAATGCCTCAAAGGAGTAGGTTGTTCTCAGACTTCCCTCTGACAGTAATTGTCATGCTAGAGACTGACTTTATAATTATCTTACACACTTTTTTTGCCCTCCTCCCCTAACCACGCACAAAAAGCTGGCTGTTCATTAGAACTTTATTCGAGCATCCCTTGGTATCCAACTCATCCGAAGCATGAGGAGGTAATTTAATTTTCGTTCTTCCAATCTCACAAGCTACCCTCCTGAGGACAGTAGGAAAGGAAACTGTCTGTGGCTCTCAGCTGTTTTCCTTATTAACTTAGTGACTAAATAAATAAATAAATAAGGGGGAGATTAAATACGAACAACTGCTGCCTTGCCCCAGTCTGATTCTCATTTCCTTACGCTTTCTTTGCACCCAGAACACCATTTTCCACTTGGTCACCAGTCCACTCTTTCTCACTGAATGTGCCCCTTTGTTAGGCAGAAGTACCAGCAGACCCCAGCTAGTCACTAAAACACCACACACATTACCAACAACTGGGTGGAGAGGTCATAAGCCCTTGTTTTAATGAAGAGAAAGCAGCTCCTTTGGTGGGAAGATGGAGGAAATACCAATAAAATCAGACCATATAAAATGCTGGTTCAAACTCAATCAGCAGTCACAGGATCTGACTGTCCCAGATTCACCTGGACTCCCCCCCAGATCTCTCAAGCCATTAAATAACTGGAAGTAATGGTGAAAGAGCAGTGAGGACACAAACTTGCTTTCATATATATTTGACTGTACAAGAAGAACATTTTACCTGTGGAATTTTTTCAGCTAATCTGTTCCATGTGGACATGCAAAACAGAATGATAATGGAATCAAAAAGGTGTTTGCTAGGAAAGAAAGGGCCGTGAGCTATGTATGCTGTTCAGTGCTGTAGGCTGTGCCAAATCCTGCTGCAGCCAAGCAGACTAGGCTTAAAATTACTTTTTTCAATTCTCAAAAAGATGGAAAGATGTTTGTTCCAAATGACTGAGTGAAGCCTCTGAACTGAAAGCTGTACCACAGGGAAGATCGTAATCCTCTTATTGAAATACCATTCTTAGGATTTGCAAAAACTCTGTCGGAAGGCATACATAAGGTCACTGCTTGATTAATGCAAATTGTGGTGGTTGTTTCCCCTCTAAAATTGCTGCAATAACTTCAGAACAGTGCATTATCATCTGTGATTACAAAAATTGAACTGTGTTTCGGTGCCTTCTGGGTTTCAAGCACTAACTGACAAGACCATGCAAGTAAACATTAATCAGTAAAAAGCAACTGCTGCTGAAGTAGACTTGAAGTGTTCTTGACTTAAGATGTAAATAGCATCTGAGGTGACAGATCTGATCTGTACTGATAATTAGAATTGTGCATGTTTATAGAAGAGTCAGAGACATCTTCATGACACCACTGGCTTAATGAGGGATTTAATATTTGTTTCAAGTTTTGGAAAGCAAGTAAGAACTTCAGAAAATACACAAAGACTAAGTATCCACAGAGAGAATAAACTGGGGCCTTCTAACAGCACCTTTGAGATCAGCAGGCTAACCTTAATTAATTGAATTTTGATTTTTAAGCCAGACCTGCAACTCTTAGAAAGCTATCCAACACCCATGTGTTTGGTTCACTCTACCACAAGGTTTGTCCATCTGTTTTACAAAATAGACCAACTACCAACTCTTTAATGGACACAGTAATCAACTAACCAGCTAATCACCATGAAAACAAAAATCCCATACGTCTTCATGTTCTGTAACAGAGGCTATTTCCTGATATAAGTCATTGACAGAAATCTCAGTTTGATGGTATAAGAAACTCCCTTCTCCCCTTCAGGAGAATGAACGCAGAATTCTGAAAAAAATAACTAAATAAATTCAGCACCAATTAACCTAAAAAGAAAATGTCTGTTCAAAAAGGCTAGCTTGAACATACTATGATGAGGAAATTAATTTCCTGAAATTTATAGCCTCTTGTAAAACCTGCAGATGCACATCATGGCTTAGATTAACTTTATTTTAAAGTGATATTGCACAGAATGAAGGAGCTGTAGTTCCTTTAATATCTTTTGGGCTTGGTGCTTAGCATTAACCAGGTTTTATGGACGGAAAGAATAGCCAACTAATTTAATCTCTAGTCACTCACCTCATCGTTGGTGACCGCTTAATATGAAGTGAATTAATAACATTATTAAAAACTTCAAATGACAAAGCAGTAGAACCACATGTGTTTTAATTTCCATTCTAGCTGCAAATTACAGCTGCTACACAATGGCTGGCTCTCTCTAAGCTGACATTTTCTATTATCCATACATGCTCCCTCCAAAACACATACTGCCTTAATTTACACGTAGAGCTCTGTTAAACCCCACAAGGTTTGATGTTGCTTGCAAGGTCCCAACTGGCCAACAGCTCAGCCCCTGCTCTGCAGTGACTGCTGTTTCAAAACCATGCGTATTGAGACATTTCTTTTCAAATGTGCATTTCTGACAAATTTATTTCAATTATTCTCTCACACTGGAACACCTCTTTTTCTTTTTCCATCAGGAACTAGATGCAAACCTTAGACAGTGAATATCTGTAACACTTTAGTGGCATAACTGAGAATACAGAAACTTGGTAGATTTTTTGGAACATGTAACATTTCTAAGTATCTTTTCTTGGCACTTATTCTGTAAAGGCACAACATCCCATGAGAACAGCTAAGTTCCCAAGTGTTTTCTGTGACAGAGTGAACCTCAGTCCCTGGCAATGCCAGGTGTGAGTTTCTAATGAATCATCTAGTACTTTTGCTGCTGATTACACCAAGACCAAGATTTCATATGAATGCTTGTTGGTTAACATGATTTAAAATGTGAACAGAATTACGAAAATGATGAGCTATCACATCAATTGGCAAGTTACCTTGCAATAAGGTCACCCCACAACCTTAATCTATCTCCAGTCGTGAAAATTCCGTCTCATCCCAGGGCAACTGCCCATGGGGACTTCATGTCTTTGGTAAGGAGGACAACTGGAACTAATAATCACCTGTGATTTAACACAGGAAGTCCCTTGGAACCTGTATCTTAATTCCCACAACAGGATGCCTGTTCTCCTTGGCACTTTATGTGCATGGATAATTCAAGCCTTTGGAAGCTGGCAGGCCAGAGAGATGGACGGTGGGCAAGCAGGGAAAGCCACAGAGCAGTGAAGGCCACACAACACCTTGGTGCAGACGTGCAAAGAAAACAGAAGTGGAGTCAAGCTCCGCAGATGGGGATTTGCCAGGCTTGGCCACAGTTGTTCAACAGTCCTTCAAAAGCTCGCAGCCAGGGGAGGCCTCTCCTTTCATTTCCTTACTTCAAGGACTTAAGCAATGCTAGCCTTTATATACAAATGCTACTAAGAGCCTGCGAACACAAAACAGTGCGAGGCAATTCTTGAAGGTTTTGTGAATCCTTTAAGAGCAGAACACAAAGATCTATCAGAGCAGGCACCTTGCCAGATTAATGAGAAACCTGTGTCCGTAGTTCAGTAAGGCACTTCAGCAGGATCTGGTTGCCATTAAATGAAATATAATGCATACTGTATAGAAAGTCTGACAATAAATATATTCCCATTCAAGAGCAAATTGCAATATAATAACTAAATTTAACAATTTCCATAGCAAAAAAACCCTATTTCCTAGCTTATGCAATCACTAACATTTTACTAAATATATAAGACTACTTAACGCAGTGCTTTCTAGTTTACACTTGACAGTTCCAGGCATTTTCACCATCAACAGATGTGACACATGAGATTTAAGCTGTCTAACTAGCACAGCAGCACAGTGATGGCAACAGTAAAAACGTCAAGGAGCATTGCATCGTGTTCTCCCTCCTTTGGCCATTGACTTGGAGTGCTGATGCCCCACCTGAGGGCTGGGTCCCTGTTCCTGTACAAAAGCAGAGCTGTCTGAAGACACAGAGTGATGCCCACAGCGTGGCACGGGACTGTCTGTACACTGATGGCACCATCTGGAAGGAGCTTTGCAGCTTCTCAGGTCTGCCAAAGGGAAACTGTGGCAGCACACATCCTCCCTCCGCCAGTATCAGCTAGAGCTATGTATGATGGACACAGCTTTTTCAGTAAGATTTCATTCAACAAAAAATAAACACGTGCCAGCATTCCTATTCAGTGCTTGGTATGGTGTTCATGCTAACTGATGGGGCAGTGAAGGCATCAGTGAGTCTGGGTCCAAACAGAGCCAGTCACATGAAGACCGCAGAGCGTCAGTCTTAAGAATTTTCCTAATAGATTTCAAATGAGATTCAGCTTGTCTCCGATTTGACACTGTCAGCTTTGGCACTGACAGCTGAAAGCAAGGCACGTCAATCAGCATTACCAAAAATGTTGACTATCTAAAAGGAAGTCAGGCAAGCACTTCTGTGCTTCATTTATGGCGCAGTTCTCAAAATCATATCTGAAGTTCAGAAAAAGTCTACTGGCAGAATGTTTTGGTGTCTTAGTTTCAGCTGGGACAGGGCTGTTTTTCTTCACAGTGTCTAGTATGATGCCATGTTTTGATTTTAGGAGAAAAGCGATGTTAGTAACACACTAATGTTTCTAGCTGTTGCTGAGTAGTTCTGTACAGAGTCAAGGATCACAGAATCACAGAATTGTAGGGGTTGGAAGGAACCTCTAGAGATCATCGAGACCAACCCCAAGGATGTTTTAGTTTTCTCAGCTTCTCTCCCATGTTTCTGAACAGCCAGATCATGACCAGCAAAAGGTTAGCAGGAACTCGGGACAACTATGCTAAAAAAGAAAAATAATAGCTCCAGTTGGAATAAATGAAGATTCTCTGGACAGAATGTATGCCTCTCTTCATCCCTCCTGAATGCTAAAACTTTCACCTCTGAGCAAATAGTATTCCTTCCTCAGGAACCTTCAGTCCCCAGAAGCAGGGTTAGATGGAGGCCTGCAGCAGTGCAACAGACAGCATGCCCTGCGTACTTGTAACTTTAGGCAACTGCTCCTGGGCTGGTTACAAGTGTGAGTCTGTTTACAAGCTCCTGCTGCTGTATCCAGCTCCCTCCTCCCCAAGGACAGTGTGCTGGATCTGGGACAGGCAGGAGTTGTATGCATGACACGTACACTGTCATTTACACTAACACAGACTTGAACGAAGATCTTGAACCAGAGGTGCTTAGCTTGTACAGCTAGAGATACTCTGTACGCAGACTATTGGACTATATACAGTCCAGTAGTCTGAGTGTATATAAATATCATAGAATGCGGCACATATAGGGTCTCATTACTCTGCACAGCAATGACTAAGCAGAACCTGTTCCATCCGTTCTGCAATCTCTGGCTGGGCTGGTTCCGAGGAGCCCACCCAGGAGCACCTTCTGAAGTTAAGTCCTCAAACCTCTGCCACTTTTAACCCTATCCTTGTCAAAGCAGTCACATGCTTTAGACAAGCATTTAATGGGACTTCAGTTGCAGGCTGGATCAGCAAGTCACCTTATTTAGAGGAATTCAGCTAACAGGTAGGCTACCTGCACCGACAGGCAGCTTCATCATCACTTGTTGTATTCTTTTTATTTCATAAAAAGTACATCTAGAGAAAACAGAAGGCTGCAGTAATATTAAATCATTGGTCTTCAGTATGGTAAAAGCTTTAATGGCAAGCACTGCTGAAAGATTTGGAGAAATAACAGGGTTTTTGCTTGCACAGTTTACTGTTCCATATTTCAGCCTGACAGAGAGATAAGAAAATAGAAAAGACAGTAAAAGGTGAACAGAAAGCTCAGAGGAAAGTTAACTTACATTTCTGTTCTGATGAGACTGACACCCAGGAAGAAGGAAACTTAAATACCCTTTCTTAAAGATACTATTTGTAATGTGCTGCAGGCATGCAGTGTCAACTGGAATGGGATCCTTTGCCACATTAGAGATTGTTCAGATTTGGGGATTTCTGTATCTTGTTAGCTGCCTTCTGTGTCAAGCGTGCTGTGGCCCCACAACTCATCCTGAGTACTTGCAACACAGTTTTCTTTAAATATATATATCCTCTTTTCTATCCATTGCTCACCAACAAGAGTTCAAGAATATGTTGCATACCTGCCATTTGCTATGAAACACAAGCTAATATACTTTATGCACGGTGTAGTCAGTGGCACGCAGTATAGCATGCCTACATAACCATGATGAACCATTCCAAATAAAATTAGCCAGTGTTCTGCTAATCCAAAACAAATGGAAACATCTTTCAGGATCAGTTTGTCACTCATAATGCTGAGAGGGCATGAGAACACTCAGAATATTCAGGGCACAAAAACTACAGTAAATCTCTTGACCTCCCATATTCAGATGGTGAAATTACTGATTCCATGACTGTGCTGTCACACTTCTAAAGAATTAGACATCAATGAAGTGGATCAAATGCCTTTTACCAAAAGCATTAAAAATAAAAAATGCTTGTGATATTTGGTAAGTCACCAGAAAAGGTCAAGTGTTTCATGCAAAACAAACAGTTATTAAGAAGTCTCATGGCAGACTGTAGCTATTCACAATTAAAGACAATGCAGTAGGGTAGGTCTCTTGCTTTATTACAAATGTTCAGTTTTGTTAAAACCTTCTTGTCCTGCATCTTTGGGCTTCTCTCAGCTGTCTCCATTAATACACAAAAAATCTAGCTGCTTTGGATTTGTTGCTTTCTCTAAGCTGGGTGAACAAAACACGTCCTGTCTGGCAACAAGTGAGAAATGGCCTGCATCCACCACTCCACAGCCACACCATAGTGCAAACGGACATCCAGGCTGGACCCTCTGGTGCTGTGAAGCCACAAGACCCCCTTGGGGCAGAGAACCCCTGCAGCTCATGAAGTTTTGGGGCTGATCTGCAGCAGCAAAAAAAGACTTGCTGAGTCTGAGCTGAGCCACCCACATCAGCAGTTCTGTGCCATATATACCAAAGGAAAGCTGTAAACTCTGTGTCAGTGACATTTTCAGTGTCATGCAGTTTGAGTCACCAGTTATTTCTCCTCTCCCTTGTTTATTGCCTCAATAACCCACGAAGGAAAGGTGAAAGGCCAACAGTGGAAATACTGAATATTAAAAAGGTTAAAGTATACGATTATAAGTGCATTAAAAGTTTATAGTTTTGCTACGGAGTATGCTGGGGATATAAATGATGTCTTGTTCTCATGACAACAGAGAGAAAGCAGGACAAAGAAATCTCTTCTTGTGGCAAAGACTAACAGGAATCAAATGTCGCAAATTTAACCCTTTCTGCTTATAATCTGCAGATTGGATATCTCCTGAGATAAATCAAATGTGCAGTTGAGGTGAGAGGTTTAAATAGCCTCTAGTGACACTTCAGACTATCAATCAGCTCATGTATACTGCTCAAATTTTGAATGTTTTTGGATATCTGAATGTCAGCTTACCTACCTGATGTGGTTAAAGGGGCTTAATACCCATCTTTCTGATAATGCATTCCCATTTGTCTTTTTGACCAATTTATTTTTATGGGTGGCACAGACAAGCTGCTTGAGGTACAGAGTTCCAAAGGCACTCTATATCTGAAGTGTCTGACACTCAACAAGGCACAAAGCCTGCAAGAAGTGCTACCTAAAAGGATACAGAATACTCAGGATTGTGTTATTATTACTATTAATCACTCACTCAAGATAGTATGTTGAAATGAATAATCTAAACTACCTCTCCCTCTCCCTCCTGACCCCCAAAAAAGGATCTTAGTTCCTATAGACAGAAAAATCAGTTAATTTATATAAAAGTCATATTGAACTTTAAAATTATCTGAATCTGACATTTTAAATTCTACTAAAATTCTGGTTAATCACACTCACTGGGTTCTTTTTGTTGTAAAAGAGCCCAGAAACAAAAATACCTCTAAGACTACCATAAGATTACTTAGAGCTTTGCCATCTCCATTTATTTATACATTTAAAATATTTAATAACAATTTAATTTGTATTTCAAGTAGCAACACGATGTACGCATCCCAAAATAGCTGAAAAATGGTAAACAACTCATCTCAGATTTTGATCAAGTACCTGAATGCCACACGATATTCAAGCTAACTCTATTCGATGTCATATAAAATGGATTGCAGATAACAAAAAGAATTACAGAATTCATTTTCAGTGAAAAACCATACTGCAGTGCGAGGTCTGCAATGATAAGCTGATGCTAATCAACGTGTTTTATTCCACCGTGACCCACTGAAAGGTCAGCGAGTGGTAGATGGTGCAAGAGATGCAAAAAATAAATTCTGGGAAGTTGTGCAGAGCAATTTGATTATTTAGAACGATAGACCCAATGAAAGCTATTCATTTAAACCACAAAGCATTTTAGCCCTAAACTGTATTTTAGCCCTGCTGTGTACTTAACACCATAAGACACACTGAGAAGATGCTACGCACTAGAGAGCTGTTAAGTTGATTCTAAGAGTAATGATGTCCTAAGAGTGAATAGCAGATGAATGTTCCTGCCCCAGAACACTGCTGGAGGACTGGTATGATCACAGGTATATAAAACACTGGCAGAGAGGAACTGATAGATTTTTAGACTCATATATAGCAGAGTTCAAACAGCTATCAAAATACTACATCAACTTTTCATGCCCACATTTTCAAAATAGACTTTTTAAGTAAGTGAGAAAATTTCAAAGGGTGTGGAAAAGCCTTTGGAAAGCAAAGTAATTTTGAAAAGACAAGAAGATAGATCAGCCTGAGGGAAAAAACATCTGATACTCAAAACCCACAATTCGGTCAAGGAAAGTAGAACAAGAAAATGCAGGAGAAAGTTGTCCCTGACAAATTCAAACTCTCCTTCAACACTGAGGGTGATTAATGGTTAGAAAAAGAACAAAAAAAGAGAAAGCTTTGCTAAATTCATGTCATCTCACCAGGAGACTGTGCTGGTTTTGGCAGAAGCAGGGCAGGGGAGGGACAGAGCAGAGTCCAATCATGACTAGAAAATGCATTATACAGGGCATATGTTTCAAGAGCCTATTCTAATTTTCAACATAAATGAAAAAATAAATTCACTGAAGACAGGGATTATATAAGACAAGTATTACATGGGAAATCTTAACGATCTTAACTACACTTTTTTATTTTCTCAATGGAGGTTTGGGCAGCGCACTGCTGTTTCGGGAGCCATCAGAGATAGCTACACATCAAGCTCTTGTCTCCCCACCAAAACCTAAACTGAAGACGCACCCTGACTCCTAACAACATTGCTCACTTTCAATCCAAATGACTGCCAGCAGCAGTGAAAAAGTCACTGAAGTTTAGTTGGAGCTAATTTAGTCAGATGTTAGACAAAGGTCTGAGAAGCTAGAGCACACAGATCTCTTGACTTCTTGCTCATCATCCATTGCTGTAATATTTGAAGCAATTCAAACTGCCACCAGTCTTTGGCTCTTGCAAAACCCCCTTCATGCCACCACACTAAAATTACATGAGATAAACCTCCCACTCCAGCCACGTTTCACCCTTAAAAACATGAAAAGCCCAATTTTAGTTGCAACTTGAGGAGCACCGCACAGCAGGATGTGGTCTCTCATGTGAAGCTCTGTGATGCTGAGGTGGAAGCCTCTTGTTCCCAGAGAAGAGCCATGGCCTCGGCTGTCCAAAGGATGGGCATCTCCTCCGAACAGGTACTGACTGCTCACAGACACACAAGGACGCGCAGATATCTAACTGCACACAGCAGAGCTTTCCATGTTTCATGTTTCATGACATTTTCTAACACGCCCAAGGTCTCAGTGTGTCTCTGCCTACGTTGGCCCCACCAGCAGCATAGATTATCATTTGCCCTCGCCAAAATGGCAGACCCTGTGCAATTCTAAGCTCCACTTTGTGTGCAGGACGAGCAATGCTCCAGCTAGGAAGGCTCGCTGGCACTGCATTTGATTAACACTACCCTCCATGCAAGCATACTTTAGGCTTAAAGCATAACAGATCAGTGTCTTTCTGCTGCTCTCAGGCTCTGCATCTCTCCCAGCTCCCCCCACCATGGCCTGCGTACCAGCAGCACCTCTCAGGACTGTCCCCCCCCCCCCTTCCAAACAGCCACATAGAATTCAGTTCTTTCAAAACCTCACTCAAAATAAGCTGCTGCCCTCCCATCTGAAGTGGATTAATCTATATTGATGGTCATTGTCACTGGGAGTTGCACGGTATCTTCCAACTGAAGGAACTTCACTCGTGCACAGGTTCCATGAGTGAAAACAAGGATTCTTTTCAACATGAACCTGAGAGGCAGAACAGAGCCATTACAAGCAACAGTGCATATCACAGGGCAGTGATTCCAGTGGATTCACCTTGCTCCTTCAAAGAGGACTGTTTAGGAAACCAGATGAGATGCATGATGACTCAGTTCTGAGGAGACAAAATAAAGTAACCCTGAGCAGTATCCTGAGCAGCTATCTCTACCATAACACTGCAACAGACATAATATAAACTTTATATTACAGAACTAAGAGAGGTATGCACTCAAAAATTGCACTGTAATACCCACAAAACTAAAATCATCTAAAATGAAATACAGATATAAATAGAAAGCTCCACAGATTTTGCTGCCGGTTTAGTTAAAAAAAAATAAAAAATAAAAAATGAGTCATCGCATATTTTAGTGAGGGATTCTTCTGGTACAATTCTTATAAAAAATGCTGTTGATGCAGCAGTCACACTTGCAAACATTTCCTTCAGGTAGCTGATGTGCTTGAATCATAACTTTGCTTCTCAGAAAGTGAATAGTTCAACAAAAGGAAAAAATGAAAGTAAAGTAATATTTTGAGAGAAAAATGTTCCCAGCTCATAATACTAAGCTGCACAGAAATCCCTGCATTTTTGTCTATTTTTTTAAACATCAAACGCACTTTTCTTTATCTGAGGCTTTTGACAGGAGAAGTAGGAAGAAGTGCAAATCAGAGCATTTGTTTTGCCTGGAATGATCAGTCAGGTGTATTCAAACCCATGCACTTCTTCAGAGGTGTTACATACTGAATGTTCCATGCAATGCTATCTTGCCAGAGCAGTGCACAGTTACAGAAAAAAGAAGCAGGTACCCACAGCACATCCTCACTGGTGGGGCTACCCCAGCCACTGAAACAAAGAGAGAACAGCATGGCTTTGGCTGTTCCACCTCTACATCCCTACTGGCTGCCTCTGTCATGCTGCACTGGAAACAGAAGAGGGGACAGAAATTTTCCTTGAAATTCCCAACACCACTCTATCTGGAAGTCTGGAACAGCTGGTGCCCATTTTCATCCTCCGTACACTATTTTCCCTTTGAATTTAACCAGGAGATGGCAGAGACTTCTCAACTGAAGGTAAGTGAATGGCAAGCTTAATTTTAGGCATAGTTTTATGCTTGTTTAAAGGAATGAAAAAGGAATAATTCTTGGGCATGTTGATGAATCAGCAAGCAGCATAGATGAGAGCTCTGTTTGCTATGCCAGCTGGAAGAATAAAATGTTGGCACAAATTATGTTCAGCTCACTCTCTTTAATAAAGCACATTTACAGAGGGCTGAGAATACAGGCAGCATTCACAAAGCTCTCTCCTCACCCACAGGTCCATCAGAGGTCTACAACTGTCCCTTGGATTGTTTTTTAAAGCAGAAAGAACCTCATCATACAAAGCAGCCACTCATCACTGGTTGTGACAGATAAAAGTCTGAGGAGTCTGAACTGCAGGACCTAGTGAGCGACTGCAAGCTCAGAGTGAGAAACGGAAGACCCAGGTATGGATTTACAGGGCAGAAGTAGGCCTGCTTTCTTTAGAAGCATGTAGTTGTGTAACAGGCCTTAAAAGTTTATGGCAGAATGACAAAAGCATAGGAAAGATGCAGGTTTACAGTGCCTAAGAAGGAAGCTTTCAAGCATAAAAACTGCAAGAACACAAGTTTTCTTCAGTTGTGTCAGTGGCACAGCACCTGCTGCTAAAACAAGTGCTTGTTTTTGTCACCAATTGTTTGGTATGCTGTAACAGCGATAGATGAGCACTTATCATCAGCATTTTAAGCTGCTCATTATAGGAGTCTGTCCCATTCGTGCTGCACTGTGTCATTTTAATTAGGGTGTCCTGCTGCTCTGTCAAGCATATTAAAACACCAGTTACAAGTTTTTCCATTTACTGTTTACCTGAAGCTATACTGTGCACACAACACAGGGACTGGCTATGAGGTTGCAACCTACAGTTTGTGTGCCGCGTAAGAGATGATTATGCCCAGTGGATAGCTCTGAAGAAGGAGATAATTCTCAAGTGAAAAGCAGACACCAAATCTTTCTTTACCAATGAAGAAACACATACAAGTTTCACATAGGTCAGCTGTTGGTATATTTGAATGAATGCTATCTTTTGAATTTTCCTCCCTGACTTAGAAATGCAATGGCTCTGCCTGAAAAGAGAGAAATAGGACTGTTTGAAAACAGTGGTTACTGTTGAACACATGCAACGAACTTTTGCCTCAGTCATGACTATTTCCTGCTCATTTGGAATTACGTTCCCACAAACAGTCAAGAGACCCTCTAAGAAACCATTAACAGCTATGAGCAGGGGAGGCACTTTCTAAAGGTCAAGATGTAAGTCGTGCTTCTGTAAATCTTGCCTCTTCTTGCTCAGACATTACCTTATGTCCTCTGTTTCCAGTGGCTGATTCTAACCAAACCAGAAGCAGCTTTCAACTTTTTTTTGTCAGCAGCATACTCTAGAGAATGCAAGCTCTTAAGACTGAAGCATGTAAGACTGAAAGTTCCCGTTTCCCAACATCTCTTTGTGGTGAAATCAAGTGTTTGCAAGCCTGAAACACAACACAGCATTTCCCTATTCTGACAAATGTGTTTTTTTGATGTTATTAACTAGAACCTTCAAAGACCATTATTACAAAACACCTAACAAGTGTTATCACTGTCAAACTAGGGAAAAAGGTGAACTGGAAGGAAACCCCTTGAAGATACTTTCCATAGCACTGTCAATATAAATTTGTATGTGTATTTCTGAAAGCAGAATACTTGGCACCATGGATGCTTTTCCACTGTTCTCATTAGGAGTGAAACCTGAAACACATGATGTCCTTAAATGTGACTTTCATAGCATGGGAGCATGAGCTATTGATCACAGATCTACAGCCAGTCCTTACAAGAAATGTGTGGTCATTCCAGGTATCACTGCAGACAGCAGCCACCTACTGCAAGTGTCCCACACAGACAGCAGGGGCGGTTGCTCTGTTAGTGGTCTGCTGTCAAAGCAGCATGCTGGGCAGTCAGTGTGTTCCTGCTTAGACTTTGGAGCTGCCCACCATCACCTTGCAGCACCAGGCACCCACCAGTGAGCAGAGAGCTGGGTCCAGTCACCTGTGCTGCTTCTTGGCAAAACAGGCAAGTCTGCACAACGTGTGGGCTGCCATAATTCAGACACTTCCAGTGCCAGTGCCAGACCACTAAAGCTAACTAAGGTATCTAACTTGCTACATACTTTCCTCTGTTTACAAAACAGAGTAAGCTACCCATCACGTAGCCACTTTCAGGGCTTCTTAAGTGTACCAGTGTACAGTTAGCATGGAATAAATCTACATCCTGGCTCACAGACTGGATGCTTATAAACAGAGGCATAACACCCACTCAGGGATTGTATTTACTGCCCACCTTGCATGAAGATCAAAAGCAGCACAGCTCATTCAGTGTGGCATATAAAACAGGGACTTACTGCATCCTGATCCATTCTTTGTCTAGCATCTTATAACCTTCCTGTTGTGGATCATACCCCCTTCTGTGCTGAACACTCCTCTCACCATGGATTTTTACAGCTTCTGTGGTATTCAGAATAGAGGAAAAAATTAAATATTGATAATTCAGCTTATTGCATAAATGACATTTCAAAAAATCTCCTGTGCTGACCACTACAAATGCATGTAACTGCTGCAATGATGAGTTATTCCTAGTATATTCTCCAAATATTTTTCTGCTATGTGCTGAAAGTTTTAGCAGAAGAAATGTTAAAATAGCAACAAAGCACACACTAGTGTGTCATTTCAGCCAGAAACACCCCCAGGCTATCTCCAGCAGCACATACATAGAAAGATCAGCTGCAAAAGCAAGTTCATCGCTATCATTCTGAGGTCAGATAACTGCAAATCCTGGAACTCAACTCTGCAAATATCCAGGGCAAGTCTGGTGGAAACATAACTCTGTAGGAAATGAAAACTGGAAAGAAGAGATACGGCAGACTACATCACTAATTTAAAAAGTATTTTTTGTGATAGCACTCTAACTGCTAGCATTCTGGACACTTGGCATCAGCTTGGGCTTAACTTTCAGTTCCAAAGCCAGTCTTTGTGTCTTCAAAAAAAAGTCACCTTTATATGAAGCTATTCACAAACTTACTGCAAAGCATGCTATATGAGAACCTGTAACAAGAATAAATATGATCTGATGTATTTGTAGAAGAGACCTGCGTGACAACATACCTAACCAAGTGTGAGAACTGCTGGATAGATCCTGTGAGGAATCATCAGTCATTAGGCTTTTTTTGCACAGCATTCAAGATTAGACACCAAAGGGTGTCTAACCACCATTGTGTCACATGTTTTATTAAACTATTCTCCACCTACTGAAACTGTGTGCTCACACAGAGCTCAGGGACAGGCTTCCAGAGCACTGCTCTCATCTTTAGTGCAACCAGAAGCCATAAGAAAGCTTTCTGAGCCTTGCTTCTCCTCATTTCTCTCAACTGCCTTCTCCATTTAGGCTGGAGGTTTTGAGGAAAGGACTGCGTTCTAAGTTTTCATATCCCTTTAATGCAGTTTTGGGTAAACAAGTTCTTTAAAAATACCTTACAAAAATTCTCTACTGATCATTCACTTTATAACTACACTTAACAGCAAAGCATAATATTTTGGTGTGTGCACTTCGCTAACCTTAATTCTAGTTGACAAGAAAAACTTTCAAAATACAACTTTGTGTTTGCACGACTCCGTCAAAGAAATACACATTGTAGTGACGTGTAAATTGATAAATGATCCAAAGCAAAGTGGCTGCTCAACAGCAGGCTTATTGAAAAATTCACCTCTGAGTGAACTGAAATCAAAACAAATAGATATATACTTGTGAAGGGTATACAATTGCTGCACTTTGAAACCTTATTTGACAGCTCCTAGAAAGCTGATGTATGTGTAACCATGAGGTTTTATGAGCATAGCGGGCTGTGGCTGGTGGTGAGAAGAGTGAAGTGGAAAGGCATGGGCTGCATGCCCAGCATCCACACTGCAGAACAGCATGATTTACTGCTGGAACTCAGATGAGTCCAATTCCCCCCAGTAGACAACCACCATCTCACAGAGAGCTGCCACCCAGCATGGCCTCTTCATCAACTTGTACCTACAGTGACACAGATTGGGCCCTTGGGATTGACAAGAGATCCAGTTCAGAATTCAACATTCCAGGTAGTTCGGGATAAAAAAAAAAAAAAGTTTTTGCTGATCTTCAAAAAAGAAAATGACCAAAGTGATGGCTTCTGGTGGGCCTGTGACAGACTGGTTACAGACACAACACTGACCAGACTCCAGAGTCAGCATTTGAATGCTTCCTTCATAAACACGAGGAAATAATCATTGCAAATCAGGAGAACTCCAGATATATTGATGCAGAAGTTATCTGCAGGTCTATTCATGCCACAAAGCTATCAGAACACAACGTAATACTTGCTGTGATTCCATGCACATCTGCTGATTAGGAAGAGACTTCTGTTCTTACCCTTCATAAGGCAGGCTTTGATAGGGAATGTCTTCTTCCGTAAATTATGTATTTTATATGGTAGCTATGATTGCTTTGTAAATTACAGACACTTCTACTTCCTCAGATTGTAAATGAATCCTTCAGATAAGGCATACATTTACTTCTGTAAAAAAAAGTACTGATGAGATAGTAGTTGCAGTTGATTGGGTAGTCTTGTTTTCAGCAATGTATTGGAAAAGCATTTAAAATAGAGGATCTGTGATCTAGCTAGTCCTTTGAGAATAAGCAGGAGTATGGCTCTTCTCCAAGGGAGCGGCAATAGGACAAGAGGGAACAGCCTTGAGTTGCACCATGGAAGGTTCAGGTTGGGTATTAGGAAAAATTTATTCTCAGAAAGAGTGGTTAAGCATTGGCAGAGGCTGCCAGGGAGGTGGTGGTGTCATCCTTCCGTGGAGGTGTTTAAGGTTAGGTGTAGTACTTAGGGACATGGGTTAGTGGGCAATATTGGTGGTAGGTGGATGGTTGGACTGGATGATCTTAAAGATCTTTTCCAACCTTCCATGATTCTATGAAAAATAACATGACCACACTTGTGGCATACTCTGGCACTGTGGATTGGCCCCTTGTAATGGAGGACAGAGGCAGAAAGAAGAAAAATACTACAGAGGGTAAACCTGACACACTGAAAATTCTCATTTGTAACAATCTGAACTGCAAACCAGAGGCGTAAAGCAAAATGCATTGCAGGACTGTGTACATATATTAATGTACATACATTTATTTATTCAGACCCAAGCCTGAATTCTCATTAATGTCCCACTCCGCAATTCATGCAAAGCAGTGATTCAGGAAGAAAGTTGCATTTCTCAAAACAGTACTCTGGAGTTGAAGGTTTCAGGCTGAATTTTGGTAAGCTGGATGTCTTTCCCAACAAGTATTTCAGTCTGGCACTAACATAAGGAACTGGCACAGGATGCCCAAAGAAGTTGTGGATGTCCCATCCCTGAAGGTGTTCAAGGTCAGGTTGGATAAGTTTTTGGGCAGTCTGGTCTAGTGGGTGGCAACCATGCTCACAGAAAGGGTTTGGAACTGAATGAACTGTGAGGACCCTTCCAACCCAAGCCATTCTATGATTCCATGAACTCACAAAAGAGAGAGATGTGTTGTTTCTCTTGGTTTTTGTCTTTTAATGGCTATTATTATTTTTTATTTTTCTCCCTTATCTGGAGGCAATGCATATACAGTTGTCTTCTGAAGACTCTGCACTGTGCCTCTAACCCCTCAGTATACAGAAGATAATGCCACCTTCCCCAGGGCTATGGGGAAACACTACTCATTACTAGCACACTGCTTGTTTGTGTGAAGAGTCCAGAACTAAATCGTAAGTCTTCACATAGCCTCAAATACGAGGATGAGAATGTGAAATATATTACTGCACTGGGAAAAAGAAGGAAGAGAGATTATGGTATCAAAATACTAAATTATAACGATATTTAATTATTTGTGCACATGCAATAAGAAAACAAAGAAAGGGAAATAATAGTATATATTCAAAGTAGAAAGTCCCCCTTACCCCCCCAGGGTATCACAGCAAGGGTACCACGGATAATGAGGCATCTGCTGATCAATGAGATGCTCTCAGCCTGCTCATTTATGCATTAATGAAATGTGTGCAGCAGTTCACTGAGCTGATAAAGATTCCCACAGGGGACTAGGTCCAGGGGAAAACAAATGATCAAAATGAACAAAAGTGATTAGAGGAAGAAAAAAAGACAATGAAATGCAGCTAGGGGAGAAGCCAGACCCAACAGAGTCAGACTGTTCCTTTCATCTCTGTGTGCCACCCTTCTTCTCTGCCAACTCATAGGGGATAGAAAAGTAAACATCCCAACACACAGATTTCAGGCTATACACAGAAGAGCAGCCTGGATCTCACCCAGCTTAAATCCTTTTAACAATGTCCTGCACAGTGGGTACTTCAGTATCAGAACACACTCCTTCTATCACTTACTGAGACAAAGAACATCAAAAGCCTGGCTCTAGCTTCAGAAACCACAAGTCAGTTGAGTGCATGCATAGCAATACTGCCACTTGGGAAGCAGTCAGACAGGACTGAATGGCTAATGCCACTCTCTGCAACACAAACAGCATCAACCCAAGTCCCTGAAGCCAGAAAACTGCTGTGCAGAACGTTACACTCAGTCCAACGACAGGCAAACCACTCTCAAGGCCCCAGTGACTACAGCTGCCAGACTAGTCCATGTTCAGTACCGTGTGGCTTCAGCTTGTTTTCTGTTCCCACCTCCTACAAAAGAAAGTCTTACAGCCTCCCCCAACTTCCAGAAGAGAAAAGCATATAATGTTTCCAATGGCAGCAAGGATTCCGGATCCACTATGACACAAATACCTTTGTGCTGCATGTGACAGAATCATGCTGCTGCATATGGGTTGCTTTGGAAACTGAGACATGATTAGAGATGGTAGACATATCTACTAATGGTAGACACAATAGAGATGTCATGACTTCTCACAAAGGAGGACAAGGTCAGTAATTTTTATCACTGTCTACGTTCCAGCTAAGTTTCTGCTTGTTTAATTTCATTCATTAGCTACTGCCTGTGTCAAGCAAGCAACCGTGCTGTGAAATATCATTTTACCACAACTATTCCAGCAGTGACTGGACTAATGATATACCAAAATAGTTTCCAAGAAGTTTGCAGTGGCAAATAAAATGCACCTTAGAAGCACATGACCTTGTTATACATTGGACTTGTTTCCGAATATCAAGGTGTCCTGAGGTTGTGCCCTAACCTGCAGCAAAAATTATCAGGGATGCACCCACCAGCATGTATAAATTGTATGTAAGGCAGAATCATTTTCAGCAGAGCATAAAGATAACAAATCTGCATGTGGAGGTTGCCAAAAGCAGTACAATTCATTTCACAATAAAGAGGAGAGAAGAGCAATGTTCCCCATCTCTTCTTGATGAAGCGTTTTACAGCACCGTAGGTGTACACATTATGCATTGAAAATTGTGTGGCTTGCTTTCTTTCTTAGAGAGCTGTGCTTTGAAATAAATAAAGCATATCACATATACAGAGACGAAACCAATTTCTGAGCTGTATCCTGAATGAATACGTGTGGCTTCCCAAATGAAAGAAATGGATTGAGGGAAGTGGAAACCAGAATAGCCGGAGTTCCAAGGAAGATGCTACTGGGATCAGCAAAGGGAGAACTTGCCTGACTCATCACAGAGACTTCCACAACTAAGTGAAAGTAAAGTAGCAGCTCCATTAATTCTTTATAGAGTTCACAAATCAATGTGAAATTTCATATGCTTTGCCGAGACATCTGCACCATCATGTTTGGGAATATTTATGCACAGTTATATAGAGTATGTAAGCATACAGAGAAAGATAAGAGCCCCTTCTTCCCCATGCAGATTTGCATGAAGTCAAATAAAATTGATGTGGTATCTGGTAAGGAATGTAGGAGGATTCACAGAGCCATGCCACTGAACTTGTCAGCTAGAATACTTCATTCTGTTATTGGAAATCATTATGCTCACCTTTCTAGAAGTCGCTTTGTATTTTGAGTGATTTGTAAAGCAAATGGAAGTGCAAAAATGTAACGTATCTTGAGAATCAAACGCTGGTTTCAGGTTCCTTATTAGGTTAATTACTCTTCCACCAGCAGCTGTATTTCTTCTTTAAAAACTCTCTCAACACAGTTTTTTTTTTATCACCTTCCATCAACAGTCATATGTGGAGAACTAAAAATCTTGCTTTCCTCAACTAAGGTTAAGGAAAACTTATTATATTCACCATTTAGGGGACCACAGATAAGAAAATTCCCTTTATTCTCTCGGCTTTTCTGCTGCAAGTGTACACTTTTGTGTATACTATTGTCTTCTCTTTAAATAAATACTGCCTTAGCATCAGGGAGATATGGACACTCAGTGGGAATGGCTAGTGAAATTTAGCACAAATTCAGCACCTCCTACAGGGGAGCACATGATGAAGACATGGACTTTTTGCTTTAAGAAAGGTCCTTTTGTGTTTCAAGGCTACCAGCTGTGACCCCAGACCTTACATCAATCTGTAGAGCTGTACTGCTTCTTGCAGGGGGATGGAGACGTACAGAACATACCTGCTTCATCACAGACAGCAACCCACACCAACCTGACTGCCCAGAGGTGCTCACCATCACACTGTGTGTTATCTGCAAAATCAGGAATGCAAGTTTGGGGCTTTTCCACACAACCTGCCAGGCAGGAACTTGAACTTGAGTGCTTGTTGCTCAGCTTTTCTTCAATTCCGGCCTCCCAGCTCAGAAGAACCGCAGTGCAGTCAGAGCTGTGGTCATTCCCATGCTCATTTGAGGCGGGCTGGGGTTCTGGCTGAGGCAAGAGTGCAGCAGGGTTTAAATCAGAGCAGAGCATGGTAATGACTACTATGGCCACTTCAAACCACACAGCCTCCATTAATTTAATCATTACTGCAAGCGGAATCAGGACATTGAAAAATAAGTCACTCGAATTAGAATAAACTTTCCAAATTCTATGTTTCCATTTCTTTTTATTAAAGCTCTAGCTTGCTAAGAATATGCTGCAGCACAATGGAAAAATCTCATTTATAAAATAATGTAAAATCTATCTGGTGTGTGGGAAGAAGATAAGGGTTGTTTATCAACAGAAATAAAATGATTGAAATGGGAAATAAGATGCTGGATATCCTTCATTTGCAGACTGCACAGCTGCAATTAGCAACACAAAGAAGGTATTCACCATTTCAAAAAATCTTAATGCACTGATGCATCTTGCTAAAACTATCTGCAGTGAAAGGCTCCATCTTAGAATACAATTAATTTTAAACACTGCAAATTTGAAATTCATCTAAAGCATCTGTATTCTATATATTATGCATCGATTTCAACAATGTATATGTTCTGGATGCTTGCTCACAAGCATATATGTTTATACTTCCCTGTGATAAGACTTCGGTCATTTTTTTTTTCCATTAAAAATCTATGTAGTTAATACCATTTATTTTTATTTGTTATTTTCATTTATTTCAGTATGCATGTGCATTTATATACCATTTATTTCAGTATGTGTGGGCATTTATATACATTAGACACGACCATCATCTGAAGTGAGAATACACAATAAAGCTTTTTTTCCTTAACGTGCAAATTTAAAAACCTCTTTCTGCAATTTATGTTATAATTCCTTTTCTAACACATTGTACTCACATTTAGTATCGCTTCAGCTGAAGTGCAATGTAAATTTCTCACCAAAAGGCTTCGTCTTCAGGAGGAATGTCTGTTTCCAGTCTGTACCTCCTATTTAGCATTTTTCAAATTAAATCTCTCCTAGATGAATCCAGTATATTGCTCAGCAGTTACTGGAATTTATGAACATGTTTAAGCTTTTTCATACTGCTGTTAACCATTATGATTGCTTCCTTTAAATCTTTCATTTTATAGCTATCACTTTACCAGAATGCATTGGTGACATTCATGATTTTCTCAGATTACAACTGTGCCCATGCGTGATGTTTCAGCTCCATTCCTTGGCTGTGTGCTTTGACACCTGCTCCACCGAACCCCCAAAGTTACATCACCAAACTGGCAGAAGGCACAAGTTTGTAGGAACAACCACCACGGTCCATGGGGCAGAGTGCCACTTCTATTTCTGCTGTACAAAAAAGCCCAGCAGCAACTGCTTTCACCAACTCCCGATCCATGTAACCACCCAACCGATGCAATAATGCCAGCTCTGAGCCAAGGGAAATGTCTTCTCTTTGCACAAGGGACAACAACACTGAGGGAGAAGCACAGAGAACAAGGTATAGCTGTGAGCGGAAAGTCCCAGTAAGCAGCCTTCCCTGGGGGATAGGCAGGCAGGCTTGGCTTCTACAAGAGCCAGCATCAGAGCTCCAAGCTGGTATATAGCTCTTCTATTCCTTAACAAGTGACAGTACCAACGAGTGCAATTGTGAGATAAAAGGTGACGAACCTGGGGGATTGTGTTGGCACTGGTGTTCGAACTACAGTCTAAAGATCCTGAAGGGCTGTGAACGGTAGCTGAGGAAAGCCATCAGGACACTTTAACATTCACTTCCCTGCCCTGCTCTCCTGACAGACTTGATTTCTTGCCCCACCTTCCCAAACACAATGCACAAACATGCAGATATTGTAGGGAAAAAAAAGAATCATAAAGAACTTGCCTGCTAGGTGAAACGTCAGCATTTCTCTCACCGCTAAGCTGCTTTGGCAACTGAGCAAGTTTCTTCAAACTCTGACAGAAAAAAGGAAGCAAGCTGAAAATAATTCTGTGATCGAGTGCGCAAGCAAGCTTGATCAGGCTTCAGGGCTGGAAAGAGGAAGGGCAGCCCTTACAAAGCACAAGATTCCTGCTCAGAGGTGACCTTATCACTCTCTACGACTACCTGAAGGGAGCTTGTAGTGAGATGGGGGTTGGCCTCTTCTCCCATGTAACTACCAATTGGACTAGAGGGAATGGCCTCAAGTTGTGCCAAGGGAGATGCAGTTGGACATTGGAACATACTTCTTCTCCAGGAGCATGGTCAGGCGCTGGAATGGGCTGCTCAGGGAGGTGGTGGAGTCACCATCCCTGGAGGGGGAAGAAGCATGCAGATGCTGTACTGAGGGACGTGGTTTAGTGGGAAATGGTGGTGGTAGGTGGATGGTTGGACTGGATGGTCTTGGAGGTCTTTTCCAACCTTGGCGATTCTATGATTCTGCTTCTATTCTTTCTCACATAATCAAATCCAAAGCCAAAGACACAATGACAAAGACACAAATCCAAAGACACAGACGCTCCTTACCTCTTCTGGAGCTTTTTAACTGTACATCCACAGGGCAGGGATCACCAGCACACAAATGCCAGTTAGTTGCTAATCCTGCACTGCAAACCCATAGCCAGACCTTTCTGCATCTTCAAGATGCAGTTTTTCATAGGTCCTGGCAAAAGGAAAAAATATATATATATATATGGAAAAATTGTAGAAAATTTAGCAGTGATTATTAATAGATTTTATTTTTTCTACACACTGAAGTCATTTTACACCAGGAACGTGCCATGTTAGTTCATGTTCACCTAAACTGGCAGTGGCTGATAGCACTTAAAAAAACCCAGACCTTTGTATTCATGCACACCTGTATTGTCTGCACACTGTGCTTTCCTACAGTTAAGAGTCATTTCAACTCTGAAATGAGGCACCTGGGTGGACAATCACACACTGAGCAGTAACTAAGCGAAGAGTGCAAACCTGTCTGCTTACACAGGAGAGGAGCTTCTGTTGCAGAGGGGAAGGCAGCTACTCCCCATCACAGCTTCAAGCAGGAGTGGCTTAACCACAGCTTAAACCATACATCAAAAAAATCAGAACCTCAGTACCTGAATTAACAGCTCAGTGTCTGAGAAAGCCACATACTGGCAAGATAAGGCAGGAATCACACCAGAAATGCCAACAATTCAGAACACACTGCTTATATACACAATCCATGCACTTCTCCCACCTGCCCATCCTGGCATCTCACTAGTCCTTATCTTACTGCTTTACTTTTCCTGCTTACAAACAGACAAATCAGAAGGAAAAAAAAAACAAACAAACCAAGTCTAAAATTTAGTTCCAAATGACAAATTAAGTTCTAATGCAGCTGCTTGTCACATGAATGGCTGATGATTTTAAAACTGTACTATTTTTCACAGCAACAGCTTCCATTTTTCATCTTTCATGGCATGGCTACCTGGTAAAAGCACTTGATAGGTCCTGATGTTTAATTAAAATAATTTTTACTAAGATAGAAGCGTTTCCCCAGATTTCTCGCTGGGCTGAATATAATTGGCTGTAGCTCATTGAATGCAGCTCAGTGGGAAGCAGGGCAAAGGCACTGCCGAGACAGGGCAGAGCACAGCTGCTCTGTGCCACCCGCTTCGGGGTGCCGCTCATCCAGATGCTTTTAAAAGCACGAAGCTTTAGGGAAAAATCAACTGGCAGAAGCATCTCCTGAATTAGAAAGCATCAAAAATGTTAACAGCGTATTATTTTTCCAGATGTGTTTTTGCCTTCTGAGTGTCTGTTTCACAAATGTCCATCAGTGTGGGGTTTAAGACTGGAACCACTTCAGGATTTACTGCACTCGTGTGTTCAACACCCAGAGGATCACACACATATATAATTATTAGCTTGCACGTGCCAAGGACAAATGTGAGCTAGATACCCCTACCTAGTTCACTGATCATCCCCGCTGAGGAAAACCTTTTATGGTTCTGTGCAACTCCGCCTTCGTCACAGTGGAGGGGATTGCCAACACTGAGCATCCCAGCAGGAGACCCCACACATCTCCCTGTGCTGCAGCTATGGTTAGCTGGGTGCTCATTCTCAGAGCCCAGTTCTGTCACAGCTCACTAAAATGACTGGAAAGTACTGAGAGGAAAGCCAAGGCAATAAGCCCAGTGCCACCAGAACGAGGCAACTGGGAGCTAATGCTGAGATCAGGGCTGCTCATCTCATAGCTGCCAAAGCAGGAAATCAGAAGGGCAGGAAGATCTGTGTATCATTTCCACTGCAACTTGGAGATCATGGACAGTTGCATCCTAAAACCAGCAGGGAACACTCACCTACAATATCTAAGTATAGCTATAGGCTGCACTTAGGAATCTTTACTGCCTACTTCCTAACTTAATACTAATCAAGTGCGGGGTGAGTTAAAAATGCATTAATTGAAAACTCCATATTACTTAATTTTGAGAAATCTTCCATTTGGGTCTGTTTCCCACAGAATCAGAGGGCTGATCAATGTCATTCTGTATTTGGGAAAACTCTTGCTCCTGGTAACCAGTTAAGCAGTGTCATCTATTATTAACAAAAATCTACTGCAATTCATCATTACTCTTACATGCAAGTACACCCACAAGTACCTGCAGCCCATTAAGTTTTGCTTAAATAAATTGGTATATCAATGACTAAGGATAGAATATACTTAGCAGAGTAATCACATTCCCGAACAGGAAATATCTTGTAGAAAATCTCCAACTTAGTTCTTTGCCAGTTAGCAAAGAGCTAAAACCAACATTTATAATTTAGCTTCAGAACAACGCATGTTCTGCAAGACCCTTCCTGGTCATCAAGTTCCCATAGCTGGCATGAGATCTCTTAATTGTAAGTAATGCGTTAACACATCAGAAATCCTCTCCAAGGCCACCTTCCTGCCTGCACCAGCATCTCTTGACATGCTGTAGTCACTAAACTACACTATTGATTCAACAGTCATGTAATGAAAGAAGTGATGGCAGGACACTTCTGAAATTACAAGGGATTTTTATTAATGATAGTAAGAACAGTGGCATGGAAATCTATTAAGGTTTTCCTGTTTAAAAAAGCTTGCTTACTCAACATCAGGGAAAGAAAGAGACCTACTTTGCCGCATCAATCAGAAAACATAATTTATTACATGCCTGTTTGGTTTTCCAAGTTAGTACAATTACATGTTGTTGCTTCTAGATACAATTTAAGCAAAGGCAGGTATCAAAAATACCCAGACATTCTGATTCATTGGTATGCCATGCAGTCAAAGACTTGTAGAAGCTGTTAATGATACATGAATTATGTATGCTACAGCTCAATATAACATTTGGTGTGATTTAAACAGCATGAACTTTTAGTGAAAGTCATTTTGATTCTGTGATGTATTACACTTCGAAAACCCTTAGCAGGAGGTGGGAATTGAATGATGTTCTCTGAAAGCTTTTATTTGTTAAGCATACACAATACAGCTGCAACTAGATCCTAAATAATGGCAAGGAGTGAAACGGAAGATCCGAAACAAAATTAGGTTGCTGCACAACTCGATTGTGAGTGTCAGTGAGGGAAATGGAAGCAGCAGAGGGGAAGAAAACACACATGAACCAGCCATCCCCCTTTTCCTCTCTGAACGTCAAGCTAGCTTAGTAATATTTCTTATTATAAACATTACTGTTCAACCTTTGCCTCTACAACACCCAACAGCTGGCTCTCAGCCCTGCAATTAGGCTGCTATTTCGCTAACGAAGCTCTGAATCTCTAGAAGGAAGAGCCATCCAGCTGCTTTAGAAAGGATGAATGAGGAAGCTGCCCATGAACATAACCATCTTCAGAACTTAAATGCAAGGAGAGGAAGAATTATTAAAATGCAGGTGAATAATGTGATCTTCAGTTTTATTTTTTCTAAGACTTCCAAACAGTTCAGAAGGAATTTTAATATATATGAATGTGATAGCAGCAATTTCTGTTGCCCAAGGAGAGCTTTAAGCAATGACCCATTTCCTACTTCATAAATATTTACAGCAATCCTTTGGAGGGAAGTATTATCAAGACTTAGAAAAAATTTGAGGACAAAGATGCTTCTTTGCTAGCTCTGCTATTGCCAAACGTGGGGGTTTAGTACTGTGATATTATACAGAAGCCTTTTCAGTGAACAGCCAAAATCAGGGACTGGAATCAGACTTTAATGAAACACGACCTGCTTGTAAGGACAGGAATTTCTCCTCTTCACTGTAATCCTGTTTATTTCAGGAACATTCAGCACTGACCTATCTCCTCTATATCATTAAAGAGAAAGCTGCAATTGACATGGTAATAGGAAGAGGAACGTGCTTCTGGAAACTTCATCTTGGAAACAGCAGGCAATGATGGGCAACAGGTATTGTCTGTTCCAGGGGTGGAAATGGAGGTGAACTCCTTCAACACCATCTAAAACACCTGCAGTCTAGAAGACAAAATTACTGAAATTCCTGAGATTCCAGTCCAATGACTTCCTCTGGACAAAATCTTAAATTTACTCATAAAAGAGGATTGTGCTTTTAGCGTTGACTTTGGGTATACAGAAGGGTTTATTTTGTTTTGACTTAGTCAATTATGGTAAGCAGACATCCATCCTTTCTGGAGTTTAGGACAGATGCACACATGCTGTCACATTCTTTACACACAGTTATAAAGTGCTGCAAAACATCACACTCCTAAGCCACAGCAGTCTCTTTCAGTCCTAAAGACAAGCTAGCCAGGGAATAATGGACATTTTTGTGCTTCAGTATGTCCTACTGAGACTTGGCCACTGAACACAATCTGATGTAAGTGACAGGAACTGACATAGCTAAACACAGTTATCTAATAGAAATGCAGTTATACTCCCAAAAGGAGGGGCGCAGACCTTTTGCTCAACAAAATGGAAAGGATGGTTCTCTGATACTTCACATACACAATTCAGGAAATGTTCAGGATTTCTGCCAGACACGATGTCCAGTGAAGAATTAAGAAGCGCATAATATAACTGAAGAATGTACAAGAAGAATGTCTAATTCTAAGGAAGGCTTACAAAATCCCATCAATGCGAGTGCAAGCAGATATCAAAAAGGATCAGAGTAGCAGCACACACTGTTCAACAGAAAATAGGAATTCACCAAAGTGTGGGTATTCTTACAGCACTCAGTAAGGTTTGGGGGGTTGGTACAAATGCTTGGGGAATATTTGCAGAAAGTGGTGTTTCTAGCAGAAGCATGATGATATTGGCTCTAAAGGAAGATCATCAACAGAATTATTTCCTCTAGCTGAGATTCTGCTTTGCCTCCTCATTGTCATCATCATTACAAACCATGGTACATCAGATACAAAGCTCACAGCTCTTGTGTGCTTACAGAAATAAAAGCAACTCCTTTCAGAGGAATTTTCACAGTTTCAAAAAAAAAAAAAATAATAATCTTGTTCTGTATTAGGATGACTAGGATGAAATGAAAATGTTATATTCTGTGAACGTTCACACGTCCTAAAAGCCAACCAACCAAAAAACCAAATCCCCAGACACCAGTATTCTCAGCATTATCCAAAATGGTTTGGCACCAATTACAGCATTCTCTTGGAATTTAGGAGACAGCTTCTTCAGGTCCCCGATCTGCCCTCCTGCCTCCCTTCTGACACTGCTTCAGGACTCTGAGCTGAGGAAGCTCCTTCTGATTAAACGACAGCAATTTAAACAGAATACATACAGAGGAAATCAAAATTGACATTGTGTATTTTTCTGCCCTCTGTAGAAGAAAAACAATGAAATAGCAATCCTCAATCACAGGAGGTGATTATAGCCTTGCACAGTCTACAGGCTATCGAAAAGAACACGATGTTTAGGCTCTTGGCTTGTTAAATTAATACATTTTTATCCCGATCACAGAGAAACAGAAAGTAATAAAAAAAAACTCAGAGAACACAAAGACAATAGAATACAACTGATTACCAATTGGATTACGCTGTTTTCCAGAGTGACTCACACAGCAGATGCAATGTATACACTCATAACTTGGAGTCTTCTTGTATTACAGCTGACCTTGTACACACTAAAATTTCTCAAAAATATACACTAGACTGAAAAACCTGAACTTGAGACAGTTATATATCGAGTTAGGCTCTCATTACCTGAAAGCCATTGGTTCTATATTAAATTCTAAAAATCCTGTTGCTTACCATTGTTCTCTTCTGTTAAAACTTAAGCAAGACATTAAGCACAACTGTTCCAATCTTCCAGCTACTGAACTGCTGCAATTTCTGAACACGTGTCTTTGATTTAAAAAATGCACAATTCAGTGTCTGGGAACTCAAAGGAAAAAAAGAAAACTGAATACAAATCAGCCTGGGATCTAAAAAAAGAAGATATAAAAATACACACACAGAGGCTGAGATTTGACTAAGAGGGGGAAATGTTGTAGGCATACAGTATGCCTTGTAAGACAAGATGCTAGACAGTACCTGGGCCAAGCAGACCCAGCTGACAGAGGAAAGCTGTAACTGATCCTCCCCATCTCCATGAGATGCAAACATCAAACCCATGCTTGGAAAAGCAAGAATCCAGCCCAGTCAACCTATAAACAAAATGCTGCTTCACCCTTGTACTGCAATGCTTGCCCATATACAGTCCTGTGAATACAGTTCCCCACTGACAGGGGCATGCTCCAAACTAGTTGGTTGTTGTTCCACTACAGAACTCATACCACTGCAGTGCCAGCACTGTGATGCACTCCACCATTCTAGTTATTTCTACACAATACACCAGCTAGACTGAATCAGAAATTGTTTTTAAGTGTTGATGCTGTCAGTTTCTGCCAAGCTGGGATGGTGTTTGTCAAGGTACCCAACATGCAGAAAAGCACAAACAGGAGATGAATAATACCGAGCACGGCAGTATTCCCCTCTGGGCTGCATATAAGAATGGATTTCTTCTTTGTTTTGGTAAGTCATTGTGTTCTGAAACAAACACGCACACTAACAGGACTTAAGATGCAATAGAGGAAGGTGAAAGTTAGACAAAAATTCTACTGAAATCATTAAAAATGCATACATCTTATCTGCAGCAGCATACAAACACATTCCTGCCGCGTTTCGTTGTTAACATAACAGTAGTCACAACTGGGTTAAAAAAATTCTCACAGTTTTCTCCTAATAAGAACTCTTATGAAAAAACACTTCAGGGAGAAGAAGGGGAAAACAGTAAAAGAAAAAAAAAAAAAAAGGAACGGCATTTCCATTTGTTTTTGAGAACTGAGATGTGGAGTTTTGACACATTTCCTCCTGCATTTTCCCCTTTTTCTTTTCTTTTTTTTTTTTATCAGTGCAATAAAAAAAATCTTCAGAAACTGTTTCTTTCACATCCTCCTTCCGAATCCCCTTCTATCGCCTCACCATTTTCACAACTTTACCAGCTTCAGTAAGTTAATGGCAGAAGGTGGTGTTTCATTTTCCTTTCGTCCCAAACTTTTCCAAAGCTTGAGAAATTTTGCAAAGTTTGTGAGAGAACAGGAATAAAAGTTTACCTTTTTCCTTTTTCTTTGAGATTCTCCATTTTTTACTTAGCTAAAAGTGCAGTTGAGAAAAGAATGTCAAATCAGAAGCGTACGTGTCAAGCATTGGGTGGGAGAGAAACAAGATGAAACCAACAGCAGTGCCTTCTCTGGAGTACAAAACAAGGAGGAAGAATCCTCATCCAGAGAAAACCATGAAAATACATTTTGTATTCTGACTTTCTGTAACCTGAGGTGCTAATGAACATCACCGGGGCTGTTTCAGAGGGAGCCTTGACGCACTGAGAACAACCAGTAAGTCACTAAACGTGAAAAAAGTCTCTAAAATTGGACAAGTTATAAGTTTTTGTAAGAAAGCCAATGCTATCCTTCAGCTTTCTCTGTAGTTAGTGGAGAAAGATGAGTCTTTGCCAAGGGTGATTTCAACTCAGAGAACCATAGACTATCCCAACGTGGAAGGGACCCATAAGGATCATCAAGTCCAACTCCTAGCTCCACAAAGGACCACCCAGAAATGAGACCATATGTCTGAGAGCTTTGTCCAGACACTTCTTGAACTCTGGCAAGCTTGGTGCCATGAATTAGGCATGCCCCAGTTAGGCTGTTGCAGTGCCTGATCACTCTCTTGGTGAAGAACCTTTCCCTGATATCCAGCTTGAACCTTCCCTCTACCAGGTTTTCATCTAAACATCTTTTCTAGCAAAGGATAAATCAGCTCTTAAACATATTTCTCTGCTTGTTGGGAACCATACAGGGAGCATTAGTGACAACTGTGGCTGGAAACCCAAGTTCAGATCGCTAAAGCTACAGGATAAATCCTACCCTGAGTGACAAAATGAAGAGAACATAATATGGCAGCTTCCTTCCTGCTACTGACAGCATCAAGCATTGCCTGTGGAAAAAAAGAGCAAAGTGAATTGAGTTTGCCTACAGCTCTGTTTTGCATTTCACTACCAGCTGGTAATGGAAGGACAATGCTTTCAAATCCTAGTGCCACACAGGGAGATCATCTCAACTGAAAAAGCATAGGGCTTTTCCTCCTGGGCTTCAGGAAAACAAAGCAAAATGGCACAAAACATCACAAAAAAACCCACTCAGTATTTACAGCAGATATACTGGAAATAGAAAAGCTGAAAAAGACCACAAGAAGAGGTTTCTTCTTCCTTTTCCTTCTTGACTCTCTATGTTCACCCTTCTTCCCTGCTTCCCTGCTATCGGTGTCCTGATAGCAGGATGGACAGTGAAACAAACCTTGTAAACCCTTAAAAGGTACTGGATGCAGGAGTGCAGGTGGTGCCTCACAAGAGCAGAGCAGAGGGGGACAATCACCTCCCTGTCCCTGCTGCCACCTCTCTTCTGATGGAGCCCAGGATACCATTGATCTTCCAGGCTGCCAGGCACCTGCTGCTGCTGCGTGTTCAGTTTCTCATCAGCAGGACATCCAAGTCCTTCTCAGCAGGGCCGCTCTCAAGGAGTTCTTCTCTCCGTCTGTATACCTATCTGGGATTACTTTGATCCATGGAAATGACAGGGATCTCTTGGAAAGAGTCCAGCGGAGGGCCACGAAGATGGTGAAGGGCCTGGAGCATCTCCCCTATGAGGAAAGGCTGAGTGCACTGGGTCTGTTCAGCCTTGAGAAAAGGAGACTGAGAGGGGACCTGATCCAGGTCTATAAATATCTAAGGTGTGGGGGGCAGAATGGCGAGGCCGGACTCTTTTCAGTGGTGAGTGGAGACAGGACAAGGGGAAACGGCCAGAAACTGGAGCATAGGAAGTTCCGCACAAACATGCGCAAGAACTTCTTTACAGTGAGGGTGACGGAGCACTGGAACAGGCTGCCCAGGGAGGTGGTGGAGTCTCCTTCTCTGGAGATGTTCAAGACCTGCCTGGATGCCTACCTGTGCTACCTGGTGTAGGGAACCTGCTTTGGCAGGGGGGTTGGACTCGATCTCAGGAGGTCCCTTCCAACCCCTACAATTCTGTGATTCTGTGATTCTGTGAAAAACTTGCATAATAATCATCATCACAGCAAGAAAAAGGCTAAGCAAATCCAGTTCACCAGAATAATAAAAAAAAAGGCATATCGACAATATCCATGTTGCTCCTAAAATTGGGTACTTTGCTTGGATGTGCAGCATATTTCAGCACAAAGTTGATGTTGGATTAGTTTTGCATTTCAGCAAGCCAGAGTGACCGTGAGGACACACATAGCATTGCATGGCAGCATTCAAATTGGATTCAGGAAACTAGACTTCTGCGTGGCCCAGCATGTGGCTTCAACACCCTTACCTCTACAGGTGGAAATACAACGCATAGTTCTGTGGAAACCCAGAAACAGCTTCTAATGATGAGGACAAATGCTCTGAGTTTTAGCTAATGATGTTAATCGGGACCTTTGAGAAAGAAATGTGAATGAAGGTTGTTAGGACCTAAGGAACAGCTAAAGCAGGAGATTTGTCCTTGGGATACAAGGGGTCAACCAAAGCTGCGAAGAGTGGGGAGCAATGAGGACTTCCCTGTGGCTGAGGCAGAGAGCATTGCAGTCACCACTGGATGAGCTGCTACAGACCAAGAGCAGAGCTTTAATCAATCCACAGGGACACTGATCTCCTTGCTCATTTTTGGGATTCCAGGACCTTGGAGTCTCAAAGACAGAACAAGTGCTCACAGCTGCAGCCAGGCTCAAGGGACTGCAGGCAGTAAGCATCAGAGCTGTGGGAGCCAGAGCACTGCCACATCAAATTAGTGAAACAGATGTGAGCTTTCCAGGGCTTGGCTTAATCTGACTTCCAGCTCTTCATCTGGAGAATGGGAACACCCACCATCTTGTCACCTAACAGATGAGCTGAGGATCAATTAGCACTGTGAAACTCTCCTCTCCAAATAAGCACCACAGAATGGCCATAAGGAAATCAATAGTTCTCTATTCAGATCAAGATGTGAACAGCATGCAATAAATACAGCACAGAGGAACAAGGCTGGAAGGAAACGAGACCAGCAGTCCTCCGCAGAGGAGCAGCATTCGCAGACGCAGGGGCAAACAAATTACGGTAGCAGGCAGGCTTCAACTCTTGCAAGCATTGCTCTTGCAATGGCAATGTTCACATGTGCATGCGATTATTTCTGACAGAGCTTGAGAAGCAAAGGGCTGGTCTGACTTGCAGTACTTGTGTACACCTCATCCTGGACAGGACCCGGTGTCATCAGCAGTGCCATATGATGTCAAAGGCCACGGAAGGCAATGCGGTTCTGCAGTTTACAAGCTGCTGGCAGAAGCCAGGGACACCTGCTCTGTGGCTAGAAGTCAGTCCAGCCAGAGGAAGCCAAGGCATAGCTTCCCACGAGCAATGATGGCCCAAAGGCTCTAGGAAAAACAGCCCAGGCTCATAGCACCCACTGTTCTTACAGGGTCTAAAAATAACACCATGTCCACAACTATGAGGGGACGTGATTCTGCCAACAGTACCTTCATTTTGCAGATGCGTGCACCTCCCTGACTTTTTTTTTTTTTTTCCAATATGATAACCTCAGGAGACAAGCAGAACTACAGGAATGGAGCAGTAGAAACTCCCCGTTACCTCGCTGCATAAAAATTCTCGCTACCGTTGGTAGCTGCCATTCAAACTCCAAAGCTACTTTTCAGGATTGCTGCAAATTGAATTAGAGGTGAAAGCCTTACACAGTAGTAACATTGAACAACTCTTGATCTGTCATATTTTTGGGCTTAGCCTTTCCTACAACCCAGGCCTCAATATTCACCCTCCTCAAGTCCAAGTATCTTGCATTTGCTGAGTGTATTTAAAGATCTGTAGAGATCCCACTAGTTAAAGTTATATGCTACATGGGCACAAAACTAACAGCGATGTTGAGCACGTTGCAAAGCACGAATCTCCAGAACAACCATCATGGAGTCTGCCTTAAGAACTGGCAACCATAAAATTACAATAGACTTTTAATATTTCTGGGGGGAACACGATTACTGTGCATGCATTCTAGACAGAATCTTTTAGAGTCAGTTGGTGTGAATTTCAGACGTCTGTCCAACTTTTGGAGTATGTCATCTCACTGCACTAGAGGTACCACTGCCCTGCACAGAACTAGCAGCTCCAAGCCCAAGGAGTCTCCTTGGAGAAGTTACAACCTTTCCAGCTCGTCACACAAATGGTTGCACAGCCATTGGGTTCTTAGACAAGCCAGCATTATCTTCAGGGATGCTGATTTATGAGGAACAAAATAATTACATTTTGATTTAAACCCCAGAGTATTTCAAGTATTGCAATTCAAGCAAAGTATTTTGAGATGTCACAGGCTTGTACCATAGTATAGATTTGTGTGTGTTTCAGAATCAATTATCATTAATATAACAACAAGTGCGAAGTGCTGTTCAAGCATATTTAACTCTCAAGTTCTGTTGGGGTTGTTATAAAGAGACTCATGTTCAGAGAAACAAATCCTGTGACTCCTGCAATTACTTTCCAGTATTTTCCATTTAGCAGCTTTTTGTTGCTGCTGGTATTTTTGTTTATGTGAAAGAGGGAAAAAACAAACCAAAGGCTTGACCAAAGAAAAAGAAAACAGAAATGAACGGATAACATAACGTGTAAAGCTACAAATCTATCAGTATATTCTTTTCAAAGGAACAGGGTGATGAATTTTTAGTGAAGTTCTGTAAGCACTGTATCACTTATATCTCTTCCACGTTTTTTAAATCTCAGACCTTTGGCTCTGTGCTGGTCCCACAGATAGTCCAGCAAAAGGAAGCACTACTTACCTTCTTGGAAGTGCATATTCTGGGATATATATAGGGTGTCTGTTGGTTATGGCTCTGTACGAAGGCTTCCAGGGGTTGGATTCACTTAATTTGCTTTGCTGGAATTTCTGGATGATATTTGTTTTAATTCCATCTCAGACCTAAAGAGACCTAAAAGTCTAAGGAAAGAAAGCAACGTGCTTCTGGCTTATAAGACCTAATTTGAACTGCAGTGACAGCAATAATGTATGAAGAGCTCTCAATAGCAATAATGTATGAAGAGATGGTTTCCTTATTCAGCCTGTCCCCACAGCTACGAATTGTTACCTGAGGAGTAATAATCTATGTTTTCTAAAAGTAAACTGCTCTTAATATAAGAAAGTCAAGCCAGAATCATTCTGGTGCCTGAATAAAGTAATCTGTCACATAGTGATTGAAGCCAGATCAATTCCACCATGCTGAACTCTTATAAGACTAGTTTATACCAAAATCATAGCTTTTCGCTAAAATTGATCTGTGCTTCTTCGATCATTTTAATTAGTACCAAATAAAGCACATGAGATCAAAATTAAAAGGAGCAGTTTGAAAACCCTAATCCCACTCTGACTCTGTTGGACGTTCACACCTTGTGTGCCACAAGGCAAGAGCTCCACAAATTCAACCATGAGAATGTCTGTCCTTTCTTTACGCAGCTCTAGGGGCAGTGGCACCACAATTCTCTGGGCAGCCTGCTTCAGTGCCTGACCACTCTTCCTGAGGATAAATTTTTCCTAATATCCAGACTGAACCTTCCCTTGAGGCCATTCCTTCTCATCATTACTTACACAGGAGAAGAAGCCGACCCCCACCTTGCCACAACCTCCTTTCAGAGTGTTGTAGAGAGCTGTAAGGTCTCCCCTGAGCCTCCTCCTCTACAGATCAAACCATCCCAGTCTCCTCAGCTGCTCCCCATCAGACTTGTGCTCAGACCCCTCGCCAGTTCTGTTGCCCTTCTCTGGACGCAATCCAGGGTCTTGATGTCCTTCTTGCAGCGAGGAGCCCCAAACTGAACACAGCACTGAGGTGCAGCCTCACCAGAGAGGAATACATGGGCTCTGCCCATCTGGCCCTATGGACTTGTGACAGTCCAGGTGGAAACCTAATAGTGTTGCTTCTGCAATTTGCATCACATTGCTCAGTGAGGACGGTAGACTACCAGGAGTAATTTTATTCCCTGAAATTCTCATCTACAGCTAGCACAGGTTCACACATCTTGAGAACTAGTGTCTGAGCAGACGGATATAGCCTTTCCTACCAGACACTTAATCCAATTTCATT
The DNA here is from genome assembly GCF_019238085.1 of Lagopus leucura. Taxonomy (NCBI): domain Eukaryota; kingdom Metazoa; phylum Chordata; class Aves; order Galliformes; family Phasianidae; genus Lagopus; species Lagopus leucura. The sequence goes on along the minus strand of NW_024962295.1, from coordinate 1,090,099 downwards.
GTAGTTTTAGGATATCATAGCAGCAATAAGAAGCCAGAGTTTAACAATTAACTTGATGCCCTCCCTCCCCACCACCTTTAATTTAAAATTAAACATACTTCCTGACACAGTCTAATTCCTCTGTTAGTTCTAACCTCTATTTCTTTTCTTGTTGGCACAGCAGGAGAGAGAAAGTGAATGAACATCTGTGAATGTGCCTCCTTGCTGTTGCTACAGTTGATGCCAATTCTTCCCTTCTTACCACTCAACTAAATGGCCAGCTGGCTCTCCTTGTCGGAGAGCATCTCACAAGCTGTTTGACACACAGGTCGTAATGCACGAGTCTGAATTTATGCAGTCTCTGTCCTGAAGGAAATTAAGGATTCTAAACTGAGAGAAGTCCTGCTTATCTCAAGGTGCTGTTCTGGCAGCACAAAAACATGCCCTGGGTGATACCTACTGCTTCAAATTGCCTCTAAAAGTTATAGGCATCTAAAAATAGCCAGTTACCTCATCCCTCTGATGTTAACAATCCCTGTCAGAAAGCAGCTTCTGAGCAGTAGCCATGTTCTAATGTCTTTCTCCTTCCTCCCATCTCTAGTATGCCTGATATATAAGCCAGAAAGCTCTCATCATCCATTTTACCATGAATACAAGTACTAAAATTAATGCTTGCCTGTGCTATGCATTTATAAAAGGTAATACTAGGCTACAAGCCAGGTTACCAGAGATAATTGTCACTGCTGTCAAATGAGCAGGCAGTCTCAATCTCAAAGCTCCTTAAATGCTATTTGTCCTTCATGACCTCAGCCACTGCTCACGCACCTTGCTCCCAGACTGCTCATCATCTCTGTTGCTCTCCCATAGCTTTGCATCCTTCCTCTACGGTGACACCCAGACTGCACTCAGTGCTGGAGGTGAGGCTGTGCAGCTCAGAGCAGAGGGGACAACCCCTTCCTTGGTCCACTGGCAGTGCTGGCCCTGGTACAATTGGTCCTTTTGGCTCCAGGGCACACTGCTAGCTCCGATTCAACTTGCCATCAGGCAAAACCCCCAGACTTCTTTCCACAGGGATGCTCTCCAGCCTCTTGTCCCCCTGTTATACACAGAGGCAGAGCTGCTCAATCTGTCAAAAGTAGAGCTTCCCGATACGCAGCCATTACACAAATCACCATTCACAGCAAAAGCAGAGGGGAAAAAAGAACCTGCTGCACGAGATAGGGCTAGAGAACAGGGGAAAACAAGTTTGTGGCACTGTAACATAAACCACTCCATTCCACTCAACTAGTGGTTTGGTTGGAGCAAACCCCACATCTATTCCCTGCCTCGAATTACCTGCTATGGAGAAAGCATCCATTAAAGTGCCGTGAAAATCATCTCTTGGGTCACACCTGAAGTCATAAGATGGAGTACTCCATTGTGCTTCTATTGCAGTTTCTTTTTGCTGCACTATACCTCATTGCAAATTCCTTGAAAATCTATTCTGGTGTGATATACTTCAGGTCCGTTACTGCACTATGCTAGCTGCAAATAAAAGCCATTCTTTTCTTCTCCTCCCTACCCCCAGCCACAATAATCCCAAGAGAGCGAGTCTTCATGCAGCTTGTCTGCAACTTTCAAGGAAAAAAAATAATTTACTGTACAACCTATAATTCTTTGAAGGCTGAAGTGAATCCTAAGGGCATAGTCTTCCACCAGTAAAAGACACACCAGGCTTCCTGTCCCAGAAGAATTAAAAGATATTCCACACTTACAACCACACCTATGTACAAAAGCTACTTTTTAATTTCCTTTCTCTGCATAGCCATTCTTCATGTTTTTATATTCATCGCTAAGGAAGCTTCCAGTGTTTCATTTGCAAAGATGACATCCACTGCATATGAAATTGAGTGCTGACTGCTTTTCAGAATACACATGATTATACTTCCAGGACGTTCCTGCTCTTTTATTGGCCCCTCTAGTAATATTCTTTCCGTAGCTATCCTTGCACTTTCCATACCAACTGGATGGTTCCTGAATTATTGATGAATCCCTTTCCGCCATGAACTGCATATGAAATAGAGGTCTACAAATGATCAGAACACAGCAAATAAGCATTTTATCTTTGGAGTCAATAGCCAAGGTATCTTGAAAGTGAGTAATGCTGTTAGTCAATTAACACTCACACAGCAGACTGACAAAACCAAAGGACCTGTGTTAAACCTACTACAGTATAATGCAACACTTTTATAACATAAATTTGAACTAAATGTTGTTAATATGATACTGATGCATTGCTAAGGAGCTTTCTATGCCGTTCAGTTCAGTTTACACAACAACCCGAGCATTTCCCCCACTCCCGTTCCCAGAAAAATATGTTCAAAAGGAAGAGATAAGTTTAACATTTCTGGCAAAATGTGGATTGTATTCAGTTTCTGCAAAATCTGCACTCAGACGGCAAGAATAAGTTTCCACAACAAGCAACATCGTTCAGCACCAATGCAGATTAATGCTTTATATTATGCTTCCTTTGCTGTTCTGGGCACTGAGAAAAATGTGCTGATTTCTCTGCCCTATAAAATCTCTGATAGACTAATTCAGCATGTTTAATCTAAAAACCAAAGGCTATTATAAGCAGGAGCTAAGTACAAGTTGTTAATAGACTTATTATGTTTGCAAGAGCTTGCTTAAAAATCTCTAATTTAAACAAAACAAACAGACAAAAAGCAACAACATCAGAATGGGCATGCTTCTAACAAATGAACAAAGCAGTATTATCCCATGACAATGAAAAGCAGTTAAAGCTGAGATGCTCCTTAGCAGCATATAGAGAGCAAACCAGCTGTGAGAAGAGACTTACTGGAAAATGATTCTACCCAACGAACACACCTAGTTTATCCATTCCTTGGTGATGTAGTGAAGTCAGGATATCCTGATCTTAACTCCTGACTAGAGTGAAAATGTGAGCTTAGACAGGTCACTAATCAAATCCATTACAGTAATCTGATTATTTCCCACAGAGCATCTACATGTCTACCAACTGCAAGAGCAACAAAGCATTGATTGGATACGTAAGTGGATTTCCTTTGATTTTAAGAGAGGTTTTGTGAAATCATCAGCATATTGAGGAATTAAATTGTGTCACCTCAAACTGCAGACAGACAAAGCGGTGTCTTAAAATATGTTGCGCCTCCAGAAACTTTTTAGGAGTTTGTTTTCAATCTTTGTGTTACTTCAGTAGTCATTTGCACTTCAAAACTTTCTGTTTTGAGAGTAATAATCACTCTGTTTTGCTACTATTGGTCTCAAATAGTTATTCTTTTGTCTCATAAATCCCGTATTACTGTTCTAGAAACATAGCCTTATCACAGGCTTCCACTGGTGGATGAATAAACAAAAGCAGTGACTCCCAGAAAGCTGTTTTACAATCAGGTGCTCCTCTCTTGACTGAAAGAACTGAAGAACAGAAAAAGCAATGCCTTTGAAACCTTTACTACATTAGGTAACCAGGTATAACTAGCCAAAGCACTGACACTATCACATTGCATGGAAAGACATGCCTTAAAATTAAGTGTCCAAACTTTATTTAAAAACAAAGAAGGCACCAGTGAAGCATGGGAATGAAGTCTGCATCCCCTTCATACACTTACTTTCATGGTTCCTTACCCCTTCATGGTATTTGAGGTTCCACGTTGGAAAAGCAAAGTGAAACAGAATTTCTTCTGCTTTAATTTGATTAATTTCCACAGCAATGAAGGCAATTTGAACCTAGCAGATGCAGCAGTGCTGTTTATGGCTTATTATCTGAAGTGAATACTATCAGCTATTTCCCCTACATGGTTACACACCTTTCTCTGTGGAGAATTAAAGATGAATGATAAGAGGAAAAAATTATCTTTAGATAAACTAGTTTTAACCTGAAGATACACAACCTGGTCCTTATTCTAATAGTACTGATTTTAGGATTTGGGGTTTCTATCTGCAAATTACTTCTTCACTAGTGCCACAGTAAGGCTCACGTACACTTTTACTCTGCTGTACTTATTTAAAAAAGATAAGTTCGGGGGCAGCAAAAGGCTGTGAAACTACAGCCCCAAGCCAAGGGAGAGTGAGGTGGTTTCTGCTTCAGCATTGCACATCAATTAATCACAGCTGTTAATTACACCTGCTGCTCTGATTAATTTCCTAAGCAGACCGAGATGCAGACCTGACTGTGTGCTGTGAATAGAGGAGATATGTGAACCAATGCAGGGCGAAAAGGAAACACTTTTCAGTCTTTACCTGCTTGTTTGTGCAGAAAAGATACAAGACATGCCCCTTCAGAGTCCTCCTGCAACATCTGTCGTAGTTTCTTGTATCTCTATACAACTTTTTTTAGAACACCAAGAAGTTAGAGGAGATGGCCAGTAAACCTGCAGGGAAGCGTATGCGTTGGCCCAAGATCTGCACCACCCCATGAGAGGTAAGTGGCACGTTAGAGGAAGTGGCTTCCATGTCCACAGAACCTTTAGTCTGATTCCAAACCTGAGCTGAGCCTCTATTCAGTCACACTTCATCCAATAGCTGAAGCCACATTTTCCAATAGTTGCTTCATTCCTTCTTTGACTTCACAGAATGCGGGACAGTGGTGGTAAATTTTCTTTTCAAGCACTCAAACTAAACTGACTTCATGATTCTGCCAATCGATGCTTGCATCAATATTTATATCTGACACGTTTTTAGAAGTGCAAAGAGAAAAACAGTAATTTCCTACCAACTGTCTACAGCTGCTTTAAAAATAAAAATAAAAAAAAAGTCACTGAATTATTTAGCAAAGGTCCCAGCAGCAATTCCACTATGTCCTCAGCAGCACTCAGGGCAACTGCTTTGCATTCTGATATCGGGGTTGAATGTAAGGGTAGGGAGCCACACAGATGCAAGTGTGCACTCCGTACAGTCAGTGTAACACTTGGATACACATGATTTGTATATATAAGGGCAGGTTTGCCATACACAAACTAGTCTAAATATTTTGCTTTTAGTCTTACAATTTCCAGATATAAGGATGAGTAATGCTTAGGATGAGATAGATGCTGGTATTTCGACGAAATATTGATTACCTATCATAGTGTTATTTCCAACTAATGAGAAGGTCAATTCCCTTGCAGGAAAGAGGATTTGGAAGCCTGTTCTGTGTCCAAACGGTGCATGATGCATGATGGTAGAACAACACAGCTGTGGGATTAGTAATCACAGAAGGGCAAATGTCAAAGTTAAAAATGAGTATGTTTGGTCTGGATTTTAAATATAGGAATATTATCAAATCCAAAGTCTATCCTGGTGCCCTAAGGAAGGACTACTGTCTCCAGTACTTGCCTTACGACATTCAAAATGAGTGTCTACTCCTCAGCATCCTACTCACATTAACCTTTCCCGTTCTCATTTGTTTTGAGTATTATGAAGGATATTAACTTCTTACAAATGACGTAAGTTAGCAATGTTTACATTCTCTGAATAGATAATGCACCATCCGTACAGCATTCAATCACGACAAATGCCCTGAAGGCATGCAGTTTGAAAAATCCAGTTAATCCAAGCTTCTCAGAGCCTCCAGCAGCTGCACCTAACAGGTGAAATGCCTGCTCTTACACACTACATTATTCCTGAACAGATTTTTGTGGGCAAATAAGAACAAGGTCACTCAGGCTCTTGGCCAACTGCAAACCACCAGTACTGAAACAAGGCTGCTTATAAGTTGTCAGTTAACTTAGATTTACCTTGCACCAGCCAAGACACTCAGATCCCAACTTGAGGTTCCCTTCTTGATGGTTTCTCATTCAGCTGACAGAAGAATACACAGCATTTGTACCTTCAACAGTCTAATGGAAGCACTTCTGGTTCTTGGAGTGTAGAAAAGGTACAGAATCTGTGTGATTGTACTGTGACAAAACTCAGCCTCTGGAAGGTCAAGGACTCAAGTACTCATCTATACAGCTTCCACTCTTAGTTCTTATACATGGGAGCAGTTTTACCACAGGATCCATCATTCACATTGAGGGCTTGCAGTAGTGGAGAGTGGGAGGAAAAGATGTGAACATCTCCCAGGCATGTGGTCCAATGGGTTATCAGTCAACAATGAAAGCCTTGTTCTCAGCTTCATCTTCATGCTGGGATCTGCCTCTCTAACATATCGTGAGAGGAAATAGCATCTGAACTCTCCCACCAGATGCAACTCATTTTTCATTCAAGAAAAGAGGGTAAAACATCACCGTTCACCAGGCTAAATGGATCACCAGACCCAAAGGAACATCTGCAACATGAGATCATTCAGTGGCCGTGCAATTCCTCCTATAGAGGAGTGGAGAAGCTGTGCAGACACTTTTCTCTAGGAAGAAGGTGCAGGCCTTTTGTCCATAAATACCCTCCACAGTGTCCACTCTGTACTGCTCAAAACCAGACATGAAAACTGAAGATAAAATCTTCAAAGATTAGCAAAGAATATACTTATGATTAGTGTTTGCTTGTTGATGGGGCATTCACTAAAGTCACGATGCTGCTGGAAGTGTGGTCTTTACAAGGTAAATGAGCCCTCAGTTTTGGCTCACTCCCTGGAAAACCCAAGGAGCACGGCTGACAGGTGGCCCAACAGAAATGCTAAGCTATGCCTTGCTAGAGCTGGAGAAGATCTCCAGAGCCCCCCGGTCTCCCTGCTCTCGGGAGGCATCTCAAACAATTCTGCTTTTCAAGAAGGCGATGCATTTTACATGTTCCAAAGTGGAACATCTGCTTCAGTCAATAAACAGCTCAATCACTGCAGGCAGTGCAAAATCATTTGAATGATGGGAACTAGAAACCGTACTGACTTCCCTCCTAACACCTGAACTGCTGCAGTAACTGGTAGCTGTTGACAATTACTGTCAGCTCTCATGCTCACACACTGCCTGTGTTCAGCGCGGTGCGGAGGGGACAGAACACAGCAGACACAGATCTGTGGGCACCATTTTATGTTCCTCCACCAACCTGGCAGTCAGCTCAACCTCTCACACAGCCAAGCATGGGACCATTCAAAACAGAATTTCACATTCATTTCCTCATGTAAGACAGGATGATTGCGACAGCTACCATTGCTTTCTAGAGCTTTCTAAGAATGCAGTGATTTCTGTCCATCTCGTATTGTTTTGTGACGCTGTAATTTAGACAAATCACCAGGCTTGTATGTACTAACACAGGAAACAAATCAATGGAAATATTTTCTCTTGAAAGCATCAGCCTGTAATGGAAAAGCCTCACGTGCTGAGCCCAAAAGGAACACCAGGCTTGGCTGTCACAGCTAAATTCAGGCATGACTTGCAATTTACTTTTATTCTAACAACCAAATGACACACATTTCAGAAGGGATATTGCAACTGTTGGCAGCTGAAGGCACTTAACCTGTGCTCCTCAAGATTGAGAACTGGGGTGGTCAGTGACGGACTGGATTGTTCTGCCTGCCACGTTCTACCATGTCAGTCCCACAGAGCAGCGCAGCAGCTTGCTAGGCACTCACACAGCGGTTTGGTTTAGCTATCAAGCAGTGTTACTAGAAACTCTGCATAACTGTTCTGTAAGATAACTGCAGTCTGCACCTCAGGAAGTTAAGAGATATAATGCAAGCTTTTCTGGCAAGGAGGTGAGTAGGAAAAAATTACATTGCATTAATATGTGTCTAACCCAATGGTTTGCTGCCAACAACACACAGCCTTCCCATCTGCAGAAGCTACTGATTCTATGTCTCCCACACAAGCACTTTGCATTTCTATCCATGTAGTGCACATATATAGTTACATATCTCAGACTACACTATTTTTGACAGAGGACATGTCTGTGTACTTTGGACTATAGACCTAAAAATTATCAATTTTTGTTTTTAGTGATCTATAAGGGAACTTTGTAGCTAGACATAAACTCTACAAGATGCTGCTTATCTCACTTGAACGACACTTTTCATCCCGGTTAGATAATCTTCTCACAACAGAAACACGACTGTGCTCTGAGTCAAAACTTCAGAGCCAGAATTTTGAATGAAGCATGTGTATATATATACACGCACATGTCATTTGGTATATATATATATATATGTACATATACATATCAGTTTATTACACTTTTTTTTTTCTTTCTTGTCACTGATCCATTTCTCCATCTTCACTGCCATGAGACAGAAGTATTCTGATAGAGCAAACCAGAGATGGGACAGTCTTCTTTAATACACCTGTCCCAATTCAATCCTTCCCTCAGAAAGCCACTTAAAATCATTTATATGATGGCAAATCTTGCTTAGCAGATAATCAATTTAGATAGTTTGATCTAGATTTGCATAATATCTTATTCTAACCGAAACTACTTTCTTTCCCAATGACTAATCAATGATGTTCTCCAAGATAGAAAACACTGAGTAATCTTACATTGTCACTAAGTTTTACAAAAGTACTTTAAATTAATGGGGTACTTTGCCATGGATTTGGATGGAAAGACAGTGTCTCATTTGAAACCAGACTTTAAGTGCATGTGCTTTTGCTGAAATTCTTGTTTGGAAACATAAAACTGATTACATAAAAGCAGCCTAATATTGAGAAATAGAGTGAAGTTAGAATAGCTGAGCTGAGAGTCAAGTTTCTAGCTTTCATAGAATAAAATTCCAAACAAAAAGATAAATATCTTATCTGAAAAGATGAAAGTGAAAATAAAAATGTTTGCAAATGTGCATTGCTCTAGCATTATTACTGGACATTAATATCAAGGAGACAGCAATATTCAGCGCTGCAACCCCACACTAATTCTCAGTTTTATTCCTCATTACTGCATGATCTAGAAAGATTTGCCTTATTGGTCTCTGCCTTATGTATTCTGTTTGCAAAATGAGTGGTAATATTAACCTTTTCCATAAACCACTTTGAGATACTATCTACTTATTTTATGGTGCTTTATGATTCTATATGAAGGGAAAGAATGGCAAAATATAAGGCATTTAAGTATAACTATACAAAGAAGCAAGTTAAAACGGACTGTAGAACAACACACGAGTACGAGAAAGACTCACTGGTAACTGCTGACTAAATCACCAACTACCACAGCCCCCCCATATTATCAAAAAGTAAGAACATAGGCAGAAGAGCTGCTGCTAAGGACAACATGCTCCAGGTGGGGACTGATTTCCATATACTGAAACTAAGGAGCTGGTCAGCAAACACGTTAGAACAGAGTGCTTCAAACTGAGTGGTAGGTAGGAGAGTAACACGCGTGTAGTGTCCCATGCAAAATATACTTGACAATTTCCAAGTTGGGTGCAGCTTAAAAAAGAATCAGAGAGCAATACAGAAGCTGCAAGAAGGCATGGAATCTGAATCCTGAATAGCTCTCATCATTGAAGACTCAACTTCTGGCCACAGCACGTTACCTTGGCTGAGAGCAGCTCATCCACTGTTGTGCCAAGGACAACACTGGAGGAAACCAGTGGTGTACGACATGTTCCTCTTTTTTATCACTACTTAGGAATAGAAACATGCAACACAGATTATTTTAACTTTAAAAATATTTGGTAGATCTTACTATTTGCTACTATCAAACAGCTAGAATATATTTTCTCATTTATCTGGATACTCAGTTTTTGGATAATATTTATCCTGATAATCTTATCTATCTGGATAGATAGCTTTCAGATACTCATCTTCCCCTTGATTTAGTTGCATTACAGTAGAAGCTGAAGGCCTTCGCTCAGAGCCCTGCTGAATGCAGCATCTCCTCATGTGCCCACCAGCAGCTCTGGGAACCCCAAACCCAGAGTGGAAGAGATGGAGTTGGAAATATTGGTGGTAAGCGGATGGCAGGGCTGGATGATCTTAGAGTTCTTTTCCAACCTTGGTGATTCCATGATTCTGTGAATTATTGTCACTGAAGAATGAATTCAATGTGCATCACAAAGATGATCAGAGGGCTGCAGCACCTCCCCTGTGAAGGCTGAGGGAGCTGGGCTTGTTCAGCTTGGAGAAAAGAAGGCTGCAGGGTGACCTCATTGCAGCATTTCAGTACCTAAAGGGAGCCTACAAACAGGAGGGGAATCAACTCTTTGAAAGGGTAGATAACAGCAGGATGAGGGGAAATGGTTTTAAATTGAAGGATGGAAGATTTAGGTTGGATGTCAGGGGGAAGTACTTCACAGAGACAGTGGTGAGGTGCTGGAACAGCTGCCTAGAGAGGCTGTGGATGCCCCGTCCATCCCTGGAGGTGTTCAAGGCCAGGTTGGATGGGGCCCTGGGCAGCCTGGGCTGCTATGAAATGGGGAGGTTGGTGGCCCTGCATGTGGCAGGGGGTTGGAGGTTCATGATCCTTGAGGTCCCTTCCAACCCAAGCCATTCTAAGATTATATTATTCATTTCTGGCCTTTTTTCTTATTTCAGTAATAGAACAGAAAAGCTGGAAAAGATTTTGAAGCAAAAAATGATCGAAAGTGTGATAAAGGTGCCCCATAAGGAATGGCACCCAAGCTATCAGTCTTCAATCTGGCACCCAGCAGTGGATACAAGAGTAGTTTGTTCCATCCTAGCATGGAAAAGCAAGAGGAAATATTCATTCATTTCTGTCTGTTCCAAGACAGTGCATCACAACAGCAGGCAACAAATTCAGAAAAAGCAAGAGGAAGCAACTCTTCACACAGTGTTACAGTGGAACTTCTGTCTGTAAAACGTGGATACTAAAACTCCTTGAGTTCAAAAAGCCATCAGTATAAAGTACAGTAATGAGGGGAAAACAAAGAAAAGAAAAAAAAGGAAAGAAAAAAAGAAAAAGGTTAAGGAAAGATTTCCAGACCAGCAAGTTTGAAAACATTAATAGTATGGGAAAATACATTCAAGTGTAAAATCTAGCTTACAAGAGGGCTCATTTAGGAGTGAACAGGCAACACCAATTCAGCCATTTCCTAACTTCCTTTGACCATACTGCTTCAATGCATGTTTATACACACTGCTGCTTCTAACTCCAACATGCTGACTGCCGAGCTGTTCTGCTCTTTCCCTGTCCCGAAGCAGGGATCACCCTGTGGGGTCAGCCCTGACATCAGCAGGCAAAGACCAGCTGCTGAGAACTTCTCTGATCGGTACTCCATTGAAAAACAAAGGCAGAGAGCTCTGTATTCATTGATCAACCTCCCAAAATCGTAATTTTCCACTAAATTTCAACTACCTCACCTGGGAGATGAAAAGCCCGATTGTCATCTGAAAGGCTTTTAACACAAAAAGTCTGTTGCCCTAACCTCACACAGCTGTAGGGATGCTATCCAACTGCTTGCCTCTCATCACAGCTCCCTCCAGTTTAATGCCACTGCAAAACAATCCTATGCCCACTGATTCAATTCGATGGCCATCTTTTTCACATTGTGCTTCCTCTGCATATTTTCATGCTAAAGTAGCTTTTTCTTTGTATTCTGCATTACTGTTTAATGGATTTAATTTCCTGTCCTGTTAGTCTAATAGGCAACATCCTGATAAAAATTTTTATCTCTCGGCCACTGAAGCGTCCTCTAGACACTGAACAAATTTATTCTGCTCACGAGGCGGAGGTTAAGAGACTTGCCATTGATCAGAGAGCTCTTTATATTAACCACTAAAGAATCATCTGTTTCAGCACAGCCCAGTTAGTGGCAATATTCTGAAAAAAAAATAATTTAAAAGCCCCAACACATTCCAACTACCAGGAAGGCAGACAGGCTTGGAAAATTGGCCGAGGCTGATAAGCAGAGCTCTCAAAGAAAACAAACCTGACTAATAGCCAGGATACAACCACAGCACTTCCACTTCAGAGCAATTATGTGGGAAACGTTGCTTTTATGCACCCTCCTCGTGATGATCCAAAGTACTGAACAATCTTGAGTCTACCTGAAAATGCCTTACAAGGTCTGAAAAGGGTAAACAGCTCAACACGGAACATAATTTTGAAGTTCCCCTCCTCCTTGCTAACCTGAAATAAATCCTTGGGCAATTTTTAAAAGAATGCCAATAAGATTTTGTTTTGAATAGGTTTCTTAAGCAATAAATACATAAATTACCGCACATCCTGGTAAAAGATAAATGAAAAGACTGACAGCTGAAATAAGCTGCTCTTCAGGGAAATTGCTTTACTGGGTAATTGTTTTGATTAGCCCATCAAATAGGTTCCTCTGAATGCTGGACGTACTTAAAAGCACCCGTGGAAATGAATCTAAACTTTGTGTTTCTTAGAAAGTGTCGTGTCGGCACCACACCTGTGTGTGTTCTCCCTCTGGGACTCCAGGATACAGCGCTTTGGGCATAAAAAGGGAGCACAAGATGAGTGAAATTAGAATGGAGTAACTTCTTACTTTCAGATATGAAATCCTCCACCGCTGAAGGCATTCCTGGAATTGCCATCACTACGGCTTGATATTAGAGAGCTTTGTGTGATGCTGTATGCTGCTTCCTAGGGCATATGAATTAACACAACTGTACTGCTCTTCATGCAGCTTCGCCCAGGAAAAAAATAGTGTGCTTCCACGATATTGAATATTTCAAGTTACTTCACCCAAGCCTTTCTACAGGTGTGTACAAATTGCATCTGCTTAAGTCTGTACCAACAAAATGTCCAGCTCTTGGTAAGAGCCAAAATTAGGCCTGAATGACTTTAAAAGCTGAGTTGTTGGCTCACTTTGTCAGACAACCAACATTACCTGTACAAAGTGCACCCAAAGCAGTGCTGCCCAGGCTCTGCAGCCCCAACACACTGTCTGTGTTGCTGCCACTCCATCCACAGTGTTTTGACCATGGAAGACCAGACACTGCATTCCTGCCAGTCTTACATCAACATATAAGGCACCAGAACACCTTCCCAGACCAATTTAATCATCTTAAATCTATTCTTCAGCACGCTACTTGTCATTTCAATAATTATTAGGCTAACACACAGTGAAGTCATTGCTGTTGTTTTTGTTACTCAATAAATGTGAGTATGTTCTCGTTGTCGTTTCCATAAATTTGCCAATTTCATTTTATTGCCTTACAGAATACAAATCCACGTACACTCAGCAAAGCAATCCTAACACTAGCAGAGGTCTGTATCAATTCTACTGGCCCATAATCAATTTCATTATAAAATCAATTTCATGACATTCAGTGTTATGTCACGTCATCTGCTCTGGCATATGGCATGTAGAAAATTATTTTCTCTGTCTTTTCCGGCCTCTGTCTTCACCTAAAGACGCCCACACACACCAAACCCAGGGCAGACAGTGCTGCAGCAGGTTGGGGTGTTAGGGAATGATGTGTTTCCCACCTGGTGCAGTCCTTTCTCTGTACCCACTGCCGCTCACATTTTGAGCAGCAGTATTGCAGTTTTGCCATCAATGCCATGGAGACACAACCCCATTTATACAAAGCACTCTCATCAGATGAGCTTGTATGAGCAAAGCATCTCTCAGAGATATTTGCACTGAGTCAGCATTACTATAACTAGTCTAGACATTGAGGAGGCCTAAATCATGAAAATAATGCTGATCTCCACAGGCATCCATTGGGATTTCGGCATCCATCAAGCTACTCTGTGTTACAAACACAGACACAAACACCAGTTCAGAAGGAGACTGCTGAGCAGCAACAAGCACTTGGCTCCCCCTCCTCAGAACATACCGAGTCGTTGTTTGGAATGCAGCAGCAAATATTGAACTGTAACCACCAATATATTTAACTGACAAGCTATACAGGGGGGCTCGTATTTTCAAAGCACCCACTACACACTGAACGATGTTTAATATAAAACCTGAGCAGTTTTGAAAAAAAAACAAAAGACCATCCTCTTATTAGCACCACCTCAACAGAGAGCTTCCTCAACGTCAAAATGAATCCTTTCCAAATCTCTCAGAGGGCAAGCAGAGCAGCTATGAGGTTCAGTATGTTAACTGTGAGATCCTGGAACTAAAAAACACAGAGCAAGTTTACTGGAAATGACCTGTTATCTGGGAGAAGTCTAAGCAGATCACTCCTTTCACCTCCAAAAAAACAACCAGCCAGCCAACAAGCACATCAGACAAGCAAATTAAAAAACAACCTAACAGACAACACACAACGATGCAATTTTAATAGATCTCAGTGCACTTACAGCACCAAGTGCTTTTCTGAATCGGTTAATTATTCATGCCAATTAAATATTTTATTAAATCATTATCATTAAGCTAAGAAAATGGAGAAACTGTGACAAATGGTGTTTACCAAAATTACATCATTTGTGTTGACAGTGAAGAAAAACCATTCATTTGTCCCTGTCAAGAGTTCCTGAACATTTGCAGGCTAAAAGGTTTTGTCTTGATCATTTAACTCCCGATCAGAGAATTTCATGGTCATTTTAAAGGGTATATTTTGACTCATCCTACATTTGATGTCAAATATATACATATATATACACACACACATATATATATACACACACATATATATATATACACACACATAATATATATATATATATATATATATATACAGGATTCCTGAGTCTTTACTCAGGGCCCAATTTCCTCTACTTGTGATGGACAAAAGTGGTCCTCAGTAAGAATGAGCACTCAGAACCAGCTGGTGCCAGCACGAAAGCCTGAAAGGGATGTACACAACTGATCTCAGAGGTTAATTTAGAACAAAATTGCTGCTCTCTGTTTCTAACAGTACCATTATTCAGACAGCAACATGAATGCAGACAGTGATTTTAGAAGCTGCCGTTCCCCATTACTTGACAAAAATGCAAAAAACTGCTACAACGAGAGGTTTACTGATTTACCTAAGACAAAAAAGCATCTTTCTATAATGAATCCGTGAAAGTGTAGCTTCAACCTTTCCAACCAAGAGAATAAACTCCTTGAGACTCACCATTAATGGCTGCTTTTAATTCATAACTAACAACTTTCATTCCAACCCAACCTTGTCTAAGGTGACACCCCAGAGAGTGGCACCCATCCATAGGCCTGGGAATAGCTGTCTGAGCTGCTGGGGCTGGAAATGAGCCTGCCAGGTCACAGGGACACAGACAGATGGACAAGGAACTCAGAGCTCTACCAGCTTGAGGACCTTATCAGTCCTTTGTAAGCTTCCCACTTATTCTTCTTAAATCATTCCCCTCACGCTTGTGTGATCAGTTTTCTGTACAGGAGGAATGCATTCGTTTCACACCATTCTTTACAAATGAAGAATACACACTTGCATATAATTAAGATCTAATTGCTTAAAGACATAAAGCAGAAATTAATTTCATCAGCATGTGCATTTTAACAGCAGTAAGAGGCTCTGATTAACACCTGGGATTCCCTGTACTAGCCTGTATTCAAAAAGCTTATACCATACCATCCAGAAAAGAAGACCCAGATGAGGAGCACATCCAGATTAAATGACTTCAAGGAATGCTGGCGCTGAGCTAAGAGCTAAGGGTAGATCTTTGAAATCCCAAATGCATTCCTTTTACACAATACCATTTGTTGTCTATCAACAGAAACCTTTTTTTTTGTGAGCCAGAATGACAAAAAAGAAACTAAACCAGAAAAACCAACCTCCAGAAGACAAACTATGCATCAGCCCACAGCTGAGGCCCTGGAGGACAAATATAAGGTGCAGTGTTGGTTCTTAAAATAAA
Source organism: Lagopus leucura (assembly GCF_019238085.1). NCBI lineage: Eukaryota > Metazoa > Chordata > Aves > Galliformes > Phasianidae > Lagopus > Lagopus leucura. The sequence continues at coordinate 1,074,508 of NW_024962295.1, read as the reverse complement.
ATACTGATCATTCTTAAGGATTAACATCCTTCCTCTTTTCAGTTTACTTAACGCTAGAACAAACTATTAAAATGATTATGAAAACAATTACGTGGTTATAGAAATGGCTAATTAAATAAACATTAAAGCAATAACCAGTGTTTCATTACACTCATACAATTTCTCTCTGGAGAGTTTTCCAACCCAAGCTGCTGTTTTACCAAACTTCCTCGAGTTTTGGAAAGTGTAATATACCTCAGCATGAATTCATGCTTCCGCAATATCCTCTTTACAAATCTCCATCTCTTCCGAGTTTGGATTCAGCTAAACCTTACAGGTCACCAGAAAGCTCAGGCTACCTAAGCACATCATCTGCTTTTGTGACTGAAGACTGCAAATCAAGCCACGGACATTCTTCTCCCTGAGCCCTATCCTACATAAGGTGGGCTGAGCAGACAGCTGACTGAAGTAGGATGTGCATGCCTGGAGGGTTCCCAGAGGCCATGTCAACAGAAGCACCTCAGCACTGGATAGGCCCTTGGCTGCTTCATCTGCTGAACAGTGTGGTTGATTAGCAAATTTGACCACTTAATGGGTACTTTTCATTTTTAGTATCTTGTTCATCTACTCCAGAGCACTCTCAATCTGGTTCTCCTATCCTCATTCCCATTTATTTTTCTCCATATAGCAGTTCCGCTGATTTCAACGAGGCTGGTTGCAGAATAAAATTTTATTCAGTGAAAGGGTGGTCCAAAAAAATCCAAACAATTACAGTAAATTCTGTATGTCAGTACATTTTCAAGCAATTTCTTCATGGGGAACACAAGCTTTGGGAGTTATGCTCACTGTAGGCAAACTGACTACCAGATAACAAACCAGATAACAGTTTGTTATTGGACATGTCTACTCCCAGCTACACAAATAGAATGCTGCATAATGCTAGGCTATTAGAGAATAGGACTAGACCTTTTAAACGTTTCAAATTCAACTAAAGCTTCCACTGGAGTCTTTCCTAAAAGCCTCTTTTCCATTAAATACATTTCAACCATAGAAGCAAGAGGAGGCCACCCACAACAACAACAAAAAATACATTAATTTAAGAAAAATCTCTAGATTAATGTTCAGCTCTATTTTCTCTATTTTTCTTTTTTCTTCCGTTTTTTTTTTTTGTTTCCCCCACACAGACGTGCTGCAGAGTCCTTAGCTCTCCTTATGGCCCTCACCAAAGCACACACCACGTGCAAAGCACCCTAAGGTGAAATAAAAGACTCTTCCTTTCTTCAGATCCTGATCCATGCCTGAGCACAATTCGCTTATTTCATCAATGTTCTGTGCACTGTATCACTTTCTTGATTTTATATGCAAAGGTACGAAAGGGAAAGAAGCAGGATACATCCAGTTTGAGATGAATTACACCTATGCACTACCTTACCTACTCCCCTCCCTTATGATACTCATTTTCAACCCTGACTGATAAGAGTACGTTGAACTATTGGTGTGGTTTGGTAGAAGAACTTGAATGATTTTCACACTGCGAGTCTATGGCCCTATAAAGTCTTCCTGAAATTTTTACAGTGTTTATTTGAATATTTAAAATGCAGCAATGGAGGGCTGTTTTGGAACTTTCCTACTTGACTTAGTGCTTGCTATTTTATTTTGGGTACTATATTGCTGGTAGTTTTAATTTACATAAATTTGCCTCACTAAAGAAATAAAGATGTACTTCAGCTGCAACAACCTGGAGTCAGAACCATTTTTCTCTTCCTTTTACCTTGTTCCCACTTAAAAATAAATAAATCTCGAGTTACATGAAAACACAAGCAAGTAAAAAGACAACTTGCTGGTGAGAAACAAGCCCCAAAAGAAGCTCTTCAGTTAAAGGCAGCACTTCCCTTTTATATGGAAGGTTAAGCTAATTATCATTTCTACATCTAGTGTAATCAGTGATTAGATATTCTCAGTGTTCCTTAGACTACAATCATCTATAACTAAGATGCTAATAATCATCTGTGCCACACAGTTCTCATCTTTTTCATCTTGCTCTCTCTTTATTAGCCTCGAGAATAAGGCACGTACCAAGCTTGTATCTTCCTGAAGCAGCAGGACATGGACCAAGCAGATTTACTGAGCTTAGTGTTTATGGCCTGGAGTGAAATGAGCCCTCCATTAATAACACAAATTAAATCCTTCATAAGTTTAAGTATTATGGGTTTTACAAATTTTTTAAATGCATCTACACACTTAGCTCTTTTACTGCACACATCTTAACCTATTATTTCTCATACCAGGGAAAACAACCTCACAGTGGCACTTACTCTGTAGTCCCAACACTGCAGATGCTAAACCTCCAGACAAAAAGAACCCCCCTAAGTCCACGGGAGCCACCCAACAGCAGTTGTGATACCAACTGCAAGCAATGGCAAATGGGCAAGAAGGGGCTGAAGCTCTGTCCTTCTAGGATTGTTGTAAGCAAGAATAACATTGCATCATCCTAAATAATCACCAAATTGCACCCATGGCTTGGTGACATGAACAGGTTTGAGCTAAAGGAATCCACATCCATCTTGCTGTACTCCTCCGATGCTCCCAGCACAACAAAACAGTTAGCTCTAAGAAATTATACCATCCCTATATTCAGGTAAATAGCCAACTTAAAGATGTAAATAATTTAATACTTTCATTGTAGAGATTTTTTTTCAGGTCTGGGAACACTATTTCAAACATAGGCTGGAAAGATCCATCCACCTGGATTGATTTGGTCCGTAACCAAAACGCATATTTAAATACAAACAGTGCAAACTCTGGGCTTGAACTCCGGCCCTGTGGCTGGACAAGCTTACCCATATTTCATGTGTCCTGGTCTCCATTTCAAAGGTTGGTCTCATCATTTGAAAAAGTTTATTTTCCCAAATCAGAACAGCAGAGGAGAAATATCGTCTTTGCTGTAAGACTTTGCTGTGGTTGATTCTTCCCAGCACTAAATGTGCACCACAGAGGAAAGCTGGAGGTAAAACTGTGGCAAACCTAAACCCACAATGCAGTAATACTATCAATTGTGTGTTTAAAAATGCAAGCAGTTAACACTTCTTGCTTTAAGACAAACCCACTTTTTCCTCTTTTTACATCACCCATCTCAGACAAAGCAGGAGAAGCAAGAAGCTCCCACACTGCACATCTCCAGCTATCTTTACCTTCTTTCAATGGCAACAGCTAGAAAAACCCTGAGGAGGTTGGATCTATAGAGAAGATAGAGCTCAGCTCCGCTGCATTGCTCTTTTGTACTTTGCAAATGATTAATGCCTTTGCAAGGTGTGTTTACAGAAATGCTTAACTGTAAGCAAGTATTAAAGTATTGTAAAGAAGAAAATGGTGAATTCAAACTGAAGCAGAAATCCGAGGATTAATCCTGTGGCTTGAATAGAAACCACACTATGAAATTCAGTGGCTTTAATTTTAACCAAATGCTTTCTAAAGCATGAGAAACATCACCAGAGGATCTGAACACCGCTGTCCTAATAGGGCAGTATTATTTAATGAGCCATGGATGGGGTGAACAAAGCATCAGGGAATAGAAAAGCCACCCCTCCAAGTAAAGCCACAAATAGAAGCTGAAGGTGGTCCAAAATTTCTTGGAGACAAACCATAACCAAAAGGTGTTATTCAAATACAGTGACTACTTCACAGGTTTAGTCACTGCTCCATGGGTACATTAAGACCTCCCTCCCTCCTTTTTCTCACAATCAGCAACACTACTCTAAACAAAAACAAAAAATAAGCTGACAGTTCTATAAATACATTAATGGCAACAGCTCCTCCTTATGTAATCCTTTGCCAACGTTACTGACACTGCTCATTGTCTTCTCCATCTGGTGACGCTATCAAAAAAATTGTTTAATTAAACTGATTGAGGAATAAAAATGAATCTGAAGAGCAGAAGCTAAAAGACAGCAGCTTTGCTGCTGTAGGTATTTGAGATGCTGTGCAATTCCCTGATTTTGGGCACAGGTGTTACTGCTCTGCAGAATCCACTGAATAATTTAGTATTTGGTATGAAGTTAGCTTAGGGCATATATGTAAGGATATAATATTTGAGATTGTGATCTTCTTCATTTAATACAAATTAAAATTAAATAAAAAGGTGGCTCAGTGCATTCTTAACACTTACATGTAATGATAATGCGGAATTAAGCAAATAGATCTATAGGGAAAAGTCTGGACAAAAAAAAAAAAAAAAAAATTAACCATAGTTCTTATAAGCTAAGTCATTCAACAGCTAATCATCATTAATGGTTACTACAGAAGTACCTAAAGGCAAAGGGAACCCATTGCCATCCTGCAGCACTACAGGAATGCAGTCATAGTTCAGAACTCACCTGAAGGCCATGCAGCAGAGGAGCACATTGGCAATTCACAAGGCTGGCAGGCAGCCCCAGGCCAACCCAGAGCTACGTGGGGTGACACAGCAAGCAGGATACAGCACTTGCACAGCGGAGTCCTCCTCTTACCATCTTTCAGCACCTGGCAGGCTGAACACGAGAGGGAACTCCTTGTTCTGACACAGTATTAATGCCATTATTCATTTTCTCTCAACCGCTCCAAATTCTGTATCTGTCACACCCTCCTCATTTGTACTTCTCATGAAGCAAAAAGGCCTTGGTGCTTCCCTCCTACTGTACATAACCTGTTTCTCACTTGCTAGTGCTTTCTCCAGCCCTAATATATCCTTGAGATTAATTGTGAGCTCTTCCACTCTCTTCACACAATACTCCCAAGGAGAGGCACGCTGGTTTCTCAGTAGTTCCTAACCTTTCATTATTCTTTTCCATGCTGTATAACCATTCCTTTTTATTTTCCTAACTACCCAAAATGACTTCAAAATCTCCTATGCAAAGTTAGATAATTTCAGGTTGGATGTTCTTCTCTGAGAGAGTGGTCAGGCGCTGGGATGGGCTGCCCCAGGAGGTGGTGGAATCACCATCCCTGGAGATGTTCAAGAATATTTAAGGTGTTCAGATGTTCTACTGAGGGGCTTGGTTTAGTGGGAAATATTGGTGGTAGGTGAATGGTCGGAGTGGAGGACTTTTCCAACCCTGGTGATTCTATGATTCTATGCTTTCTTTTCCCTTTGATGTGCATTTATTTGTGTGTATCAACACCAAGTTCCATCCGGCATCACGCTGTTCATTCATGGCATTTTCTGCAACTCTACAGAGTATCAGTGTCTGGAAACACTCAAACCGTCTCCCCCAAAACTCAGCACTCTTTCCATGTCATTTATGAATGCAGTGAGTGCTGCAGGTCCAAGTTACACTACCACAGTAGGGAAATCAAGTCACTGATGCCTAGAACTGTCCAGTTTTTAACCCATTTATTTACAGTGGATATCTTGATGACATTCACCTTTACTAGACTTTCATAAGACCTGCCTTAACTGAAAAAATAGCCCTTGCTTCACAAGCACACTTTATTCAGGTCTCCACTTTTTGGCAGTACGTACACTTGTGAACAATTATTGTCATGGATGAAGCACAGGAAGAGCAGCATTTCATCAAAAGTCTCAAACAAGCACCTTGAGAACTCACTAGGAATTGCAACCTTCTCCATTGCACCAGACGTTGACGCACCAGTTTCACAAAACAGGGTCAAATATCCCACTAGTTTCATGGTTTTGTTGCTCTTTGTTTTTCATATTCTAATAAAAGATAAATTTAAAAAACTAAGTTTTGTTACGTCCATACATTAACTGTATTATATATTTTATATGTTCACTCAGTGTGGCCCAGACAAGACCAAAGATTGGACACCCATAGAATAGAGCTTCAAACTTCCCTGAAATAAGGTTAAACTTAGAAAACAGAGCATGAAATGAAGGTTCTTTATGCAATATCAGCTGGATTTTGTGATGCTCTTGGTTCTGCAGCACAGCCTGTCTGTGAGATGTTAAATTGGTGTTGAGTTGACTCAGGTGTGTGTCACAGTCCCAGCTTTTATACTACCATGCTTAGATTGCTTTGCATATCAGCACTGCATCTGCTGTGATTTACATAGCTCCAGCACTGTCAAAACAAATGCACCCAAATCACATCCTCATGACAAAAGAACATTTCACTGAATTCCCAGGCTCTCATCATAATAAGATACAGTCTGGATAAGTTGCCAGACAGACTGGGCAACAAATGTCACAAGTCTTCCCTCATTAGTTATCAATTGCCCTAGCATTTCACAAGTAAAATTTGTCACTGCCAGTGTCAGCATTCCTCACAGAAACAATTTAGCCTTCCTTTCTAATAAAGCCAGTGCACAGCTTGTCTGGTTATCATTTACCTATAGTATTACTGTGTACTATGCCATAACCTTCAGGAACTGCATAGGTTAGTACCTGGTACTAGAGAGCCAATGCACTTCAATCAATTCTTACTGCCTAAAGAAACGGATGCGTACTTTCTTAATTAAGACAGACATGATTTAAATGGCCTGCAGAACTCCATTTTAAACAAGCATGCAAACAAACAAAAAACCCCACGATCACAAAGCAAGGAAAACAAGAACCCAGAACGTTCCAGCCATTCACCGAGTAACAGCAAGCCCTAAAAATAGGATCTGAGCACATTTAATTGTGTTCAGGGCACAAGTAGGAGGAATGGCAACAGTATGAAGAAGTCAACACGCAGCTCAGATCAATGATTACTTCATTTACAGAGCTTGGTGTTCTCCGCATACCATGTGCCGAGCCGCAAGCAACTTCATCAAGCTGAAATGGATCTTTAGTAAAGCGACCATCTACGGAGCAGCTGCAGCCTGGTGGCCCTGGCATGTACACGTGTGTTGACTTTCAGATAAGCCTCTTCAAGTTCTGTTTGTCCTCAAGCTTATTGCATCCAAAATGGAGAAAGTGCTGTAAGAGGATTGTCCAGGACATCTATTCCAATTTCCAATTTGTGAACATCACAACGGATACCTTTTATTTTCCCCATCAACTCTTCACATTGTTCTGTCCTTACAGAAAGCACATTCAATACCCCCACTCCTTCAGTAATTAAAAGACCCTATTGAACTTTAATGTATTTCTTATTCTATTTGTTGTTTATCAGCACATGCCATTCACAGGATCAGAACAAGGGTGATTTGCAAATCACATTTTTCTTCCTGTTAAATCAAAGTTCAATTTGGTGATTCTCGTGAAGCCTTAAAGCCACAACAGCCCTTAGCCTCTGTTTTTCATCTCCCTGCATAAGGCTGAATGCTTCCAGATTCATTAAAAACAAGCTGATGATTGCCCCCTGCTCCTGTTTCTTTGACACGCTGTACACACAGTAAGTTAACTTTAACGTGACATTCCTCCTATTGTTCAAACAGCTCTATCTGCTGGGAACGTGCTAATTAGGCTCTGCAGGTCCAATTCACACCATAAACAGATGTCACAACAGCAAAATGAATTTACCAATTTGTTTTCAGTTCCTATTGTTCTCATCCTTCATCAACTTCCAACTTTCATTTTCATTTAAAACAAAATGAAACAGGTTTTCCAGCAGGAACAGCTATCCCTTACAGGGAGGAAAAACAGAAGACCGCCAAAAACTTACACAACCTACCCAAAACCAGGATCTCCAAAAAGTGGAGTTGCTCATTCACTGAGCATTCACTTTTATGTCTTTTCAAACCCTATCTGAAACATTCCCATCTCCACTTCATCCATAATTACCAGTGTTTCAGCAACTCAAAAGCAAGAAGGTCACCTTCCTCCCATCCCCCAGTGGGAAAAACATCACTCAGGTTACAGATCACCACCAAGTGTTACTGAAACAGTCCAACTTCTGCAATACAGGAAGCACAGATTCCAGCTTTGAATTCTCTGCCATCACTCAATTGATAACAAATGTTCAGGAAATACAGATGTAATGGCATTCAGTCAGGCATCCCCTAGGCTAACCACCACAAATAATACTCTTTTAAACATCAACTGCATTGATGGCTACATGGGACAGTAACTACCAAAAATAACTTCACTATCATTTCTGCAGTGCTCCAGAAATATAAACATTAATTGAGCAAACTTAGCTACTAGATGAGCCAAACAAGGCAGGTGGGATGTCCACACAGCAGGGAGGACCTGTGGAGGACATGGTTTTGGGGCAGGCCACGGGTGGTGTTTGTGCCATGCTCCTCCTCCAGCTGTATCCTGGAACCATGAAGGAAGTGCCCACCTTGCAGAGGTGACATCCTGAGGTTCAGCCCAGGCTTTCCCACCACGTCACCGGCTGAGGAAGGCACCCACTCAGTCCCTGACACTCACGATCACAGAATCACAGAATCACAAGGTTGGAAACGACCTGCAAGATCATCTAGTCCAACCACCCTCCCATTCCTATTAGTACCACAAGCACTAAACCATATCTCGTAGCTCCTCATCCAGGCGATGGTCAAACACAGTAATTTTCAGCTCAAGTAGGCTGCCTAGCCCCTTACAGAGGGAAAAGGGAGGTGCTCCCAACCTGAGAAGCCCATCTTGTGCACACCAAACCCTAAAAGCACCTCTGTCCTTCCTAACCCCATGCCTGTTTAACAAGGAGCAGTGCTGGCAGCAGCAGCAATGCTGCTCTTTGGTGAAGGCAGCCAGAAGCGGGCAGTGGGAGCAGCTCCTATAAGCACCTCAGGAAGGTGAGCACCTCAGACTGCCACTGCAGCGGCAAGGCTCATAGAAGTCCATGTGAAAAGGGCTTATGTTTGCACACAGTGCAGAGAGCAGAGCTGGAGTCCAAAGGCTAAAAGGCAGCACCACAGGTCACAACTGTGGGCATCTACTGTAGTTCTCCTACAAATTCAGTAATGAATTCTGCTGGGGGCCTAAGCTAAACCTCAGAAAATGAGCTTTTGCAGGATACTGCAAAAGCAATAAAAAGACAACTAGCATAATTCAGAAAAATATCTTGCAAGCAAATTAAGCACTCTAGCCTTCCTCCACTGTGCCTTTTATTGCTGTCTTAAATTAAAGAAATGGTGTCATACTTCAGTGTAGCACCTTTTCTGGCACTGCTTATCATTAACAAGCATATGCACGGCTTACTAAGGATTCCTCTGTTCTAACCCACAGATCAAAACATTCCCTGAAAAACAAAACGTGTTGATGTGTTTTCCATCTTTATAACGTCAAGAAGAGTTTGTGTATTTCCCGCTTTCTATATTGCAGGCTCACCTCAACTATTTCCTCAGGGACAAGAGTGAAAAGAAACAAAACACCCCTATTTCCTTAAAGCAATACATGGGTTTGTATATGGATTAAAAGCATTCCACACTCCTACTTGGGGGCATGACAAACGATTGCCACCCATCTTTATAAAGGAATTCATATAAGCATAATGAATAATCGAATTCATACAGTTTACAAGCACAATCTTATTTCTGCATTTGCAGCTCTAGTTTTCCAAAGAAGTGTTGAGACAGAGGAGAAGCCTGACAGATACATACAACAGCCATGTTCACTTCCAGCACTTCAAATTTAACTGCAGTTTTGTAAGCACTTCAACAGACAGTACTTTGTTGCATGTATAAACGAGTGAATTTCCACCATACACACTGAGAAAAGTAATCTCAAGACAGAAGCATGACTATCTGACTTTTTGTAGGCCCGTGTATATTTGCTAACAAAGCTAATTCCCAGCACTGCGGATAAATACACTGACAGGGGGAGCAAGATGTGAGCAACACGTATTAGCTGCTAGAGAAAATAGGTAAGTCTGTTTAAGTTCCTTCTGTCTGGAAAACTGAGACCTCAGTGAGCGTTCTGCAGGGCATTCCGTAGATTTGCCTGCTGCTAAACTAAAAGCAAATAGATCCAGACCTTTCTCACAACTGTGCTTGTAATTGTCTGCATTTAAAACTTCCTCCTCTATCGACTTCAATCTTATGCAAGTGTAATACATATAAAATGTAATACACGCAAGTTTGTTGCCACAAACAGAAGTGCTTAAGGGATGTAAGGTGAAATTTTAGAGTTCTCCATAAGCACCAAGTTTAAAACTTCACCCCATGGGGAAAAAAATCCATACCTTCGTCACTGGCAGTGCCTTGTAGCCTTGCTGATATCCATCTCCTCCAGCTGAGACCTGATGCTTCCATGCCTTTCTTGTTTCTCACTGAATTTGGCAGTAAGAAATTGAAATGCAGTCCTCTGCTAGAAAATCTAACTGGACTGCCAGCTCACTTCACAGATTAGAAATGCCTTCTAATAGGGCTGTTTGTTCATTTGGTTTTGTGTTGGTTGTTGGTTTTTTTTTCCAGGTCACTCTATCCCTGAAGAATTTGCCCTACTTAGGCAGAAAAATAATGTATTAAGAATCAGAACTGAACTACGCTATGACAGCATTTAGTTCTCCACATGTTACCAATCTGTGAGTGTTAAAAGCGCAGCCACTAAATTATGATGGGATGGCAAAGAGAGGCCCCAGGACTGGCAATCGCTACCCACTGCTCCCTGCCTGTAGGACAGCCACTTAACCTTCTGGCTTTTTATTCTATCAACTTGGAAATTCCTAGCATTGAAGAGCTCACTCTATCCTTCATGAGTGTACAAAGGCTTGAGAGGAAGGCAATGAAATCTTTGCTGTAACTGAGTACTGGTAGAACAGTGCTACTGAGAGTAGAACTTGTCTGGAGCCACTGGAGTATTTAGTACTGTAAAATTAACGCTTTAATACAATGCAAGTAATCCAATCAAGAAGTAAACCAAATTACAGAAGTTCCATAATCAAACAACAGTTAGTGAAATGTGACTGGTTGAAATCCAATTTTATTTACTAAACATTGAGGATTTTAACATGAATAAGCTTCAATTACAATGAATTTGTATATTCAAGCTAAATTTAGAAAGACTCATTACGCGTTTAATAGTCTAGCTGTCAGTTCATGGAAAGTGAAGACAGTAATGTATGCCAATCATTCCTTTTAAATGAAGATTTAGTCAACTGAGACAGAGCTCATTGATATGACAAGCAAACCATCTTCTCCCTAGGCTGATCCAAAAGTCTACAATTGCTGTCTAACTTTAGGCTTAACTGCTTTGGTTGTCTCTCCTTTCTGGACACTTCAAAATAATAAGTTCAAATGAGTTCTCAACAACTTGCACTGCAAAAACTGTCCTCGTATAAAAAAAACCAACAGGTATTGGAAAGGTGAACAATGGCTTTCTGATTGGTGTCAGTCTATTTTAATGGCCATCAGACTCTGGTCTCTCAGGCACAGCCTTGATCCAAAGCAGAGCTATCATTCAGTTCCCTTACATTCAGAAATGTGAACAGGTATCACAGAGCAGTATATTGCCAGCAAATCAACAGCTCTGGTAGCACAGCTGTACCACAGGTAACAAACTTTAACTCCCTTAAATACAATGGTCTACCATATGCCACTCTGTGATTGTTTCACATGCTTACAAATGTCACAACTGAACAGCTTGATGAATATAGCCATTTTTGCAACTAATCTCTCCACTGCAAAGAAAAAGTCATATAGTGTATATACATGGATGGACATGCCAACCATATCAGTAAAGCTTCAAGTACTACATCTGCACATTCAGCTGAACACATTTCTAAGGGCTCTTGCTATATGCTGCACATGTATTTGCAAGTAGATAAGCCCAGACTGACAATGACGGTCCTCAGAAAAATCACCAGCTAAATATTTCCCACCAACGATTCCGTTCTAGAGCACAGATCTGCCTTGCCTGCTGCAGGGAACTCTGAACCAACAGAATCACAGAATGGCCTGCGTTGAAAAGGACCACAATGATCATCTGGTTTCAACCCCCCTGCAATGTGCAGAGTCACCAACCAGCAGACCAGGCTGCCCAGAGCCACATCCAGCCTGGGATCCCCCATCAAGATGAGGGACCTTGAGAGGGCAGACCCCAGTGGCTGATGAGCCCACTGTATCACAAGCAGCCTACACAGTGAAAAGTCAGGTTTGACCAAGAGCCAGTTTTGTATCACTTCATTCTGATTCCCAAAGAAGGCACATCGTCCTGTAATCATGCTGCATTTCTACTTTGTGTATGTTTTCATTTGAGGAGGTGTTAGGAATATAAATGTACATTATCAAGGCAACTCTGTGAAGCACATACCTTAAGAGAGCAACAAAGCAACACTATACAAACAACAGCAGAAGTCTTGCTCAGAATGCTGCTCTTGAACCTACTGCAAGCTGAGAAGCCTCAAATCCATCATTTACTGGATGTTCAATCAAGCAACAGATGTAGGAAATGAACAGGAATCTTCCACTGGTAATACCATGCATTTCTTGTGAAGGATTAAATTCATCCCAGTAGCTCCCTAGTTCAACTGCTGAAGGGAAGACTTACTGCATTTTGATTCAGAGCCATTTATCTAGTATTCTATATCACTGAGAAAAGACAAGTTGAAAAAAGCAGTGAATATATCACAAAAATCTTGCTCATCTGAATTGTGGTTTTAGAAAAGGAAGCAGGGCAGCATACCTTCTACAAAAGTAAAATTTGAATTGCTGGCCATGCTGAGCTACAGTGTACTACAGGCATGGAGCTGTATAAAGACAAGGCAGAAATTGTGCATCTGTCACAAACAAGCATCTTACCATCTACTTCAGCTCCTTGGGATAATGCAGTACTTTCTCCTATGAGTTTTGTATGCATATGATACACTCATATTCATAACAGTAAATTGGAAGAGAAAATTCTTCCCACGTTTAAATAGCTTTGAACAGAAAATACACTGTTTGGTATGGGTCATGCCTGTGTGCACAGTCGGGCCTGAGCATGCACACTCATGGACAAGCATCCCAGAGAAACTAGGTGATCAGTACAAGGGAGTGAAATAACACTTCATGAATGAAAAAGCAATCTGCAAAAACATGTCTTCGTGCTCTTAGCACCATGATGGCTCCTTGGAGAGAACAAGTCAGGAGTTAAAATTTTACGCACTGTTTGCACTGAATGCACAGCTAAAACAAGGGTTGCTTTTGTTCTGTATCCCATCTCTGTGTGTTACCAGGTCTCTGTAGAGCTTTTCAGAAATTAATAATCACCTTTTACACTGAGCTTAAGGCTAGGCTTTCAAGCATAGGAAGCAGAGTTCAAGTTAAACCTGATGAAATTTCCTTGTCAAATGTGAGTCACCGAAAGTGAATGTGAGATCCCTCTCCCTTTCTCTCATCTTCCAATCATGCCTAAACAAAAGTTGACAAAAGCTTCTCTCAATTTATTTCAATTTGCAAGGAGATAGGAGAAATTCCTTTAGAAAGGACGATGAATATGTACAACTTTGACTGAAGGCAAGGTGGGAAAACATTGATGAAGCTATAAACAACAATAAAAAAGCCAGGCTGGCCCAAAGATATAACTAGAAGGGAGAAATGAAGACGGATAGCAAGGAAAGATTCTTGACACGTCTGCTGTGTTCTTAGGGAAAGTACCACGACCTCTGTTCCTCACAACAGAATCCAGAATCAATAAAATGTGAGAGAATCATCTTACGTTGGCAAGGAAACAAAGTATGTGGTTTGTCCCCTCTACTCCCGATGTCTATTTTTCTGAAGCATTGCATGGAACTGTTCCAATGTTCCAGTACATGGAACTGATATTGTGCATGTTCACTTGAGGCTGCCAATGCACTACTCACTGCCTTCAGCACAAATTCTAACTTCCCCATGCTCATGAGCCAGCCAGAGAACTGTGACTGCTCCATCCATGTCAAAACTGGGAAACACAGAAATGGTCTGCAGCATAAAGGAGAGCGTTGCACCATCACCTCTTGGTCACAGCTCAATTCACGACTGTAAGCTCACGACTTGAGAACTTTTTGCTAGAGATGACATGAAACAATACCTTGCTTTAAAGCGCAAGCTTCCCTTCCACCCACCCAACAGAGCACAGTAATGGGCACAGTGCAGTAGGCACGCCAATGCTGGTACCAACATAGGTAAAAGTTACCTAACAGCAGTACACGCTCCACAGCTAGCAGTGTGAGCCCTTATACATCAAGCACGAACCTATACTAAGCCATCACAGTCAACAGGCCCATTACCACTGTTAATTGTGCTATTAGATTTAATATACTGCTAGCAAATCTAATTATTACAGAACTGGCCTCATGTTGATGCCCTGACATATTTTAGCAGCTTTTCTTGCGTTTCTCACCCTTACTGCCTGAGTCTGCATGATAACAATATTTCAGTAAAATATTAATATGAGCTGAAATTAACCCTGCTTTTTAATCAGAAGTATTATTGCAGTTCCTTGGACAAAAAACTGTAAGTTAAGTTTTCTCCATCAAAGTCTTATCTGAGGAACCATACATTGGTATGGAAGGTATGCCATTAAAGTAACCAAAAAAGAAGAAGGCCCAGACTGAAATTCAATCTTCAGCTAAATTCTTTGCTTACATGATCATTAGCTAAGTTTTTAATCTGGTGATTCACACAGCTAATTCTGAACTTGCTGCCAAACATATCCTCTTTATTGGCTCAGGATGAAGCAATAGCAACATTGGAATGAATTTTATTTTAATATCTTGACAGAAAATTCAGAAACAATTCAGTGCTGCCAGAGCGCCTCAACTCTGATTCTCCTTTAATAGTTAAAGGAACAGGCTTGGTTTGAGAACTGAACTGAGCTGCATTAAGGCACCAAATTTAATAATTCAGAGCAATTAAATAATTTTCTTAATTTGTGTTGAGTAAAATCTCAACTCTTTCTGATGAGCCTAATTTAAATGCTAACATTTGATTTACCCCCAAAAAATACAAATCTAGAAATATTGTAGAAAGTGTAACAGATATGTCAACCCAAAGGTCACCACTAATTAGTCTATTGAAAAAGCAATTTAACACCATTTACTGCCACCATGGCAAATATGACAGGTTTACAAATTAACACATTGAATGTTTAATATTAACATCCATGTTCTGTCAAGTCCTCCTGTGACTAATCGAAATGTGCTGTGATTGCTGTAGTTAATAAATAATCTCGGTTAATAAAAATGCTTTCTCCTGAAATTACGGCAGTGTGAACAGTACCTTAATTATAGCTGTTTCAGAGCTTCATCTATCAATCAGTGATGGTCAGCACTTCCACAGGCTCACGAATAGAGGAGCAATGACCCAGCAGTCACCCAACAGACCAACGTTTGCCTTTATCTGACAAAAAGGCGTGCTGGGCCTAGACCCAATCTCAGACCTAGAAAGACAGTCAGCAAAGCTCTGGAATGCTCAGTTCACTACACAAAACGTATAATAACCACAGCAATAAAGCAGTATCAAATTTTGAAGTGACTTGTGAACTCAGGTGGGAGATACCATACTGCAAATGTCAGGATGAACACAGCAGTCTTCCAAAATATTTGGTAAGGAGCTGAAAGAAACCGGTTTCTGGAAGGCATAACTGTAATGTGAAGCTTTTGAACACTTACCTGTACACAGGATAAACGGTACCAACAATCACTTCCTCCAACCACCATCAAACCCAAGTATATCAGTGGTGTTGTGCAGTAATTTCTCAGCTTGAACTAATTCTAGGAAAACTTCACAACATATGAAGGAGTTAAGGGGTAGAAAGGAGGCATCCGTGCAATTATTCTGAAAATCCAAGACTTACTCACATTGTTTTCTGCTCATACAGATTCTCTTGGAACCCACTGAAACTTTAGGGGCATAGCACTGCAGTACATGCAAATAAAGTGGTCTTTTTCAGTGTGGGATATAATAATTGATCAATGCCCTTTCTCTTGTGTTGCTGTGGCAAGCACGTCTGAAGTCACATTTCCCAGTATTGTGATGCAATAGTCAGCAGAGAATTCAGGTACCATGCCCTAAAGGTTGGAAAATAGGAAGTAAGATCCCTCTGCCCCATTTCCCAGCTCTAATACAGGTTACTGGGTGTTGATCAGGCCAGTGCCAGCAATTGTACTCTACTGGTGGTTCAAAAACCACTGCTTTTCCAGTGCTAATCTTAAGAACTCCTCCGTGGGATCAAGTACAGTTTCTAATAATAAAGATGATAAAAAGGGAGTCTTCTGCAGAAGCACAGAATGCAGAGACTGTCAACCTTGCAAGTTCTGAAAATCAGAATAGAATTGCCATGCAAACCAATACACAACAAAAGCTCCTAAGCGTGAGGGCAATACAGAAGGCAAAACCACTTCATTATCTGCCTGTCAAAACCAGAAACCAAGACAAAGAGACTGGAGATTTGAAGACAGAGTCACAGGGACACCGACCTCAGCAGGAGCCTGAATAGCGGGGAAGCATCAAGACTGCAGAGGACTAAGGATGGACATGCAAACTGCTTTACTTTTATTATCACCCAAGGAGGAAAAGTAAAATGAAGGTAGCTGAAAAATTGCAGTGCGCTCCAGCAGGGTAGTGAAGGTCAAACTCAGCAGGAGACAATGCATTCTAATGAATACTTCCTCAACTCCTGGAAGATTACATTCAGCACATCTTTAAATCCCACCAATATATTCCACTGATCCTAAAAAGAACCTATTACATGTGCAAACTGTAGAAATATATTATTTTGTTCTGACAGAGCTTGTCAAGTGCAAGTTTCTAAAGTAAGTCTTGTGACAAGTATCTATAGGTATCTATAATCATGAAAAAAAAAAAAAAAACAAACAAAAAAAAACATACATAACAGGAACCACCAAAGCAAAGAAACAGACCTGGCAGTATTTGCAATGAGAATTTTTTTTTTTTAAATCTTCAGATTCGTTATGTCCACAGGCTGAAAATCTTCTGCTAATTATCAGATTTTCTCATTAAAAAGCTAACAAAGCTAGGAGAATGGAATAGATCCCTATGCCAGTAGATTAGAAAGCTCAGTGAACCTAAGATGGATGAAGGTTTGCACGCTTCCCTCCAGTACGTGGGTTTAGACCAGTACAACATTCCTAGTGCACATCAAAGGACAAAAGTAGGAATCTCAAGCTCAACTGAGATCAACAATCACATCTACACAATATCTATTTCCCAGACACACTTTTAGTACACACGCACTGCACACCAGTAATAGAATATCAACAACAGCCAGCTATCTGAAATGGTTCTGAAGACGCCCAGGCTGAAGGAAGATGTGGCAAATAGGATTGAAACCAGGACACACC
The DNA here is from genome assembly GCF_019238085.1 of Lagopus leucura. NCBI lineage: Eukaryota > Metazoa > Chordata > Aves > Galliformes > Phasianidae > Lagopus > Lagopus leucura. The sequence goes on along the minus strand of NW_024962295.1, from coordinate 1,057,403 downwards.
TTTAAGTGACAAATTGCTTCAAAGCCACTCACACTTTAGTATCTAAGTCACATCTGCAGCCACAGTTGGCCAACTGCTTACATGCCTAACATCAGCTCTCAGTATCTTGCACTGCCTGACCCTGAGCAGCTCCAGAGTTGCATTTACATAAAACGAATAGTTAAGAGCTTAAAATAGTGTCACGGAACAAACATGGAATAAATCACAGGGGGGCAGACACAAACAAACAAACCAGTAACACAGAGATGTGAAAAAGAATCCCAGTACACTATCAATATTTATATTGCAGTTGCCCTCTGCCCCATTTCACGTGTCATAGAATGATATGGTGGAGAGTGGGGTAGTGGGAGCAAGGAATGGGGTAGGTAAGGTTAAACCAGTAGCAACCAAGCTCAGTTTTCAACAAGACAGAACATTCTGGAAAGCTCCTTTGAGCCCCAGATATTGTCCCTGCAAAGTGCATCCTAATGTAGACCTTAATGTAATTGGACTTGTATCCACTATGTCATTTTGCATACTACCTCATACTGCAAACTTAGTGGCCCTGCAACCAACACATTTCTGAAGGTGAGCATAAACAAGTCAGGCTCACTACAGAGCAGTGTTGTCCAATTTTGAAGAGTTTCCAAGTAATACATGAAGACTAAACCTTGTTCAGGATTTCCACTGTACAGACTCACAACTCTATCGTAGGGCCACAGTTTGTGAAGTTCAACTGCTATGCCTATTAACATTCCAGGAGTTCCTTTTTCATGATTCTAGAACAGGGAGTGCGATCTTGCGCAGGCAAAGCTTCTTGTTATTTCAGCTGCTAGCTTTCCCCCATTTGAAATGCTGAGACGTATTTTACTGTGGATATCACGGTTACAATATAGTGTTACAGGAGAGAATTTAAAAGAACTTGTGAAACAAACATTTCTACTTCTTCAATGAAAGAGCAATAATTCCTGTGTTATGCGTCTGCCAATAAAATTGATGCTTTCCAAGGATGTTTCTGCAGAAGAGAAGACAGGAAAAATTAATGGAAAAAAACCACTGCAGGCATGGCAGCTGATAACTTCCTTTCACTAGAGAGAAAACAAACAAAACAAAAACAAATGCAAGTTCTATGCACAGTGTTCCTAGATGTTAATCTAGCTATAAGATATGCTTCAGGTGCCCAAGTAACAGATAGACAGAAGGAAAATGAGTGGTAACAGTGTGGAGACATTCTCCATTTTTTTTTCCTTCTCCTTGCCCTGAATCTAGAGTGACTTACGTGGAGGATAATTCTCTTCAATTCTCATAGGCAGACACCTGTATGCAAAGCATGATCTGCCATTTCAGCAAACAAGATATATTTGGCTATTGTAACATTTTCTTATGTTAACAACTTCAACATCTTGAGTTAAAGTTTTCATCATTCACTGCAGTTTGTCTTCAGGGTGGGACTACACTCAGAAGTGCTAAGAAACAAACCATTCTGCTCATATTAAATTGTTTTAATCTCTTTTTTTTTTTTTTTCTTAGTTTTCCTTCTTTAACACAGCACAGGTCTTCAGCTGATAGCTCTTGGTTTAAAAGCAGGCAGCCATGTCAGATAATTAGCAGAAGGTCTACCTGAGGGGTTTCCTGGGTAATTTGCAGCTTGACTGACCTATAAAAAAATTATTGGGTTATAATTCTGTGGCACCTAAAAGTAATGGGTGTTTGCTCAGTTCAGCACTATTTAATTACTTTTCCTTTAGTTCAAAGTAGAAAGGAAATCATTTATTCTTCAAAACATTTCAGGAGCTAATTTAAAATAATTGACTTCAAAAGAAAATATGAAGAAGAAAAATGTGAAATTTCCTGACATGTTAAAATGCAATAGCAGAAAAAAAAACTTTTGTTTAATAGAAACAGAAATTTTCACTTAGGTAGAGTACAAGCCCTCGTAGCAGCACTCACCATGGTTCAGGAAGCATACAATAATGGCATCAAATCTTTAAGGATTGGCAACTTGGTACCTAACGTACGTGGTTATTTGGGACCAAGTCATTCTCATTGGATTCTATTCTACAATTGTTAATGATCATAAAGGCAGATTCGAACTGATTCTGGAATTCGGAATCTTCTTCTGATCAGATCTTCTACTGATGTGAGTTTACAGAAGAGTTTCTTAGTGGACAAGAAGCATAACTACAAATCCAATGATACCAGGACTCCGTTATCCACACACAGCTGCCTGTGCTCCCATCTTATTCTCCATGGTTCTGAAGTGATAGAATGATCAAAATTTATTGTCCACATGTGATTTCTTTTAAAACCTGAAAGTGTTTCATTTTGAAGAAAAGGTGGAACTAAACAAGAAAAAAGTCAAGATGCTTAAGCAGATTAATGGCTGTAAATGAGTAAATTTGCACAACATACAATAAGAAAGTAGACTTCTTAGGCTATGTAATAATAACTTTACAGCAAAGAAGTATTTTATATCAAGTCCTTTAAGCCAGTGTAAGGAGGTAAAGCAAAGACAGCCAATGGCCAAAATTCAGTAAATTCAGAATAAATAGATGCCTACCAGAGATCAGATCTGGCCTCTGCCAGCTATATTAAACCTAGCAAATCTAACTCTAAATTTGAAATAGCTTACATACCCCATACCATCTTTGTGGTACATGCTAGAGAAACATGAACACTTTGTTATTCCAGCTGAATGACTGAGCTGAGATACACACCTCTGTCCAGACTCAATCTCCTAACACATTCACTTTGCCCATGCAGCCAACAGACTTCTCATTTTCTGCAATTGAATGACCCAGTTTACTCCAAAAATATTTTCTCAAAGTGAATCTGTGAGTGAAACCAATCTGCACAGAGATAATTGGTGCGTTTTCACTGTTTTCATTGTTGGTGTTCTCACTGGAGGAGAAAAGACATCACATCACAACTTCTGGATTTCCCACTGCAGCACTGAAGTCAGAGTTTGTCAACAGGGTATAGAAAGATGCTTACTGAATACATTCAAAGAGAAAATGAAGGGAACTGAATAGCTCAGAGACACTCCTAAGGCAGAAAGAAGATTAATTTGCAGACAGAAGATATTCCTCAGCCCTGTGATCCAATGTAGTTAAATTAGTACAGATTTGTGACAACAACAATGCAAAACTTGAGAAGGCTGCAGCCAGCAGCCCAGTCTATCCTGGTAAAGGCTGAAGCCACCGGTGTACGTGGGAAATAAAACTGTACCAACACCAGATAGACTGCAGTGTTGAAAAGCATAGTGGATCTAATCTGCATGGTTATTTCTGGATTCATCTCAAGCCGGAGGAATGCCTGCAGCCTTTGTGATGGTAGATCATTGCTATTTTGGAACACCTTCAGCAAGCTTCTTCCTTCTGACTCTTGCACCAAAGAAAAAGGGACTGTCAGTGAAGTGGTTAATGCAAGGCACCCAGCCAGACCGCAGCCCTGACCTCCCAGTGCTCTCTAAGCCATCAAGGCAGTCGGAAGTGGGAAGTTCACTGGGACTGTGTAACACTTGGCAGGTCAGAAACCTGTCAAGGAAAAAGCTCAGAGGCTAATTGATCTTCCTTTTTTTGTTCAGCAAACATTGCTGGTGATCAGAAAGGCAGTATGTAAATGGTTGCATACAGCATTAGTTCCTTAAATGCTCTAGTGCATTTTGAAGTACTATCAAGGTTTTGGTGTAGAACTGTGGGTACATTCAGCCTGCTATCTGAAAAATCAAGAATTTCATTCATTGCCACTGATTCAATGACCCTACACACATAATCAATGGCTGAACTGATAAATGAGGAGACTTCTTAAAAATCTATTTCTTGAGTGCTGGAACTAAATGTTTTATTCCTGACAGCTGTAATTTATAATTCAGCGACAAGAACATTTGTTCCAACTGTTCAGGCCTATTTTACATAGCAGAGAGGGAGCCCACAGCACTTCTTCAAACCAGCCGCCTCGTTTGGGCTGGGAACTGCTTGATTTATTTAGCATATTCAGTTATTAGCTAACTCAAAACAATCAGAAGACATTCTTATTGTTCATTATTACAACACTCATTGTGGGAGGGAGAAGGCTGCTTTCTTTAAAGCTTCAGGAACCATAAAGTGCCAGAAAAAGTAAAACAAACCAGTAGCTTTTAACACAAGGGCATAATTTTTTCATGTGGTTAAGAGATTCCTTCCAGTTCACTGGGATGACTCTTATCATGTGTGCCAATGTTTTATCATTCAATTCACACATGATTGCATCTGAATCTGATCCTTCTAGGTGTAATAATCAGCATTTCTACAGTCTCTTATTTTCATTCCTATGTACAGCTAGCAAAAACTGAGCAAATTTTTTCATGGAAAGCTTTGCCCAAAAGCAGGATGGAGAAGGGCAATTTCTTATTTCCACTGCATGCTGTTTCTGAACACTCAAGAAATATTGCTTAGGATTATTTTATCCAGATTTTCCTACAATTCTTTTAGTTTTCCCAGCAGAAAACGGTCACATGGACTAGGTGCCAAAAATGTATCTTATAACATCAACTACGTGATCTATTAAATCTCATACATGATAACTATAAGTTTACATTTCACTAAAATAATCTAGTTTATGACCAACTAAAATGTTCTTTCAAACGTTTGAAGGTATACGAGCACCGTACTTCTCACCCTTGCTCCTGTAATTCCAAAAGAACTTCTCCATTATCTTGGAAAACTAATGCTGAACTTCTCCAGAATGAAAACGATTGGAAAAGAACAATTAGCACTGATCTATCTCTTAACACCTGCATTTTTAAATCTGTTTCCTGACAGCAAATTCAGTTACCGAACAGAATTGGCACGTACCAAAATGGAACACATTTTCCTCCTTTACCTTTGGAAATTGTTGTTAAGAAATTATTTTGCTTATATAAGAAATATACCACGCAGAGATACAAATAAGCATTTTCAAGGCTACTAAAAGATTTCTTTTGTCATTTTAAAGATCTATGTGGCACAAATTGATTTAAAAAAAAAAATTCATTTTCAAACTGCATTGAAAAGAAGCCCATTTTTAATCATCGTGAGCTCAGAAGAAGTATGCAATTATTCCCAGTAGACCGTTTATTATATTTTTAACATTCCTTGCAGCTTCATCTGAAATAGATGGCACAGTAACAGGAGAATTGGAATAAATAGACCTAAGCTTGGATCTCATCTCCTGTGAAGCAAGAGAAGGAACAACTTCTCTTGGTAGGGGTCTGCACTCTTCATCTACGCTTTAAGATTCACAGCAGAAAAGGGCACCAAAACCAGCATTCTGATAAAATACCAATTTTCTTTTTACGTGAGGATTCTTGAGTGTTTATCATTAGTAGCAGTAGTATTAATCTTAAAGCTCAAAGTTTAACATTTCTCAGTTTCTCTTCATGAGTGTTTAGCCAGTACTTGTTACCTCCATGTATGTTAATGACACCTTAATGTTTAAGCAACTGGTACAGGTCCAACAGGTTCTGCAGCATTGGCAGCACACACAACTGGTTGCTGCTGTGACTCCATCTGTGGAAATCTGAGTAACCTATGAGTACATTTCTTAGGTGTAACTCTGCAAGGTGCATTAAGACCAGACTTGTCAACTAACCAAAGGCATTTTTCAGCAAAGGGAACACCAGCAAGCTATTGAAGGATATCAGAATGAAAGTCCAATTGCACACCTCTGCATCCTAAAAACCAACCTACCTGTACCTGCATATGTAAATTGTGACACAAAAGTACTCAGAAATGCAAAACCTTTCAAGATTTTTTGAGATAAATAAAACTCAGCAATTCCTCAAGTCATTTTCCATCGAATCATTCTTTATGGGGAAGACCATTCCCTTCAGACAAACACCACTTTCTGTGTCATTTTCATGCTCTCGCTACTCACTTAACCCATTTGGTCTGTACCTGCACCAGGCTCTCAGCTTTCATGTTTGTAAGTAACATGAAAAGACTCTTCAAGGAAAAATTTCAATACTTTTGGAGATGCTTCCTCTCCTCTATAATCATACACAAAGGGCCAGTATGTTCTTTGTCATTTCATCCTTTGTTGCTTGGTATGCAAAAAAACAGCTTTTTGATAAAGGCTGGCAGTGACCCAGCTGTAGCTGTTGTTGTTTTAACGTTGTAAAAACATATGGGGCTCTCCTGCTTTTATCTTCTGGCTTCTGTAGTCTTTTCCAATTGCGCACAACTTTTTCATTTCCAAAATCCTGCTGAAACCAAAACACAGCTCACTGCAAACCCAAGCCCAACACTCCTGTCTCGTTGCTCAGGGCTACAATTTCCTGCTCCTGGATGGCTCCCCAGCAGGATTGCACCCATTGGGCACAGCTGCTCAATGGGGCTGCGGGATGCACTCAGACCTCCCCCCTGCTCTGTGTGCAGAGACTGGCTCTGAAGGAACAACAACAAAGATTTACCATGAGGATCTCAACAGAAGCAGGCTTGAGCAGGATAAGCAGCTGTTAATTCCCTCCTACTTGGTTTCTGACCCCAAAATAGCAGCACAGACAAGGAGGTGACACGTTGATGGGAGGCTGGCCCTGCTGCTAAAAGCTGCAGCAGTCACACAGGAGATGCAAAGGCCCACAAAGGCTGGCACACTGCCTCCAACGGCAACCAGACCCAGCAAGCTGGGGACAAGCATGCGACTGGGGCACACAAACAGCCACACTTATTCTGCCCAGCCTCCTGCCAGCTAAATTTAATGGCCCTAGCTCTTGCTCTGAACTATGGATCCATTTTCACCTGCTCTCTCCACAGCACAAAAGCTTTATAGCCCTCTGTCACCAATTACCTCAGTGGCCCTCCCTCCCCCTGCTGAAAAGCCATAGCCTTATTATTCCTTTATTTTACGGCACTGATTTCAAAGCTTTTAATCAGCTTTGCTGTCTCCTATGCACTTCATTTAAGTTTTAGTATGAGTGGTGCAGGGTGGGGAGTGGAGGAGCTGGAAGTTCAAGAGCATCCAGGAGGCAGGAATTCTATCTTAAAACGAGTGTCTAGAGAATGCAACTCCACTACAGATTTGCTCCCCACATTTACCCTAATAATTCTAATGTTTGACATACCTGTCGGACCCTTCCTGAACACTGAGATGGCATTTCTGTTGTCCCATCCAAGATCTCACCCAAGGACCAGCTCAGAGCCCATCATGATTCACTCTTCACCCGATTCATCTACACCACATTTCGTTTGTATTTTACTGCCCACTCGCTCAGTTTCATTATGTTCTTATAAAATTCTTCAGTCATCATTAATAATTCAAAGTTATTCAGTACAGTAACGAATAACATCAAGAATTCAGACTCTTAACACATCATTTATGCATGTGCTGACCTCCGGAGGCCTCAAAACAGATACATTTGATAACTCATCAGTAACGCTCCAACATTTCGGGGGCCTGGCATTTCCTTCCACAAGCCAGGCCAAGTCCTGCCCCTGCAAGAAGTTTATCCCTGTATCCACCAATTTTGTTTTCAATATACTGTTGACTACCAATTTTTCTGACAAATTCTTCTTCAAGAAGGGTTTGAGTGTGTCAGCTACCAAGGAGCAACAGATGCAGATAACACACTTGTAATTACTGACCATCTACTAGCTCTAGAGATTTTTCTGGCAGGCTCCCCGACACTGATGTTTTTTAATACATATCTTCTACTAGTTTTCATGCCTTCTTACAAGAGGTCCTCTGACTGCTTTTTCAGTCCATCTTATTATACTTGTACATTTAACCTGCCAGATTTATATTTTCCTCATTTGTATAAAGCTTTAAGCTCTTAGAGGACTCTTTTTTGCTTTCAGCAGCAATCATCATGCTGCTATTAAGCGATGATGCTTTTCTGCCCTTTCTGAAGTGCTTCGCAGCAAGTGGGAAACATTTATTCTCTGCCTCCAGTACAGGAACCATGCCATCTGTAACTTTCAGCTTCCTTTTAACAAGCTGGCATGAGCTACTTCTCTATTTCCGCATACCTCTTGAAGCTAAGCATGGCTGTGGTAGATTTATTTGGCCTCCTACAAGGATTCTGGAACCACTTACATTATTTCTGCTGCCCCAGAGTACTGCGTGGACTGACAGAGCGAACCAGGTTTGTATGCTGTTCAGCACTAAGTCAGAGGAAGGCTTCTTGCTCTGAGAAATCCTACATGTGTCACTGTGACAGGGCTAAAGCGAGTAGAGTTTTCGCATAGCAACAGAGCAGCTCCGAATGCTGACACCACAGGCGGCAGCTCCCTTAATGCACACAGGACAAACATCACTTCCCAACTCCTACAATCCAAGCAGGCTCAGCTCTGCACGTGTCCCACCCAGCACCAACCAGCAAGAATGATTATATTGAGGTTGGAAAGTGCGTGCCAGGTTCGTCATCGAGACATGAAGAATCACATAAAACAGTTTAACATGGCTTCTGTATGACCTTTGTTTACTGAAGTTAACAAATTCATGCCATGCAGAAGTTAAATGCAAAAGTACATTTGTTGAACTCTCCAGGCGTTGCTGCCTTACTTCTGGGTGTGCCTCCATCTTCCTCCACAGCCTGCAGCCTTGCTGCATCACACAGCACAAGGGTTTGCAAGTCCATACAAATAAAAGCCTGATTCTGTACTGACTTTCAAATGCCATTTCTATTTCTGTCTCTGCCACAAACTTGCTATGTGACCTTGAGCAAGTCATCAGATTTCAGTGATTCATATGAACATCTCTGAAAAAGGGTACTGCAAAACTTTAATAACTGGAGATGATTATTATACACATAAATCCCCATCATCATTTTCATCTCTATTTTCATCACTTGCTATTTCGCTTTCATTCCAGATATGAAACAGAAAGCTCAGTGGAAATATACAAAATAGACACAATTTCTATGGAAAAATACACTGACCACAGTTGCTGTGCCTCCAGGATCTCCTGCACAAGGGTGCCTTCCATGCTGCTGCAAACAGACCACATCCACTACAGTGATGAAAGTGACATGCATCTGTTGAGGCTGTAGATCATTATAATCAGGGCAGCATTACATCATGCAAAATAAGGAAGACTGAAAAAATCTTTATTATGAGCTCAAAACTCAATAGGCAATAATGGGGAGGGCAAGAACAGGCATGGAGGAAATAACAGAGATCTGGCCAATTCTGCTTCCTAGCCCCAGTAAGCTTCAGAGCACACAGCTTTTGAGACAGGCTGGCACCTTACCTTCTACTAAATTATCTGCACCTTACTGTCTCTCAATTTGAGCTTTAATAGCCTACATTCCTTAGAAATAATAACCTGCAGTACAATCACTTCAGCTTCTTACTTTCCAGGTGACCATGGGAAGCACTGAAGCTCTTCGCCAGAGAGGTTTCTGTCTTCCAGGCAGTCAAGAAAATATTATGCTTCTAATTAGAGAAGCCAGTGCTAAGCTGTCAACACCAAGGTTTGTTGTAAACAAATGTAAATTCTGATGTGTTTAGCCAAAGAGATTGCCTAACACTGAGGGAATCGGATTTTCTAGATAGCTCAGAGGCCACCACATTGTAAGGAAGAGCTGATGCTGAACCATCAGCTGTTGTCACAATGAGAACAGATCTCTTTGTAGCCTTACACTTAATGCCTTCCACATATCAGTAACAAAAAGCAGCACACTGTGAAAGCTGGTATGTTCCTGCTGAGCATCAATGGCAGAGGGAGGGAAGGACAAGCAGGATGCTTTGCCCACCCAAACTCCCATGCAGGAATTCTTGTGGTAACGTCCCATGTCCAACACACATCTGCTCCAAAAACTGTCTGTTAGTACTAGCTCTAAACAGACAGACTGACTTGGGTTCTGTTTTGAAGCTTCCCTGGCTGAACATGAAGGAGCTTTGGCTCACTGCTGCAATGTTGCCCTTCTCCATTTGCTGAGAATGAATAAGTCCAAACCAAAGTCTGCACTCCTGAGCCCTCGTGCTGTTTGGAAGGCAGTTCTCCCAGCAGTCACTTCAATGATCTGCCCTGACTCTACATCCATGGCAGGAGATTAGAAGCAAGCATAAAATAACCTTTAACAGAATATTTTGTATGGTCACTAGGATTCATTAAACACATTACAGGAGTGAGGAAAACATACCACTTCTAGCATACTCAAACATTTATGCAGATTAAATATTTATGCACATACAGCCCTGGATCCTGCACTGTTTACCAGACATACTCAGAATGTGAGCGAGTTCAGCAACATGTTTTTGTCAAGGTCTATGGTTTTATTCCGAATTTACCCTTTCAGAATCAACACGCCTCCTCCAGTATTTGTAATAAAGCCGACCAAATGTTTCCTATCCTGAAATTTTCTAAGAAACAGTTTCTAGCTGTGATTAATGTTAACATCACCTGAGGGCCACCAGATGGTGCTGTTAATAGTATGTAACGTTATTCTGAACGATCACCGAGTGAAATGAGATAAAACTACAGTTCTTACAATTCCATTCCATTAACTCTACATTTATTAAAAACACCCAAAGTGCTTCTTTTCATGGCGTGTTGTGCCTTTCTTGCTGTAAAGGAGAAAAAAAGTTGGTGTTGAGAGTAACATAGTCTACGTAAGCAGAACCCTTTTCAGTTAAAGTTTCCAGGAGTTAGATCCTGTATCAGTCAGCTTCTAGGCATCCAGCCAGGGAAAAGAAAGCACGATCCTGAGCGCCGTTCCTATGCTCCTGATGCACTGCCTGAGCAGAGGAGCTCCAGCCCAGACCATGAGACTGCAGAGCACCGCTGCCTGGCCCAGCGTACGGCTGCTGCATGTCTGCAGCCAGCTGCACAGGAACATGCTTCCAGCCACTAATGGACTCCTTCAGGACAGCAGTCCCAGACACCTACATTCCAGCCAAACCCTACGTTTATTTTGGCTTGTGTTTTTGTCATTTCAGAACAGAAAGTTGTGTGTTAACACACAGCAGGTCCCAGAGCCTGCAATTCGCTGGGCTGTCACCTGGCTATCTCGGTCTGACTTCATTTCTACCTTTTTGCCCCTTGACTAACAAAATAACAGCTGTGAGTATTTCACAAAAAGCAACTAGGTCATCCCCCTGCTGCATCCGCTTTATCAGATGACCACAAGCTGTGCCAGATGACTACAAGCTGTGTGTGTGGACAGAAACAGCCCAGTGTTAGCAGCCCTTATGCCAAGGAAACCCAAAGTGCATGAATACAACATAAACACAGGGCTGGGAAAGTGCCTTTGTTAGCATGGTAAGTTTAAAAACTATGGAGGAGATGTAATTACCTCAGCTTTCAAACAGATTACATGAGATACAAAGTTATGCAGTAGTTTAGCCACAGAGCTATGCATTTATTGTGGTTATGAGAAACAGAGGGGCCAAGTTGGCTATTACCCCATGAATCTTTGACAGTTTACTCTACACCCTCTCTAACTGGTGACAGTAAGCCTGAAAAAAGCTCATGAGTATATGTTCCAAAGCATGTATTTGGACCAAAATGCACGTTGCTCACCAACTGCAATGTGTTAGTGATTGCATGAGATGCTCTGTACTTCAGTGAATTGCAGCCCTGGCTATTAACAGTTTAATAATGGTTCTGTGAATTAGCATTAAATTACAGTGAATGTTACAGAAGAGGTTCTAATATTTACATTGGTGCCTGATGAGTTCCCCATAATTAATGCAATTACACTGAACCACAGAAATTAATATTCAACCAATTATTTTAGAGAGCTATCCAGTCTACACTGAGACTTTTGGAAGATGCCTTCCCAACAACAACAAAGGGGATTCCATACAAGCACAGGTCCCAGCTCTGCCATCAGTTATGCAGAGACAAATTTCATTGCAAGATTGAGGTCTGGATCCCCACCGAAGTTTCAAAGTAAATTAATTTACCCGGTTTCCAAAGGCTTCACAACATTCCTTTACGTTTACTCTAGAAATACTCCAACACAAAGCAAAGAAGAAATTCCAAGCTCTACCTCAGGCACAACTTCCAACGTTCAAGAAACACAACTGAGATAAAACAGTAAGGCTGACACAGTGCAGGTACTTAAAGTGCTCCCAGTGACTACCCAAGGATCCCATCAGGTGGTGAAATACTCTACTTATAGTTCCAGACAGTTTGTTTCATAAGGCAGAAGGATTAATATAACACTTTTTGCCTGCAGGAATCTGCAACACCTTGCTGCTCTCATTCCTGAAAGGCAGAGCTTAGGGAGAGTTTACAGAGATGTGCAAACCCTTAGAAAGTCAGTTGTCTTTAAAATCCCCTGGTGACCCTTCAGCCATCGTTACTTTGAGCAGCCATAATCAAATATTAGCCTAAAGCCCTTTTTTCACAATATTTTGTATTTGGAGATGGCTGGCCTAATTTCTGATTTGTTTGTTTAGAAGCTGTTTCATCTTCAATCAGAAGACAGACCACTTTCTGCTCTTGCCTGCTATGTCCCATTTAAATAAATAAGCATTATGTTGCTGTTTCATTTCCCTATAGCAAAGCGTAGACAAGGACTTCAGAGATACCGTTCTTCAGGGTAACTGACAGTGTTGAGGGCAAAAGGTTAGGTATGCAAGTCTTACACATTAAAGGATAATTAATCTTGCATCCTCTGCCATCTCCAGAACGGCACTGTAAGAACTGTAGCTTTATCTCATTTCATTCTGTGATCTGTGTCTTCAGCCACTTGATCCTGTCCTGCTCCCACCAGAGTGACTTCATGTTTAAGTAATGATGCTACCAGCAGAGAAGCATTTCTCTTCCTCCACATCCACATTCCCCTCCCCAAATCTACTGTGAATTCCAGAGTAAACAAGAAGCAAACAACACTTGCCAGCCAGCTCACCCAGTATCACTTTATGCTTTCAGCCTGCCTGACAGTGAAAGAGGTAGACGTGAAGGCTTCAAGCTAACATTCAAGGAGAAGGTCACAGATGGAAAGGTATTCATTTATACTTCTAATGAAGCACTTCTGTTGTGCCAAAGATAACTGCTACCTTTCTGAAAGGTACCTGCCTCCTAAAGCGTGGCTACAGTTGACTGTTCTTCCCTTTTCATGTGGCTCCAGCACAGCTCTGCAGCACTGCCCAAAAGCACAAACACAAAAACCCAGAGAAAGGAGCACAGCAATTAATGATTTTCATTAAAGGAAAAGGGCCCTTTGCTACCCACCTCCTTTATACTTGCTATCAAGGATTCCCTGCTTGTGGCAGACAGCCCATCAGGAGCTGGGCAAGTCTGAGAAAGAAGTGGCCAAAATCCCAATAGGTAGTTGTCTCTTTCCACTACCATTTCCCCTCTCAACTCCCCCAAAGCATCCAACCTCTCCTGGTTCTGACTCCTCTTACTCCTGGGACGGCTGAGAATAGCACAGCAAGTACCCATGGCTGGAAGCAATTGGGAAAAAGAGAGAAAAAGCTGCTTGAACAAGCAGGGAGCATGGCTATTTTCAGCTTCCCATAGCAAACAAATAATTTTCACCTTTCGTTTCCTGTCAATTATCAAAATCTAAATTAACCATGCTTAAGCTGCTCAAGGACGTCTTTCAAAAACATTTCTGCCAGTTTTACTGTTGATATTCTTTCTGAAGCAACTTATTTAGTTGCTTGCTGCAGCTACAAACGTTACATTATTCAGCTGCTATTGGTATCCAAGACACTGAGTCCTGCTGCACTGTTTGCCCTAATGATTTCCCATGACAGCAAATGCTCCACACTGTTTATCTGTCACCCGAATGCTTTTCAAGCTTGTTTCTTTTCTTCAGCATGAGCTAGTGCTCTCTTCCTCTTATGCTGTAAGACAAGGTGAATGGGCACCCTGCACTCTGTTATGTGCCCACTGATATGGGTTCTTACTCAGGCTGTACTGAAGTAAGCCAGTAAGGTAAAATGTGAATTCAGGAGATACTTGTAAAAACAGCCAATTTAAGGGCCATCGTTGCAATCCTGGGGCTTCTTTAACAAACATGGAATTGCCAGCATTACAAACATTAGTTAGGCTAATGAATAGACAATCGTTTATCCAAAAGGTTAAGATTTACCTTCTTAAAGTCATCCCACAGTTTAATTTGGACATAGGCACAGTCTGGAGGTGAGACTGGGCAGAAAACCCATTCTCTTGGGCCACTGAATAAGGTCAGAAGTGGGGGGAAATTAAAACGAGGGATCTCAGTTGTGAAACCCACAGATTTAACAGTTTTAGCAAGAAACGGTGCAGCAGGTATTAGATGCAGTAGGGAATACTGATGGACATGAGCACAGGTATACATCACATGGCCTGACATCATAGAAGTATACAACCTCACACCCCAAAGCACTGCAACAAAAGAAAGAAAGTTATCCCAAGTGCCCTTCACCACTCCCCATGAGCTGCCTCACCAGCCTGGCTGGGTTGTCATTCTAAGTTCACATTCTACAGAGCATAGGTAGCTCAGGTACAACAGCCTTGATCAAAAATGACCAAAACGAGACATAAAACTCACTCTGCACTTTTTACCACTGGCACAGAGCAAAGTCACTGTGCTCATCCTACCCAGGATCCATGTTCCTTCAGCATAAACGTACAGTCCTGCAGCTGCCGGAGATGATGGGAACAGATTCAATGTCTTCCAGTTGCCATCTTACCTACTACTGGAAAACAAAAGACAATTTCCCCCATTGTAAATTCTTGCCGTGTAAGTGAGGTCAAATGCATGCTGCAGATTGAGTTCCTAAAGGAGTAAGTAGGATTTCCTCTTTCTATCCAGACAGTAACTTTCAGAGAAACTTGCAGGAAGCTAATTAGCTCTAAGACCTTTGCCTCTCTGCCACGTTTGATTGATATCATCCAACAGTTCAAAATTACTAGGGAGATGGACAGACACACACAGCAGAGAAACATACATCTGTTTCCATAGCAAAGAGCTTTAAAAATAGAAAGAACATGACACTGATGTTTCTTTTCAGATATTGCCACAGGGACTCTTCAAGCCACTGTATCCTGAAGCTCTAATCTCGAGTGAAATCTGTCTGCTTAAAAAGCTGTAGTAGGAGCCTTCATAATTCCTATGCTGCAGAAATTAATTGGACCAAACTCCTCTGCATATTCAGGACAGTTGAGATGGGAGAAATCTCCCATTGGGTGCTCAAAGACTTAACATAGCTTAATTTCCAGCCACAATACCACATATGAATGGTCCACACGAGTATTGTTACAGTATAGCTTATCTGTCAAACTGATGTATGAGACTAGCTGTAATTTGCTTTTTACTTACTTGATATCTTGTTGTAAGGTAATGCCTTCCTATTCAGCTTTACTTCTGATTTGCAATACTTTATTAAAAATTGGACAATAAAATACTGCTTAGAGAAACTCTGTTCATGAGGAGAAGCATTAACGTTGGGTTGCCAAGAGATTTCTGTACAGGTATGTGCTAATTTAATACATCAATATATGTATGAGAACAGCAGGTTGAACTGGCAGCTGTTCCTTCGGCAAATATGCAGCAGCCACTCCAAGGCACCACACAAAACACTGCATCAGTTATCTACCCTCAGGGGTAACACTAACAGCTTCATGAGTCTGCAACCCTCTGCATATTCAGAACAAGCTCTGACACTCCAATCATGCTATCAAATAGACAGCCAAACTCTGCAGAGGAGCTGCTGTATGTCCATAAAGCGATTCTGTCAGATTCTAAGTAGCAGTAAGGATTACCCCAAAAGGTGCAAACAACTAATTTCTGCCCAGCCTCAAAAGCCTGCACAACTTGGACTTGATGATCCTTGTGGGTCGCTTCCAACTCAGCCTATTTTTTCATTCTATGTAGTAATTGGTCCAAACACACAGCAGTGAAGACCAGCTTGCCCTTTGTCCCACACTTAATGGTGATGGCTGTGCTGCAGTCTTTGGAATTATCTGGAACAGCCTGAAAAATTGGGCTATTTTTAACTTCCTCTGATAAAAGCAGTCATTTTTGTCTGTAAATACAAGCCTGTGTTTTTGGCTTGTATCTGTTATATAAAGTACGAATTCTAGTGCCTCTTTACTTGGATGTAGGAGTTCAGAAAAAGAAAGATGGAACACTTCAGTTGAAGGTCCAAGCAGAACAGCAAAGCAGCAGTGCCTCAGAAGACCCATTTCACAGCAGCTACAGCAACAAACTGAAATGTTACAGGACCGACAAGCTTAGGGTGAGCAGTAAGTAGAAACGTTTTGAGAAAAGGTCAACTTCTGTTTAAGTTTTAATCTTGTAACTTGAGGAATTTCGATAACGGGAGGAAGACAAGCTGGCTAACGCTGTGGCAGAAGCAATCCAAAGTTTCACCTTACCTGAAGTAAGCTTTGGTCTGCTTTACATAAAACAGCAATTTGGCTGGCTGCCAGATGATGAAACCAAACATATTGAGTACCAGAACAGAAAGCAGAAAGCAATAATAAATCAGTTCAGTTTAATCAGCGTAGATAGTAGGAGATAAGTGGCAGTCAATACAGGGTAGATGCTAGCAGCAGCCCAGTAGAAGCCTCGTAACTGTGCTAGATGGATGCTGTTCTATAGACGTGGATGAGAAGAAGGCCAAGAAGGCATAAGCTATTAGCATCTTTTACATAGGGCAGTGCTTATTGATAGAACGTACAAAACATATCTCAAATATCTGAACCAACTGCTCTACATGACCACTCCTACTAAACAGTTTTGCACGAATACTTAAGGTCGCCTGCATAGAGTTTGGTGAGCAACTTTGTCTACAGCAGATGCCATCAGGGAGAACCCCCCAGAAACTCCTGGATTCCCTGCCCAGGGAGTTCACCAGCATATCCCAGTATACAAGCTGTGCACAGCACAAGCCAGCCATGAGTTTCTGGCATTCTCCCAAAGCCCTGCCAGCAAAGCTCCTGTTCTCTGCCTTGGATCATAGAATCACTGAGGCTGAAAAAGACCTCTAGGATCATTAGGTCCAACTGTCAACCCACCACCACCATGCCCACTAAATCACATTCCTCAGTGCCACATTCACATGTTTCTTAGCACCCCAGGGGGAGCAACTTTGTCACTTTCGTGGGCAGCCTGCTGCCATGTGTCTGGCTGAAGCTCCACCACCCACCTTGTCGGCAGGCAGACACATCCTCTGTGCAGAGATCAGCTTCAGAGTTCATTGACCAACATGGAGTGGCTCAGTAAGTGTGCTGGCTGTCCACATGGACACCATTCTGTTAATCAGTTACATCACGACTGCAACTATAGGGTAAGTTTGAGTTTTATCTGGATACAACAATCGTAGTCTACATACAACACTCCACAGATTTTCACCACAGCATCCACTATTATTTTTTGTAACAGTCACTTGGCAATCATTCTGACACAAGTCACATATCATTCCTAAGGCACGCATGCTGACCTTGCAAGCTATTCTCCTGATCCTACTGTATGTGAGTCTGGAAATGGGAGCACAAGGGAGAAAGCAAGTAAGAGGTTTTGATTTCTGCAGCCATTAGGCTTAGCGGCTGGAGCACTGTTGGGTATCCAACTCCCTCTCCTCATCCTGACTTGAGCTGCCCAGACACCTTTGCAAATCCCTTTCTCACTTCCAAAACCATGTAAGAACCAGAAAGCTAAACTTTTCCGACAAATATGGTTGTTCTGAATCTCCTAAGGGAGTCATTGAGCCCTCCTTTTATGAAGAGAGAAGTCAGCTGAAAGAAACAATAGAAGAACTAATGCCATTTGCTAAGATGGATTGCTATTATTTGAGCTGTCCATCCACACATGTTTGTCCAGAGCGTATTTTTAGTACTAGGAGCAACATAGTTACAGATCACAGAACAGTCAAACTGCCAGAAAACATGGACTGACTTACCTTCATCAAAATAAATCACAGCAGGTTTTGTACTCCCATAACTCAGAAGCCAAGGGTGACCTTGAGGCAGAAGTTGATTAAAGCTGTCACACAAAGCCCAGTGTTATATTTTATAGCCAATGATGCCAAGATACCAATTGAACCATGCCTGCCTGTGTCTGCATGGTAGCACAGAGCTGAGATGCTGCTCCTAACTAACAAATGATACAGGTAAATTCAGCAGTGGCCTGATCTGCTCCCTAAATGACAATCCCTTCACATTAGGCTGTTAAGCAAATACTGCTTCAAGTGCCTCAAACAAAAACAGAAATGAATACGGAACAATGGACAAGATTAAAAAATGGCTATGTACACCCAAGCTGCAAAAGACTATCAAAAACCAGATCCTCACCTGGGGCAGACATCAGCATAAGAACTCAGCCTCCAGCAGAGCATTTCTGCATGCATCAGCCATGCACCTACACATTGCAGGGCCCAAAGCAAAGAGCTTCACTGCCCTTGGGAGCCTCTGCCCACTCACCTGAACCACTGTTGCAGCAGCAACCCTGGCTTCACCGTGCGAAATGCTGATAAAATCATTCATACAAAAGAAAAAAATAGAATCGCAGAATGGCTTGGGTTGGAAGGGACCTTAAAGATCACCTCTACTCTCAAACCTCTTCCCAAGGGCAGGGATACCCCCACCAGCTCAGGGCCCCATCCAGCCTGGCCTGAGCACCTCCAGGGATGGGGCACCCACACTTCTCTGGGCAGCACAGCCAGGGCCTCACTGCCATCTGAGTGAAGAATTTCCTCCTAACATCTAATCTAAATCTCTCCTCTTTTAGTTTAAAGCCATTCTTCCTCTTCCTGTCACTACCCGTCAGTGCAAAAAGTTGGAAGAATTTCTATAGCGTGCTGTGACAGTACTACAGTTAACAGGGGCTCATCAGCTCTGGGGACCCTGTTCAGCCACTGAAAACCCACAAGATGGAAAAGCATGAGAAAACCCTGTGTTCCAGTGCCATCAGCACAACAACATAGAGCTTAAAAGCCCCAGAGCCCCGCTCCAGACTGGAGCCATGGCAACAGGAACAGCAGCAGCGTGCCATGCAGCCAGGCTGTGCCAATCTGCCCACTGCCCAGCCACTGCCACAGGGTCCATGCCCTCAAGGCCATCCACACAGCAGGGCTCAGGAGCTGAAAGCCCAGGTCTTTGTCCTAGGAGGATGCAGAGATTTTCAGGCGAAACATGCCTGTATTTTTCCAGAAGTAAGATATATTTATGTAGAGGACTTGGGTAATTTTTACCTTTCAAAGCATCATATCCTTATTCAAGCCAGGTTACTCCTTCATCAGTTTTCCCTGTGAACACCAAGTTCTACTAATGCTGATTCCTGGATTTTATACCATACAGAAAGTTTGTGAGGCTGGCCTTCCCAAAGGCAAGTACTTTAGCTGAAGTTTTGATCTAAAATAGCTCAGTCACTTTTGTTAAAGCTGAGGTTTGACAGAAGGAACTTTATCTTCATCACAGAGAAAGCACTTTTTTGAACAATCTGGGACAAGTATTTAAAAAAATATATCAGAAGATCCTCACTGTATCAGAATATCCTCACTGAAGGACATGCTGAAAAAAGAACAAGAACTCAGTAATATACTTAAAAATGGTATTCAACGTTTTGTACAGTTTTGTTCCTAGTGGTTTAGTGTCTACGAGAGCATCTTCTTTCTCATTTCAATCAGATCTCCTAAGCCAAACAAGGAAGACTCAAAGAGACAAAGTTATCAGATTCATCCCACCTACATAAGATACTCAGTCCCAACCATAATTGGCTGAGAAAAAAGACAGCAAGTAGCCATCCAAATTTTCAGTGATTGTTCTCTTCCTCGCCACAAAGGCAAGCCTGATTTTTATGCTCTTTGCCTTGTAATGGGAGAGACCAAATTCAGAGCACAGGCCCTGCCTACCTTGCGGTGGCATTCTGCAGTCTGCTTCGTAAATTTCTCAAAACTCATATTGGGGGCTGGGAGGGAAGACAGAAAAAAGACATGTGAAAAGAAATGCCGGATAGAGGCAAGAGTATATGCAGAGTCTGATGATCAGAGATTACCTACAGAAAATACAGCTGCTGCAGCCAATTCTGACTTTCCACCGTGATAAAACCTGACATTTGCAGTGTTTGAGTAGGATGCCACCAGCAAACAGCTTTCTCTCACTTTATCGGTCACAGTAATTTTCCTGAGTTTGGCTCAGTAGAATTGAAGAAAGAAGATAAGAGCTTCTTTACCTTCCCACTTGCTCACAGACATCAACCTGAACTGCTAGAAGAGAAACTGCAGGAGGTATAGGATGTGTATTTAACTCCAGGGATATTTTCTAAATTGCTCACAGCAAACAGCTCAGCTGGCTCTGCTCGTAAACTCTGACATGCAGTCAGCACAGCACCACTGCAGATACGTGAAAGGTATTCAGAACGACCTTGCTGCTGTTTCTGGAGTCAAACAAGGACTAAGTATGAACTTACTCCAGTATATACTCACCAATTTACCTATATTTACTGTCTAGTGAAAACGGTTGTATCTTCCTCCTATTACTGTCCCTGCTTAACATCCATAGCACTAATGATGTCAGCTGGCTACTCCCCTATGCTGTGCAGAGTTCATTATTGCAGTGTTCAGGCTGTTTATACATTAAAACACTACAAAGCAGCCAGATAAGAGCATCAGCAACTGCCTCCTAATTGGAGAAAAGTCCTTTCCCTAACAAGCTTTTCTCCGCTGTCAGCAAGCTTCTTCTCAGGAAATGATGCTGTAGTATTGTAGCAAAACTCAACACGAGAGCTTATTCAGTAATTGACTCATAATTATAATTGATTTTAAAACATGTCTTAGTCCATCCACCTTCTCTCAAGCAACCAGATTCACATGTGCAAGGGGAGCAGCCAGCACACAGGCATCTTTCCCCATGAGGTCTCAAGACAAGACAAGGGGAACAAATACACCAGTCTTTGCTGTGCCTTCTGCATCCTTCCAAGCCTGCTGAGGATATGTAGGCTTGGGATGTGCTTTTCACTCCCTTTAGAAGCTCCCAGCAATCAGGATCTTTTCTTCTCTCCCACCCGTCTCCTCACCTTTACGCATCTGTAGGACTTATACAATGTCCTTTATCTCCTTATCTGGGTATGAAGGAGTCTGTCTTCTGCTTTCACCCCTGTGTGGACTTGTGTAGGCTGTATACCCATATAGATAAATACTTCTCCAGGTACATACACAAAAAAATAATTGACCTACTGGATTTTCTGTCTTTCCACCACTAAGAAAGTTTTCATTCTGCGTTGTACTTCTGTGCAAATATTTTCCAAGTTTAACTGATGGCAAAGTGTAAACACCTGAAGTGTTCTGTAGCAAAGCAGAATGGAGGCGGTCCCCTTTTAGATGCACAGTGCAGTGCATTACAGCCTTGCTGTTGAAACAGCCTGACAAAATGCATCCAAAATAAAGCTTGATGTGAAGATTCAACCTACTTTTTCTTGACTAAAGCCATCAGTTCTCATTCTGTTCCTGCTGGCCGACATAATGACGCTCTGCCTTCTTCAGGGCACCCCTACCCATACTTGATCTTCCGTGAATACAAGTCATTTTATCTTCCTTCATTGATTCAAAACAATGCATTGTTTCCTCTCGTATTTTGCAGACCTTTTCGGATTTTGGAAAGCAAACTCAAATACACCGTATTTTAACTACTACTAAAGAAGAAGGGATCAGTACCTGCATTCCTGGAGAAAAGGCAATGTGGATTTGCCAGCTGCAGGACTGCCAAGATAATTTTCCTTTCAGAAAGCACCTACAGAAATTGCCACACATCCTCTCCTTCTCCCTACCCTTATGGGAGCACAGTCACATCCAACACAAATTTTTAAAAGAGCATTCTTTCCTGAAATGCCACAGAACCCAAAAGATGAATCTGCCAGCTTATTTCTCTGTCACTCGGACACATTGCCAATAGCTATCTTTGACTTCCTCTGACTCAACTGCTAGCCCAAGACAAGGAGACCATATCCGCATCCTAACAAGCTCTCAGTCCCTACAACCCACACTATCTTATGATATTGCTCTGAATCAGCTGTCATCAGCTACAAAAATCCATCTCCTCTTGTTTGCAATATGTTCAAAAGAGAAAATGATCTCAAACATTTTGGAAAAGATCAAATCCAGATTCTTGGGGCTGTTTTACCCAGCTGCCAAATACTCACTCCTGGAATGTGAACATGGGACAGAAAAAGTCAATAACGTCAAGGGTTATGAAAAAAAATCAATCTGGAAGTCTAAAATTGAACTTTTTTTTTGGCTCTAACTCAGCACTCATTGTCAAAATAATGAAACTTCCATCCAAGGGGTATTAGAAAAAAGTTTGTCATTACAAAGCAGTCACATGTTAAAGCTTTGAGTATTACAGAGCCCATAGGAAACCAGCAGTCTTACCTTCAAACAGCAGCCCAAGGTAGGTTTGGGAAAGAGAAGATTGGAAAAAGAGTAAGAAAGTTGTGAATAGTTGCCTCTCAATTATTAATTGTGCACACACCTGACATAGCATTAGATTACGGAAGCTTCTGTTATCACATTTCCTTACAAATCTCAACCTCTGCTTCATTTGCCTTTCTGTTTCATTTCATTCAAAGTAGGGTAATATCTCTGGGAAAATGTGTTCCTATTCTGTGATATATAATTACTGTCCCAGGACAGCTCCCCCCATTTTCTGCAGGCGGGGGGACATGCATACGATATCACAAGGCAAGGGATCACAAGGCAAGTGAAAGAGTTGCAGTGCACAGACTAGCACGTAATACCTGTGGCTACATTCTAACCTGCTTTTATGGTGAGCTAAGCCTACCCAATGAAAAATTAACCCAGTGAGAAAGTGAACTGCAGTCAAAAATATCTGCATTCAGCGCTGGATTATACAAATCACTCAGAACGTTTTGTATGTTAATACTCTGTCCCAGGCACAAGGATGTACAGTATGTGACAATTAGCCTACAGACATGCTTTGTTAATGTCAAGAAGAAGTTGGGAAACACAAGGATCTCAACATAAGAGAAAGGTACTGACATAGGCTGCGTTCTTTTCATCTACATGTGTCCAATATCTTATTTGCACATGAAAGGATCTTATTTTATTCTCGAATCCTTGGTTTCTTTATTGCTTTGGTAATTTCAGCAGCTAAAGATCTGCCTTTTTCACCCAGTCCTGTGCACTACTGATCAAAAACAGAAACACACGCATTTGGAGGTGTTTCAGTGTGACCAAAGCAAACACTACAGAGACTTTAGCCCTCAGTCCTCCATCCCAGCAGTGGCAACCAAGGCTCATTTAGCACTGCTGTTTATGTCTCCAACATACACCGGCCTCAGGTGCTTCGTGAGGAAATAGTCCTTTAACAGACAGCCACATCAGGGTCTGCTCTTCATAATAAAGTTCATCCTATGCTTTGGAAATACAAAGATTTTAGCCTCCTCCAGTACTTTTTAATGTTAAGATGATGAATCAACCTCTTCTTCTCATCAGCATTTAAAAGATGTTGTGAATCACCAAAATACCTCAAGGGAAAACTAACCATGGTCACAAAGGCTTCTAATCCATTAAATTAATATTTGAGCCACTTCACCCAACTCTTTGCATCAGGCTGACCGCACTGATGGCTTTTTCAAATAGGGACTGCTGTATTTCAGATTAATTTAACTCCCTGCTGGGGTTTGTCCTCGTGCCCTTGATTTCCCCAGCAGAGTTAGGCTGAAGATCATGAGTAGCTGGAATGAATGCTAGCCAGAATTACCTGTGCCAAGGAGCAGATGGCTTGGAGCATGTTGAGCTGACACTGTTTGTCAGGGCCATTGGATGCCAGCAGTCTCCAGCCTCATTGTTCTAAGAGCTGGCAAAAAAAAAAACCCAAAAAAACAAAAAAAAAAACAGAATTGCAAAGGATGATAATTAAAGGTAAATTATTTCCTGTACAGGATAATTGACATACACAAGAAATTCCAAAAAAAAAGGGACATTAAGCAAAGAACGCAGCTATGTCTGGGAGGTCAGTAGGCTGTTTTCTAATGATGAAGATGGTGGCTGCATGGAGAACAGAAAATAAAGAAAAGGACACATTCAGAACTTAATTTCTTTTCCTTTCTTGGGTGCTTTATGCTTCTGTGAGCCACAGATAGTAATATGACAATAAATGCAACAGGTTTTTACCGAGAAGAAACAGCTCCTCCTAAAGAATAAGGACAAACCTGCAGAAGGCAAGCATCAAAGGAGCTTCTGAAGAAAGCTGTTTGGGATGTGGTGAAAAAGGGAGACAGCATGAGCCAGAAAGATGCATAGGCTCAGCAGGACCCTGGTAGTGCCACAGCAGTTGTGCTGGCTCTGACCCGGGTGCCCTGCAGGTGAGTGCTGAGGAGCAAAACCAGGGCAGCCCCTGCACTGAAACCACAGCACCACTTGGCCCTGCTGCTTTCAGACAGCTTGGTCTTAGGGCAGAGCAGCTGCACAGACAGCATCAGTAGCACAGTGCACTTTCCAGCCCCCCAGATCCTGCTGCCAGCCAAGAAGAAACAGGCCATCTGCTCTTCTCATGCAGCAAGCCACACAGGCAGTGCTTGGAAGCAATGCACTGATGGCTTGTTCCCTGAGGAGAGCAGAGCTCAGGATGGCCCCAACAGCAAGGCCACAACCCTTCGGGTTTAAACTTGGCCTCCAGCACCAGAGGCTGGTGACAATGTCCATTAGCAGCCCTGGGCAAACCATGAAGCGGGAACCCAGTCCAAGAGCCCAGCCAGAAGCAGAAGGAACCAAAGCCAGCTCCAGCATAGGTCAGCACCCACCCAGAAGTGAGGCAGGAAGGGCAGCCAGGGCCTGTTAGTGGTACCAGGCTATGATACAAGCTGGTTTATTTACCAATAGGGATGCACGCAAACACTGATACCTCCAAGATCCAGACTCAATAGTATTCACTTCTGGAGAAAACTCTAACAAAATGTATAACATGGATTATACAAGTCAGTATCTCTTCAGTAATGAGATCTCTGCTTTAACAAGCTTAGGCATTTTTCCTTTTGTTTAAGGAAACAAAGATTTGTCTAAAGCAGGACTATCTTCCACCACAGCTCAGTGATGGGGAAGCATGGATATAAATGACAGCTGGGTCAGGCACAACTCTGCCTCCCTGATGGCACAGTGCTTTTCAGAAGTCACAGCATCCTCTCACTCTGTGCAGGCAAAAGGTACCTTATGCTTTTTCACAGTCTAGAAGTTCCTTGCTTTTGTCCATGTAAGAGATTTCCTCCAACTCAACCTGTTGGCTGGCCATTATTCCAGCACAGGATTCCTTGCTGTGACTGAAAAACAAAATCTGGATTTCAGACTGCTCTGCTAAACTCAGGAGAATCATCTGTCACAAATCAGCTAGAGCTAATCTAACAGAGACATTCCAGTAGCTAGAACGCTCTGTGCCAAAGGAACACCAAAGTTAGTACAAGTTGTCACCTTCATTATGTGAACAACATTCAGGATCTGTCAGCCTACAATAGAAAGCTTCCCTGTTTCCTTAAGGTGGAAAAAATGTGCAGCTGGTGTTCATTTCTAAGAGGGAAAACATACTTGTGCACAGCATACTTGTACTCAGTCTAACACTATGTATTTCAGTGGGATTGCTGCCTGGGCAAAAAATTCACTTGTTTGTACGCTAACTGCTCTTCCTAAAGTTACCCAGTTCATATAAAAGGCTTGTTAATGTATTAAGCAGAGACAAAGCAGAGTCAGAGGTATTTGGTAGAGAGGAATTTAATTTTTCATCAGTTAAGTATGCAATCAGTCTTGTTTTACAGACTGTTATTAGCTGGCATTATCAATAAGTCTCATTCAGTTTCTCCCCCTTAATTGCACCGCATTAACAAAATTAGGAGATTCTAACAGAACAAAAATAGCAGGTTATTTTGAAAACAAAAATTAGCAGGTTGAGGCACCATGGCATCTTGCTGAGAGAAAGCAGGTGGTCACAGGTAGCAGTGAGCCTCAGTAGGTAACAACTATCTGTACACTCTGCAATGGGGCTTGGTTGCACTTTGATGTAATACTGTCTAAAAACTGGCACAACTTTTGAGAGCAATTAAAATCAACAGTAGATCGGAAAACACCTTTCTCACGAAAACCCACAGCAAGACAATAATTTACAGACCTACAGAATGAACAGAAGCATTTCGTCTTTTGTCTGAAACCTCGTCACTTTTTATCTCACTCCATTTAGATCTGGCTTTTTCCTTAACAAATAGAGGTGTATAACCTGAAGTATCACTACTCAGTTACAGCTAACAAACTGCATATTTCATAGACAAGTGCTACAAAGGTGTTATCATCTATTATCAAAGGTGTTATTATCTGACTTTCAAGGTAACAGATTGTCCTGTGAGCCATGCTTGCACAGTTGCCAATTTTTCCCAAGCAACAAGAGTACAGGGAGTGATTCATTAATTGGTAACATGGATAAGATGAAGTTAAGCCTCATCTGAAAGCACAAAGAGATAACCACTTCCACAGAGAGAATTTCCAAAAATTAAAACATCTTGTCTATAAAGTTTCCTGATCACCAGTGAAGTTCTTCACCTAGAAAATAATTGCACTTCAAAAATCATCCGCATGATTTGTCAAATACCCTGTTTTCTGTGCATTTTCTGTGCATTTTCTGTGCTTCTTAAACGCTTTCCTAGAACCCAGGAAAACAAGTGCTCCTGTCTCCCACAGATCTTACCAGCTTTGTACAGCAGAACAATTTTTTTGTAGCGTATCACGTCCATAGTTCCGAGAAAAGAGTTAAAAGCAACCTCAATCCTAGCAGGTTTGTAGTTTACCTGCTCTCAGCAGACTGTTCCTTCTAGGCTGCCTGTGTGCAACAAGGGAAAGGCCCTTCTTGTGCTCTTGGAAAGCTTCAGTCGTAACATCCCAAAAATGAACCCAGCATTCAGTTCCCACAAGCCAGGCAGCTCCAGAGCATGCTGTTTCACCAGATTCCCTCATAGATCTTTCTTTATGTGTGCTATACACTGGCATTAAACAACTCATTCGTTCTTTTAGGGAACATAATACATGTTCAAGGCTGAGCTGTTGCTCTTAAGAGCCTTTGGGATTTCTTGCCTTCCTCCCAACGTGGCTGCCTCTCTTCTCACACTTCTACTCTGCATTTCTGTCTTTCTCTCTAATAGGATAAATAAGGAGAAGCTGCCATTTTACCTTGCTGTTCTGTGTTACTGCTGAGCAGAGGTGGAGGTGTAAATACAAGTGTGCTCTCAAGAAAAAGTTGCCAAGCTCTTCCCAGGCCAATAGAAATAGCTACGGCAAAAACGGAGTGAAATCCTTTCAGAGATATTTGAACAAAGGCACAACTGTTACTCTGAAGGCAACTCTAACCCTAAATTAGCAGTAAAAATCTCTCAGTAACTACTCTTCAGTGTGAGTGGTGAGCATCTTCATCTTGTACATCTCTACCTCTCTACACAAGCACCCTGCTCTCCCCTCCACTTCCCTGCCGAGAATTCAAGCACCTTACAGGTCAGGTAGGCTTCACCTCTCCCAAGCATCCCCCCATCCTGTTCACTTCACAGCACATCTCCCCTCCTGGTGCCCTGGAGGCAGCCTGAGCTGTGGCAGAAAACCTCTTGGAGTAAGAGGGAGGAAATCCCCATCTCTGAAAAGCATATCCAGTGCTCATTGCACAGCTGGCACAGTCCAGGCTCAGCAATATCTGCACATTCATTTGCTCTGCATTTATTCCAATTCTATGGCTATAGATCAGATAGGTACCTACTACTGTTATGCCATCTCAGAAACTGGATATTCCTATAACTTGAAAAGCCACCTAATTCTGCTAAAAGCACCATTACTTGAACTTCTGTTTAAATTTAATCTAAATTTTATCTGTTCTTATAGAATTTTCTTCCAGCCAGCTTCAAAGTGCTAACACTGTACCCCAACTGTACCCTAAGTTCTTAAACACTGCTAACTGAAATTGCTTCTTCCCTCAGCACTGACAAACGTCATCCAAACAGTTGGATTTCAACAAGCACTGGAAACTTCAGGTCCCCAAAGGGACTCACACTTCACATACTCTAAGATTCATAGCTTCTCCAGTGCACGGTGTTCAAAGCCACCAACCTCTGTCAAGAACGTTGCAGAACTGCCAAAAATATGCTCGTATCAATGAAGAAAATTCAGTAAGACAGATTCCATTTTCCCCATTGGTCCAATGTCTTCAGCACTGTATCTTTTGTGAAACTGAGTCCAGAGACCCTAATTCAGCAGAATGTTTCATCATTCATTTAAAAACTACTTACGCTTCACTAAATTAGAACTTCTGGGGTTAGTGATTTCTGCACCGCTGAGGGGAAAGGTGCACAAAACTTATTTTTCAGACTCAGGCAAGTATATGAACATATTTAAATGAGAATCCAGCCTTGCAGAGAAAGATTTCTATTAAAAACATTATTACTAGCCTGAAAAAAAATAGACAACCATTACAGCAGTCTTTTTCTGGTATCTGTGCCTTAAAGAAGTACTTCTCCCTTCATCCAGTTCATGCACATCAGTAAGAGATGGGAATCCAGATATTCCAGGACAAGGCAGCCCAGGCTGGGCAGCAACACCGTGCCTGCACTGCATTTGCCCAAAGAGCGATAAGCTTGTGCCAATACATCTGCCAAAGGCAGGACACTGTAAGAGCTTCATGGGGATAAAAGGCAGCTGCCAGCCCACAGCCACAGGGATGCAACACTGGTGAATGAAGACAATTTACTGATTAATCCTTGTCATCCCAGAGGTTTGTCCAAACCTGGTAGTTCATAAGAACTACACTAACAGAAAGAGGTAACCTCCTCTTCTCCCCTGCTCTAATCTGGGTCATTATAAATGAAATGAAACGAACACCCCGAGGAAGCCTATGAATTTTTATTTATTTATTTATTTATTTATTTTTGCCACTTGGAAGCAATTTTCAACTTCACCATTCAAAATGTGCATGAATCAATTGAACACATTTAAATGAGCCCAATGGGCGAGTCAGTCGCAATAAGATAATTTTCTCAGGAATGAAATCTGCCTCCCTCCCTTCAATAGCCCTGTTTCTTCCACAAAATATCACCCACGCACACTCACTTATCCATGTATGAGGTTGCTATAAATAACAGAATGCCATCTATCAGAACACCTATGATACAGTAAAATAGGTTGTGTATCTCCGACCTACAACCGTATCTCATTTCCAGAGAGTCATTATTTTCCCTTCCAAAGCAGGTAATACTGAAAAATCAACAAATTCTTGGTGTTTTGAAAATCAACAAGTTGGTATTGAGCACTTGTGTAGATGCTTTAGATTAGAAGTGGCTTTGATTTGCTTTAACATGAGGAGACTCCCAATATGATTCCAAGGCAGTGGGGAGAGTTGAAATCTCTGGAAATAAATCTCCCATTTGGGCTACTCGCATTTACTCCATCTGTTAACCAAGTACTACAGAGTACTTGTTACACAAATTCAAGATTACTTGTAATAGAATCAAATGCATCTCAGAACAGATTCCTTCCCATTATCCCTCAAAGCCTCACATTGCCCCCAGAGCATGCATCATCAAGCTGCAAGGAGTGAAGCACTCCTTTTGGCAGCAAGGCCAACCATCTGCAATTTCAGCATCAGCCAGCTCCACATCTCCTGTATAAAGACACAGAGCTGTGAGAAATCAAAGACTAGTGTGAGTAGATTTACCTCAGAAAACAAGGGAGAATCACAATTCCATGGAAGAATGTTCAAACATTGACTAAAAATCAACGAGCGGGGCAAAAATAACTGTAAACTATGGAGAATGATGCACCTGGAATTAATTTTTAGTCTGCTAAAAATAAGGCTAAGGCAGTACATTTCATTTTATATCCTGCAGTAAATGCCACTATGATTTACTTTAATTTCCAACAAAAGTAAGCTGTCACACATCTTAAAGATACGTGCAAGCATCTGAGCTTGAGCTGATATTAAGATTTAATCATCCACTAGGTATGGAAGGGTATTAGTTACCTGTTGGGTTGCCTTTAATCAGTCCCAACAAAATTAAAAGGAAACTTTTTTTTTTTTTTAATTTAAAGAGAATTTAGATGTGCCATTGAACTGATTCCCTCATGCCTCAGATTTTGTGACCACTGTTGCACTTGATGTGCCCTAAGTCCACCCCAATTTTCCTTCCTGTCAGGAGGAGACTTTGCTTCAAGGATCCTGGATCAAACTGGAGCAGGAATAGGCTTAGATTTTGTTTTCTTGTGAAAGCTCAGCACAGGGTCACCCCATTCTGCATGATGCTGTGCACTTTCCCCATCACTAACTCCATGCATTCCTTTTATCCTTTGCTCAATTCAAGAGCAATGCTGAAGAAGTTGGATGCTTTTCAAAAGGGATGTTTTCTTTTGTCAACTTAAGACTTACTGATCTTTAATAAAAGAAAAAAAAATGAAATTAGGTAAAAGGAAAAACAGCTTAAAATGTTTTCAAGTAGGGTCTTCGAAGTGTTTGTTAAAAACATTGTGGGAAAAACAGATTTCTCTATGTCCAATATAGATAACAGGAAGACATGAAAAAACATGACAGTGTTAGTAGTGAAAAGACATTACTCCTCAGCCCCTGAGAGAGGATTTGAACAAAAACAGTTCAGACATAGGTAGATCATCCCACTTTATTTGTTCTGATAGTTCATGTTCTGAACTACAGAGAGAAAAACAACTTAATGGCCCCCCAAAAGCAGAAATCTGACATTCTTTTGTGCTCCCCAAACAAACCTCAATAAGAACTAAATAAAACAGTGAGTGAGGGGTCACACCCCTATGGGTTTTGGGGGTGGTTGTTTCCTTTTTCAATCACGAAACTGTATGTATAATCATTCAGAAAATCCTTGCCATCTTGTTAAAACACTTTAAACCCAGCAGATCCCATGCAAACCAGGCAGCAGAAGAGCTCTGGAGATGCTGGCTGTGATCCTGCTTTGCAGCTGGCCCAAGCTGGGCATGCTCCTTTGTCCCCTCCCTCTGCATATCTCCCCCAGCAGAAAGGAGCACTCATTTCCTTTGGAAAGTACTATTTGCAGGTGAGTATAATGGAAAAAAATGTGTCACTCATTACTGCTTTGCATGACAAATGACATTTGTCCCCAGAACTCTATGAAAACCAAACCGACTTGCATACATGATACATTCCATTAAAGTCACACTCACAAAATCACGTTTTACCCATAAAAATCAATCACATGTTCATTGCATGGAATTCTAGCAAAAGGAATTTGTAAAGCGACAGAGCATTACATAGACAGGTTCTTCATGCAAAACCCCTACATGTGCCTATAAATATTTAATCCAAATGAAAATCTTTCAGACATTACCTATCTCTGTCAGATTACCTGCACTGTATTTTTGTTGCACAAGCCATATTTTGCTAATTTCCTTTCCTTTCCATCCAGAGAGGTGACGGGTGCCCCATCCCCGGAGACACCCGAGGTCAGGCAGGATGGGGTCTGAGCTGATGGAGCTGTAGGTGCTCCTGAGCATTGCAGGGAAATTGGATTAGATGGCTCTTAAGCGTCCCTTCCAACTCAAACAATTCCATGACTCTATGATTCTTAAAACCAAGAATTATTGATAAATGTTCACCTGGGTTACTATCCATGTTCAGCAACCTGAAGGATAAGAAATGGTGTTTCTTCCACTTAATGCCAAGAGAAACATTCCACACTGCTGATATTTTATGTATTGTGTTTATGCACACTTGGATTATTAGAGGTGTATGACATATGTAAACTCCATCTCCATTACTCTTATCCTTACGTTACTCCAACCTGTGTATAAGGAAGGATCACAGTAATACCAGAGTCTGAACTATAAAAT
The DNA here is from genome assembly GCF_019238085.1 of Lagopus leucura. Classification (NCBI taxonomy): domain Eukaryota; kingdom Metazoa; phylum Chordata; class Aves; order Galliformes; family Phasianidae; genus Lagopus; species Lagopus leucura. The sequence continues at coordinate 1,025,682 of NW_024962295.1, read as the reverse complement.
CACTTCTTAATCTGCAGTACCATATAGCTTAACTATACGTCTTTATATAGCCTTTAGGCAGCACTACATCTACTGTATTTGTATTTTAGTTCATATGCCACTTTCAAGTCTTCAATATTTCAGCGAAATTACAAATTAATGAGATAGGTCGTCTCTGTTACAGAGATAGCAGCAATCTGTAAAAGGGTATTAGGAAAAGAAGTAATTTATTGGCTCAGGAAGGTTCCAAGTGAGCAGTCGCATTAGCATGACAGCAGGAGGTCAAGAGGCTCGTTAGCAAGCAGTTACAAGATAGGCAACTCAGTATTTTATGGCAGCAGGATGTAGGTGCGATGCACACCTCAGGAAAAGGCACTGCCAGGGCCTTCACTTGGGCAGTAACTTCAATTGCCTTCATGCCCATTCAAACCCACCAGGTACCCAAAGCTGCAATGGGAAATGGCTTATATCCTCGCCACAAACAAGCTGGTGTATCTCGCTGATGCCCGAGTTCACGTTTTCGGTTTGAAAAACAAAAGCAAAGTAGTAGGCTAGGTTTGAAATCTGGGGTTGGGACAAGGGGAGAATGGAAAGGGGAAAAAAGAGTTTGGGAGACACGCTAGAGGAAAGACAGCAGCAAGGCATGGCTCCACTGATTCCAGTGCCTATTGGCCGTTTTACACCCACTGAGGATGGCTCTAGGTCATTTTTAAAAGACCGACCAACAGGCTCAATCCTCTTCATGCCATTCATTCACACAGGGGCAAAATGACTCCAACGCCCTTGCAGAAGCACCCAGCCATGCCAGCAGGCTGGCACGCATTGCTACCACTGCCTTCGGGCTTGACTGGATCCCTCTCCTCTCCTACCCTCTCTCTCTGGTCAGACACACCACAGCCTTTAAACAAGCCTTAAACAAGAGATTAAAGCAGAGACATACAAGTGTTTTTGTCTAAGTCAAATATGTAGAATGCAGTAATTGCCTCTGAATGTGCCTCATGACTGATATCGGCAAACACTTTAATTATTAATTGAATTTCTTCAAACTAACTGTATCAAAGACCAACACATCAACTCTTATCAAAACTGTAGCACTCCAAGACATCAGTATTATTTCTAATTAAACACATGGGTACCAATATGAAAGGGAAAGAACACGATCTCAGTTATTTTCATAGATCTCAGATGCTGCTTAAATTTTGCAAGAAGCCATTACTCTCAAGCACTATGAGTTATTTCTCATTAAGAGCTGATTTACTTATTTTAACAGGAACATCAGATGTTACTTTCTGTTAGAAGCGTTCTGGCCTAATTTTGGTCTCACCTAAAAATGGCAACACCAACCTAGCACAAATATCAAAGCAAGAGCAGAATCATGATCAGACCCTGTACAAAACTGAGCAGATCTGCAAAGGCTTTGCTCAGCTGATTCCTGTATTATTCAGACTTTTTATCACTCTCAACTTTTGACTTGAATTTCCCTTCCCCCAGTCTCATTTTTTTTTTTTTCACATAACACATGTGGAGCTAATTGCCACAGGATGTGTGGAGGCCAAGTGCATGTATTGGTCAACAATGAGATTAGCAAACAGATTAACAGAAAGCAGACTCATCAGAGAATACTGCCATTGAGACTTGAGTGCCATCTCTAAGTCAAGGTTCCTAAAGTGAAGGTCTTTAAGAAGGCCTGCAATTCCTGGTAGCCCGGCTCCTTATGCAGACAGCCTCCAACTCCTTCCTCCTGCAGGAAGCCAGCACTAGACTAAATACTGTGGCCCACACAGCTGTCCCACTCTGTCCATCTCTATGAAGACTCATAGTGCTGCTTCCTTTCATAAATGTGAAGGGAAGCAGACTCAGAAGACTGAAGGGACAGATGTTCAGCAACTGCAGTTTAAAGACTCTGTGTAAACTACCCAGTTGGAAAACAATAACTAGAGGGAACTGCACTAAAAGGGAGCTGCAAGTTCAGCTCTTTATTGAAATCCCTGCAAAAAACAATTAAATCAATCTAAAGGAGGCATTCACACCCTGATGGAACATCCACATCCAGGGCTTCTACCAAATCTGAGCAAAGCCTTTGAGCACTTACGTAATTTGCATGCAGACGTTCTATAACCAGAGGTGCCTCACCACAGTCAGAATCTGTTTAAAATCTTCCAAAATCCCTGATGTTTTAGGAATAGGAGTCAGTTGTTGTCCATTTGTCTGATGGGCAGAGGCAGCTGAGGCAGCAGTGGGGTCTGCTCCAAACACCACGGCAGACAATGCTCTGCTCCTGGGAATAGAAAGTTTCTGGACAACACATAGCAAATTCTGAAAACCTGACTTATCCATAGTGATGGTGTGAGTCTAAAATAGCTGCTTCATCTGCTCCTGAAAAATCTCTCATTAGCAGCATTGCAGGACCAAAGGTGTTTGGTAAAAGCATAAAACTCTCTTTTACTAGGACAGATGCTGACCAAAAGCTTCAGTTCATTAACCAGAACAACAGCTGCCTTAAAATCCGAGTCAGAAACCAGCCTATGACCAAAGACTGTTCAATGCACTGGTTAGTTTTCAAGCATACTTGACAAATTCCTCTTTTTTCTAATTAGATTTTAAAAGAGAAAACATTAATTCAAATTTATAAAAATAACCCGTAAAAGTATAACGTTAATTAACCAAACCAATGAGGGTAAGGGCAACACACTCTCACTTTGCAGTCTGATCCATTACGTTTGCCCCCCATCCTCACCCCAACCACATCTCTTCTAGGCCCACTCATGGAACTAAGAGTTTGAAGAGCCATTTTAATGGTGGTTTTTAGAGTTATTCCAGCGAATCCACAAATCAGTAATTGCTCTCAGAGACGATGGAACTGTGCCTAATTATTCTGATGTTTTTGTATATATTACCCCACATGTTGGGATGAATTGTTTTAATATTAATAAAAAGGAAACAGGTACACTCCATTTGCCATTGTTTCATAAACACGTGACCACCTGTGAACTTCAAAATAAAACAATTATGATATTTGGTGTTATATATTTCCTTATCTTGACTCTTAATTAACAAAGCACACTGAGTTTTTAAGCACATTAATGTAACACTAGCAAGTAATACATTCTTCTTAAAATCCAGACGGGGTGACCTTCCTATGCCCATGGCTTTGAATCTAGCCGACAATCGTGTCAACCTGAGTCACTGCCCCCAGAGTGACGTTAGCAAGCATTATAAAGGAACTTCCCACAGCCTTTGAACTACAGCCACCATGCAAACTTGGAAAATACCACCCCAGAGATGTGAGGAGGTGGGCACTACCATGTGACGGACTGCATTTTTGTTCTCCTTTGCCTTGAGCATTGCATCACAAAAAGTTCCTACATTCAGCTTTCCCATGCAATTAAACCATGAAGAGCTTCTTGCTGTCATCTCTACAGGTACAGAGCTCAATCAAGCCAGAATTTACTGCAGCATCAAGAGTGAGTGACAGTAAATTTGCTTCTTAGCCTCATCTGAAAGAGCATGTTGCAAAACATGCTTGTTCCCCTATATTCAGCACTGGTGAGGCCGCACCTGGAGTACTGTGTCCAGTTTTGGGCCCCTCACTGCAAGAAAGATATTGAGGCCCTGGAACGTGTTCAAAGAAGGGCAACAAAGCTGGTGAGGGGTCTGGAACACAGGCCATATGAGGAGAGGCTGAAGGAGCTGGGAATGTTCAGCCTGGAGAAGAGGAGGCTCAGGGGAGACCTTATTGCTCTCTATAACTTCCTGAAGGGAGGTTGTAGTGAGCTGGGGGTCGGCCTCTTCTCTCGTGTCATTAGTGATAGGACCAGGGGGAATGGTTTCAAGCTATGGCAGAGGAGATTCAGGCTGGACATGAGGAAGTATTACTTTTCAGAAAGGGTGGTCAGGCACTGGAATGGACTGCCCAGGGAGGTGGTGGAATCACCGACCCTGGGGGTGTTCAAGGAAAGACTGGATGTTGCGTTGAGGGACATGGTTTAGTGGGAGCTATTGGGAATAGGTGAACGGTTGGACTGGGTGATCTTTTAGGTCTTTTCCAACCTTAGTGATTCTATGATTTTATGAAAACAGCCCAACCAAAATACTCGTAATATGTATGTGCACTGACTATATATGTGCATATGCAGTCACACACCAACACATACACAACACCAGGTAAGCTGACTGACAAAGAATCACTGACTTCTAAGCCTAGATTTTAACATTTAGCCAAAAGTAAGACAGCGATAAGGCAGTCGGTTCAAGTTTAACTACAATCCCTTTAGTTATAATCTAGGGAGGGGAGGACTCCAAATACTCAGACACTTAATAACAATTTCTGGCCATAGGTGACATTATCAGGAACCTTTTCCCTACCTCCAGCCCTCACATCACTTCTCCCATCCTCTCATACAAAGTAGTCAAACCACCACCTCTCCCTTATTTTTGCCATGAGGTTACATGACTTTCAGTCACCTTCCTTTGCACAGTGTTCTGCTTCCTCTGCATTTTCCCAGGACAGAGATGAAGAGCCCTTTCCTAAGTGGCTGTGCCTTTTGAGTGTCCTGAGCCACACTGCAAGGCTGAAAATACTTGACCTCTTGCAAAGTTCAGGGTGTCTTGGCTTCAGCTGGGACAGAATTGATTTTCTCTATGGTGCCTGGTATGAGGCTGTTTCGACTATAGGAAAACAAACAAACAAAACAATGTTGATAACATTAACACTTCTCTCTTCCTTTTCCACACTAGTAAATAGTTTTCACTTTAACCTACAGGTTCCACTTTTTTTCTGATTCTTTCCCCCATCCCACTGGGAGGGATCAAAGAGAAAGAGCTGTGTAGCGTTCAACTGCTGCTGGGTTAGACCACACCAAAGAGGCAAACTTGCAGCCCAGACTGGGATCTGAATATCCCTTCCTGCACACTCAGTCCATCTAGAAGACCCCAGTTGGGCCCTCTGCCCTTACCCTCAAATCAAGGCAGACCCAGCAGCGCTGGCCAGGGCTTCCCACCAAAACAAAAGTGAAGGTGAGCTGCAGGAGAGTTTAGGTTTGCATCCACAAAGCTGGCTCACACATTTCTTTTAAAAAGCCAGCGAGTGTGCATGTGAAACCTGAGAGGCCCTCCAGCAGCCTGCATCGTGCCTTAAATGTGCTTTAAACACTTGTCCTCCCTTAGAGGCTGCCCAAGTGACTCCAATGCACAAATCACTTTCTCACTCAACTGTTGTCATCTGGAAGGACAATAAAAGACAGCACACGGGAGGAATGCCGCATGGCTAAGCTCCCTTTCTCCCTCCTTTTTGATTCCTCATTGCATCTGAAAGGAGTAAGTCGAATCCCAAACTGAAGCTGCACGTAGCAAAATGTTTTAGCAGACCAAAAAGAGCCCCCGACACGCATTAATATTTTGTACCAGTAATTGTTCTTAGAGATGCCAGCGAGAGCAGAATTTACCGTCCTGAAAGACAATCACTCGTGTGCTGTCCTTGCCCTGGATGCCAAGCAGACCTTGGCTGCTTTCACACTCGACTCACTGGTAAGCAGAGCTGCAGCTATCTCTGCTTATATACATTGTATAGGATTGGGGGTTATCGCATTTTCATGGAAATTCAGCTCAGTGCTCAATTTGCCCTTATTTAAATGCTAATTTCAGAGAAGTGGTTTAACAAAGCAATTACATTAAAAAAAAGAAAAAGAAAAAAAAAAGGCTCTAATCTTCCACTGACTGAGTTGGGAAAAACTCAGAACGGTAGAATGGTTAACCATGTAAATGCAGTAAAAGTGATCTGTTTCATACTTACTGCATTCTGCTGATAAAGGATTCGGTTACAAAGGTGACAGTTCAGCCTCTTTTTCTAGAGGCTAGAAAATATAGAAAATATTCTAGAGGTATATTTTTAAATATACCAAAGAAACAGCAACAACAACAACAAAAAAAGAAACAAGAGCTCCTGCAAGCTCTAACAATAAGCTCTGATATTCAGCACCCTCTCTTGGTTTCCACACTTGACACTTGCACTTGTTTTCTTTCTTAATGTATGTTTATTCATTTTACTTAGAAATTCTGACTGTTATGTATAATCAGATACTTTAGAAAACATCTTGCTGTAATTGTAGTTAGTGAAGAGTCACAATTTAAAATATTTTAATGGTAATTCCACCTTCACCAGAGCTTCACCTGAAGCCAACAGTGGCAAGTTTAAGATGCCTGTTTGAATCAAAAAACACTCACTCTGCCAGCTTTCCAAAGCTTCAGAGGGTAAAAACAGAACATGAACATCCAACCTTCAGCAATACATTTCTCAGAGCAACGGTAGTCAGAAAAGCTAGGTGATACCAAGGAGCCTTAGGCCTGATACTCATTTCTTGGGCAAGCTGCAGTGCTGTTACTACTGGCAGCATCTTCCTGTTCTTGAGAACTGGTAATGTGACCAACAGCCTGAGAGACACTGCTCAATGCTCAACCTTCTGATCTGTGGAATTTCATAAACTTGAATACACAAAGGACTGAATGTCACTGTTGATTTATGACTATTGAACACCAACTTTTTATTTTCTACAGCCAAGTGTAAACTTCTCACTTTTCTTCTTCCATCTCTGTTACCTCTGCCAACTGCAGACAGAATCCAGGGGATTTGCAGGAGCAAATTAATTGATGGTAGTTTCCAAATCTCAGCTTAACCTTTCTTCTGTTTGCCACTCCTCAGTGCATCACTGCACTATGTGATGTTCACGAAGTTTGGTGTTATACAATTAAGAACTGCTGCAGCTTAAAGAAATGGAATGCTTACAAAACCAGAGGAACAACTCCTGTTTAAGCCAAAGCAACTGTTTAACAACACCTCTACAACAAAAACAGTGGCATGTGAGGGCACCCATCCCTTTTTCATAAGCCATCAAAAGAAAACAATCTCCACTGGAAAATCTGAGCCATATAACCAGGCACTGAGGCATTCTGCATGGATTCCCTAACCTCTGTGCTTCATGCAATAGAGCAATTGCTCAAGTAGCAGTAGCACAGTCTAGGGTGCATGAGTTAGATCTCCATCATCCAGCCAATGCAAATAGTATAGCATTCATCTACTCTGAGTATTTCTACCTCTCTAAAGGGTGGGAAGCAGTGCTGGGCCCCCCTCTTATTAAAATGCACAAGCTACTAGGAGGGCAATGTACTTATAGGATAGGAGTGCACTGGCATTCCTAGAATATAATGGGGAAAATGCAGCTGTAAGATCCTTAACAGCTTCTGTATGTGCCAGGTTTGTAGAAAACAGATCAGATTAACTGAGTCTATGAAATGCACCTGGTAGTTCTGATTACTGGACACCTCTGAAAAAGACTTATCCCAACTCCAGAGCTGAGTTTCTACAAAAGAAAAGGCTTTTCTTCCTGTAACAACATAATGACATAACACAATGATACAACATGAGAAAGGAAGAGCATTTGAGAGAGATAACAGCAATTGAATGTGAACACAGTAACACACCCTCCTCCACCACTTTGACCTATATAATCTCAATTTATTTTGTATCTGTCAGCTGTATTTTCATCTGTCTTGACGAGCTTCCCAAGCAGAATAGAGCAGAAAGGACAGAGCGTGTCTGCAAATTAGCAAGAGGTTCTATCTGTGAAGCTATAAAAGAATTTCCTTTGGTGCAAGATAAACATTTATTGCTTCCATTCTCCTTGCAGCCTTCTCTTGCAGTCTCCCAGAGTTGTTGGTGACCATACTGCCTATTTGCCTGTGAACACGCGTAAAGAATGAACAAGAAAGACTACAGGAAGGGAGAATGGGGATTGAGGATGAGTTATGGTCAAAATACAGTTTTTATAAACTAAACATTTCACTTTTGAGACAGAAAAGGCTCAGGGAGTTTGCTCACTTTCATTATCCAGAAGGCGAACAGTTTAGCTCTGCTTCACAAGCAAAATAACCTCTTGCTCAGTGCTCAGCACAGTGTGGGGTGAAAGTACAAGTATTCCCAAAACCAGCACTAGGAAGATAGCTCATCAACATTTACTCACGTGGAAACATTCATTTAGACAATCAACAGTGCTTTTTAGAGAGCTCCATGGATTCGTCCTTCTGCTCAAAGGTTCCCCAGCAATGAACCACGCCAAACAAATCCACACTGACCAGAGATGGACCACAAATCTTTGTTCTCTTAAGTCTAGAGCAATCACCACTCTACCACAGGAAGTACCCTATATTCCCACAAGTGCAATTGAGATTTGTTGCATTTGTTAAGCTGATTATCCACAGGTGTGTCTACAGTGTCACCTGCTTTCTGTAGAAACGATCAGGTGGAGGAGAGGGTTTGCCTGGTAGAGCTGGTGTGAAGTGTTGGGGATTTCACAGGTGCAAAGGCAGATGCTAAACAGGCATTACCAGCATTTCACAGGGATGAGTGACCCAAGTAATCACTAAAGAGAAGGTTCAGAATATGGTATCAAGCCAGTAAAGTGTCTGGTTAACTTGCCTAGTCCCCATATTTGGAGCACTGCTCAGAGGTCTAATACATCGCTCCTGCGTGCTGGGTGAGAGAATGTCTTGAACTGACCATGGTGGGTTCAGGGTTGTTCAGACTGAACTTTTGTCTCTATGCCATGAATTATATAGTCAACAGGAAAGGCCAAGGCTTTCCTGGGCTGCATCAAAAGAGAGATGGCCAGCAGGGCAGGGCAGATTGTCCCCATCTGCTCTGCCCTTGTGGGGCTCCACCTAGAGTACTGTGTCCAGGCCTGGGACCTCCAGCACAAGGATGTGGAGCTGCTGGAGTGGGCCCAGAGGATGCTCAGAGGGATGGAGCACCCCTCTGTGGAAATGGACTGTGGGAGATGGGCTTGTTCAGCCTGGAGAAGAGATGGATCCAGGGAGACCTCACTGTGGCCTTCTGGACCTAAAGAGAAGTTATAAAAAGGAGGGAAATCAACTTTTAACACGGTTGTAGTTGTAGGACAGGGGGGAATGATTTTAAAGAAAGGAAATTAAGGTTAGATGTTAGATAGAAATTCTTTACTCAGAGGGTGGTGAGCACTAGGCTCAGAGAAGCTGCAGATGCCCCATTCCTGAAGCCATTCAAAGCTGGGGCCATTGGCAGCCTGATGTAGTGGTTGGGAACCCTGCCTGTGGCAGACGGGAAGGAACTAGATGGGCTTTAAAGTCTCCTCCAATCAAAGCCATTCTATGATTATATGATTCTATGGTTTCAAGAGTAATGCCTGAACAAAAATAGTAGGGAGAGGAAAGCTGAGTTAATACATAAGCCTACCAAATCCTATAAAACAAGTCTGATTGAAATCCACATGGCTTTCAATGAATTGGAACATTCAATTGAGCTTGGTCTGAAATATAAGAAACGCATATGCCTCTTTCTAAATGTTGCACAAGGGAAATAATATCTAATTTCACAGAATTTTATATCTAAAATGAAAAATTTAATTCGTTTTAACTTTTCAACACAGTCAGTTTGAATTTGGGTTCTCATTTACCACCATTCAGAGTCCGAAAATAATTGTTTACATGAATGAGATAGAGGAAGTTTTGTGAAGAGCTAAAGCTTGTGAGCAGCTTTACAAAAGCACAGAATGTCACTGCAATTATTTCTGTATTCTGCTGTCACAACCCCTGCTGGTCCAATGTGGGCATGAAGTGCACAGTTCTGTCAGATATACGGCCCAAGTTCTACAGTTCCAGAAATACACTGACAAATCCAGAATGAGTAGGCACACTCAAATTAAACAGGTTTCAATGTTTTAGAATTTAAATGAGAATAAATTATTTCTGGGGTGAGTCCTGCCAGCAGGGATTTGGGTAGGCAGATAGCTGGTAGATTAGAAAACTGAAATTCCCAGTGCTTCAATATTCAGTGCTATTGGAATCAATGATCTCCCACAAAAAGATTCCACACAACACATGCAACAAATTTAAGCCACAAATCTGTACTGGTTTCATTTAAAATAAATATCTTAGGGTAGTAAAGCACTTGACAGAATTTGTTTCACTAAGGTTTCCCTAAACTTTACAGAGGAGGCACAGTAATTTTATTTCCAAATGAGTCGAAAGAGCTTTTGATCTGGTAGAGGCACTTAATTACAATCAGGAGGGCAAGGAACTAAAATATATGTAAGTGTGCCTGGCAATTCATATCGTTTCTGGGCAACTATCCTACTTCAGGGTCAGCTCGAGTTGCTCCCACAAAAGCTAACTTCCTCTGAAGGGCTATTTGTCATGGGCACTTGATTCTTAATCGCCTCCTCAGGTCCAGGGCTGCTCTGCTGCTGTGATGGCTGGGAAGATTTGCAGCCCCTCCTGCTGAAGTCCCTTCCTAGCTTGCTCCGTTCCAGTTGGTGCACTGAACATTTGCTGAGAAGCAAAGATATTTAACAGCGATTCAGGTGGTGAAGAGTTCTGTTAAGCGTAGACCAACCAACCAAACAACTCCTGCTCTCTTGTTTGATGCAACATTACTGAACCCTGGGACATCTCACAGAAACGCTCGGGGTTGTCCTCTGCACATGTGAACTACTTGTGTACTACTACACCAAAACTGCTCTACTGCACACTGCATAGCATACAGACACAGTAAAACTCCTGCTCCCCTCCCACATGTGGTCAAGGCAATCACCCCCTCCCTATTCCAGACAGATTAATTCCCCATCCCACCACACTTCCATAGTAACCTCAGCATCTGCACACTTGAAGGAGTAACTGAGCAGCCGTTGGACAGGGATTTTGAACATGATTTAGGACACAGCAGAGAAGAAATTCACAGCAGGGATAGGGTTGCTGGAAGCTGAACACTTAACACTGCAACAGGTAGCTTTATGGAGTTCCTAAAACCACACTCATAATTCGACAGGGCCAAAGTGATCGTATGCCACAAATAAGAGTGCATTTTTAGGGCGAAAGGAACCAGACCTTTTGTTAACACCTCCATTCTTTTAAAAGTTCATATTTTGACACGTTTTGTAACAGAGAGCAATCTGAGCCACATGGTCCCTTGCACCTGGTCCAACAGTACAGCAAGGCCCAGTCTGTTCACGAGCAGCAGAAAGCTTGGGAAGGGAGCAGCAGCACTCATGAGGGCATTCAGGACAGCCTGGGCATTGCTGCACAAACACAGCACAGGGCTAGACCTGCATCACCTCAATGTAACACTCTGTTGTGCTTCACTTTTCAAGCTTTAGCAATGTGCTGCATGTTTTAATTGCAGTATTTGTGCTTCAAGCCCACACACAGCACCTAAATCTCAGTTCCACAGTGTTTGCCTGACTGCCTCTCTGCAGAGTTCAGGGAAAAAAAAAAAGAAAAAAAAAGGAGAAATAAAAAAAAAGGCAACTATCAACCAGCTGCCTGCTTGTTTCAGAAACGAGAAAATATCTATCAAGTCTTGGCACAAACAGTTCTTATTTCTGTTTTATCTATTTATTCTCCTAAAAGCATCGCTGAAACAATTCACAAGACTCGTAATCCACAAGAAAAACAATCTAAACCCACATCTGCAGGAAAGTACTAATTTATAGAAAACAGTAATTTACCTGAAACACAGTTAGGAAAACACTTCTGCAAATTAATGCCATAAAACTGTGCCCCAAAAGAACTGACGAACACATTATTCAGTTGTCTGTGCTTTCCAGGCACAGGAGCACAGGTACTGAAGGAGAACACAGGCACAAGGCAGCAGGAGGCCTTCCCAGAGAGCTATTCCTCAGCAGCAAATCCCAAATCTGTGAGCAGATGTGCTTCCTAAGTGCCCCATCACTGAAAACTTCCATCCTAAGAGAGAGCAGAAGCGGACTTCCAACTCAAACCTGCAAGAACTCTTAAATCCCAGTGCCCCCCCTGGATGTCTGCTTCCCTTTTTCCATTATTCAGACACTGCACTTCTGGTACATAGTGGGGCTTGCCTGTGCCAGCTCAGCACCACTTGGTGCCCCGTGCAGCACACAGACACATCTCCCCCAGACACTGGCTTGTTTCTTCACTTGTCAGGAACACAAGTGAACACACCACTGGAGGAACCAGCCTGAGATGGAGCCCGACGACAAGTGAATCACAGAATCATACAATGGCCTGAGTTGAAAAGAACCACAATGATCATCAAGTATGCTACGTGCAGGGTTACCAACCCCTAGACCAGGCTGCCCAGAGCCACATCCAGCCTGGCCTTGAAGTGGTCAGCTCAGCTGCTCTACAGATTACCCTGTTGTTCCAGGCCTTTGGCAACAAAAGCCAGGTTTGCTGAGGGCATGGGGTAGGCATGAGCTTCAGCATCACCCCCCCCTCGCTCCAACCTCACAGCTGTTGATAGCACACACGACTTACTCCCTTTGCCAGCCTGGCATTGCCCAGAGGACAAGCAGTCCCGGGGTGATGTTTTAGTGGAGCAGTTTTTGCAGATACACGTGGTCTGGAATGACGAGCAAAATGTGTGGAACAAAAAAGGAATCGGGTTTGACAAAATTCAGGTACACCATCAGGTTCACAGGCAACAGATCTAAATTTTCATGTTTTCTTCAGCTCATTCATGAAATACTACACTGCATGCCTGCCTTCTCTTGCCCATTGCTTTTTGCCTTGTATCCGTCTTGGTGTAGCATTAGCAAGGATGCCAGCTGAGTATTGTTTCAAGTACAGCAAACAGTTCATAGAACCATCCATGGTCGACAGAACTTATTACCATCTGACAACCTAACACCGCAAACAGCCAACACAGACCCAAAGTTACTCCATGCAACAGTCACTGGTACTTGGGCAATGCAGAGCATCCCTTCAGCCTGATATTGCAAGCAGGGCTGTAAGAAGGCACAAAGTGCAGAGGTCCTGCAAAGAGCACACAGCAGCAAGCACAGCAAGTGTTAACTAGCTTAACGATTTCTTTCTCTTCTCTAATTAACAGATTGTAACTTGCTTTACGTGCTTCAGCTGGAGGCTGCAGATATCTTTAAGGTTTTGGCTGTGGAATACTTTGTAAAGCACCAAAATAATACAACATTAGAACAATCTTTAAATAATCTTCTAATGCTGAATTAAAATCTCTGTACAGTAACAGGAAGTTAGATTACATAAACAAAAACAGAGCAATTAGGCAATTTAAACAATGAGCAGATAAAGACAGAAGCAGACAGGATACCAAGTAGCATCCAGGCTTAAGTATGAGAACTCTTTCCCCCATTTCTTTATAAAGACCACTCGGGCTGTTTCACGCGTCAGTTTCCATCTATTCGTACACAAAATAATGCACACACAAAAGAAAAAGTTGTGGATACAAAACCTGAGGTGGACTTTTCCCTTGCAGCGTGCCACCTATGTTTTTCTTACTAGTTGATGCCAGCATCAATTTCAGACCTTTGTCTCTAGAAATCCCTCTCACTACCAATGCTTTGCTTCACTACATTTCCATTCTTCAAGAATTCAAATTTCTTCTTAAAATATTCCTAGACATCATGTTCTTTCCTCGTATCCAGACCAGCATGGCAGTTACTCTTTCATCACTGTAAGGCAGGCAGTTCTTGGTTCTTTCTCTATTCTTCTGATTGCTGCCATTACCCATTCGCTGTGCAGCAATAATGCTTCCAATATTTCCCTGTCCCAAATGTACACTGCTGACACCTTTGCTCATTAGGTTCAACATGCACTCACTGAGCCATTCGCCATCATTAGGAACTGAGCTTTCCCCATCATGGGCAGCAGGACTTTGCTCACCTCCGTCACTCATTAAGCAGCAGCACATTAAAAATGACAATAAGAATAAGCAGTAGGACATGCCCTATTGTTTTCAGCCATCTCTTACAATGCTCTCCTCTTCATTGTTTTGTGATCATCTCTTCCTCAATTATATTCAACATAATTATAGTCACCCTCCTACTGTCAAACCCTTAAATTGCAGCCTACAATTTCTATGGAGAAAATGACAACTCCTATATGAAAAGGAAGACTTTTGACTTCCTAAGCTGCAGGCAGGCATTGTTTGGAAGTCTGGTATAGTGCACAATGTGCAACCAGAACCAATGAACTGAGGTCGCTATTTGTGTCAGCAAGCCCCTTTGAACCCAGCCGTTCATTTTTACTCAGCACTCTATTGCTCCTAAAAGCTTCTTTTCACACCTTTGATTCCGGGGGGCTTATGTTTCCTCCTGCCCCTTTCCTCTTTCTGGCACATTCAATCTCTGCTGTTGTCCATCACTAGCAATCCTTTTGGGAAGGAGTTCCTACACCCAAAATCTCAAATTAATCTCAAGAAGCTGTAACTCAGCAAATGAATTGGAGCAGCCAGGCTCCTTGCTCCAGCCCTGCTCAGAGCTGGACTGGTGCTCAATGACACTGCACTCAAAGCAGGCTTCATCAGGATTTGGCTGCAGGACCCTACATACCCTCTTCAGTGTTTCAGTCCCAGATAAAACCTCAGTGCAGTCACTCCAACTGCTTCCACCAGGGAAGAAATCCACACCAGAGGCACTGCAGAGGTCATTCTCACCTCCCATCTCCTTCTGCTCTCCTCTGAAGGAAGGGTCCTTCCTAGCAAGCAACTTCTGCACCCCTCCCCAGTGACCTGCAGGCCCCACAGAAACGACACCCAGAAATATCTAATGCAGCCATCCCCATTTTGAAAGCTGACCATTGTAAACAGGTTTCCAGCAAGACATTTCTCTACAAAACTGCAGCCCATGTGTTTGCTTGCTCTGCTCACGCAAGTGCCATAAGATAATCATCACCCACCACAAACTGCTCAAATTAGTCATAAGGCAGCTACATTATAATGGCTAATTGGCCTGATAAGCTATTCTCAGTTGAGACCATTATCTGAATAATCTTTGCTTGTTCTTGGCTGTTTGTGATTTTGCACTGCACCAGCACATCAATTCCCCAAAATACTTTTTTGTTCTTGCTGATTTTGTATTCCAAAAGCATCCAGAGCAGTTCACATTAATAGAATCTGCAGATTTTCTGATTTCCTCAACTTTTCAGGAGCTGGCTCACATTCAGCGTAGATTAGCTGCGCTGACCTTGTTTAGCTCAAAACAGGCCCCAGCTCCTAGCTTGTACTTCACACTAAAATAACTGAATTCTTCTAGCAAAGGAAAATTGTTCTTTTTTATCTCAGATCTGAGATGTATCCTGTGCTCAGCAACGTGCCTGAAAATAAATAGCAATGGAAGGAATATAGGGCTTCCGTGCAACATCCACTTTTCTTTTTATCTCCAGTCACTATTTCAGGCACATCGATATATGGAAACATCAGGGTGTGTCCAGAGCCATCACTCAGGCCTAGAACTGTGAGTGATGAGAATAAGAAGCTCAAACACCTGACTGCAGAGACTGAGTGAGATATCCTTGGGTCAGATGGGACTACAGCCAGCAGTGACACGGTGCCCTGTTGCTGCCCTGCTGTACATCATGCCAGGCACTGTTGTGTGGCCACAGGAGATAGCAGCCAGCTTCTTCCTCCCACCAATAAATTCACCCCTGCTCCAGCACACAAATGCTTCTCTTGAGCAAAGCAGGATATGGCATCCCTGTCTGTGGCACAGTTGAGTGCAATACAGAAGTCTCTTTCATTACTGCACGTACTTAGGAGAAACTTCAAGGGATGCTCTTGATTTCTCACACAGCTTTTGTGAAAGAGTGTCAGGTGAGGTTTCCTGGAGAATTAATGGCACTTCACAGCTTGCAGGAGTGCATTTCTGCACTGAACTGACAATGGAGAAGTTCTTCACGCAGCACAGGGATAGAGAGCTACAGTGAGCTCTGAGCCCAGCTCTACTGTAAGCAGCATGACCACAGCACTGCTCGTAGCTACTGCTGCTGCTGTGACTCATGAATTGAGTGCCTGGTGGCAGCACGGGTCCACCTGAGCACACAAACACAGACACCTGGGGCTTGATCTGTAGCCAGAACTTCTCGTAAAGCCAAGTAAGGGAGCTCAGTGCTTCAGAAGGAAAGCTGGATGGCTCAGCCTGACATGGGAATGAGCAAACATTCACAACGAGGTCACTCATTCCCCAGCACCTACCAGTCTCCTTCCAAAGCCACACAGTCAGAAGCCCTTTTCCTCATCCAGTTCAGGGTCTGGACACTGCAATTCCTTGACCTGCAGGGGAAATGCCTGACCACCTGGGAGGAACAGCCACAACTACCACAGTTTTGCATCTCTCCCATTTTCAGGTAGAATAAATCCTGTCTTGCTGCCACACTGCTACTCATACAGGCAATATCTCCTTTATAACCTCCATCACCTCCTTCTCCTTGATGCCTCATAAGATTTCAGGGTGAGGCCCTCACTGCTCTGTGTGTTAAATTCCTAACAGCAAAGTCCTGGCACCTGTGGGGTTCTGATTCTAATACAGGGCAAACAAACACTTATTTTCTGGGCTGATACAGACCCCACCGATGCATTCAATAGCCTAGAAGAGCCATATAAAGCCAGGAGACTGTTATTCCTTACAAAAAGAACTAACTTTTCTATGGAGATATTTTCAAAGATGTCAGGCAGCGCTTCCAGGGGAGAAGGCACTGATCAGTGGAAATGACCGAAAAATAGGAAAAGAAAAAATATGCACTGAAAAGACAGAAAAGAAAAAGACATACACACAGAGCATGGATCAGCAACATGGCCATAGGAAAAGCCAAAGATGACAGCTTTTAAGTGAGCTTTCTTGTGTCCTGCTGCCTTCAGGGATGCGGGTCTTTGTAAATTCTGTATAAATACATAGGACTGCATCAAAGTCACCCTTAACTTACCAATTTCTCATTTTAAGTGGAACAAATGACAGAAGACATCCCTCCCCAGACCTTTTTATTAGCTTCTGGGGTCAAGGAGGCCATAAGAATGATTACAGCCTCTGCAAGGAGATGATACCTTGAGCTAAAAACATCATTTGAATAAGATTGAAGTGGCAATGCTATTCTGGTAGCAGCTAGATGTATAACAGGACCTGATTCCCCCCCCCATTAGACATAGGGGGTTTCCTCCTCTTTCAATGTTGGCAGATTGATGTGCATTCTGGCCCAGCATTTATAATGCAGATATTGCTCATTGATTTGTTCAGGATTTAAATTGTAAAGGACAGCCACTTTCTTTAATCTCATTTACAATACCTAACAGAGCGAGCACAATGATACTAACAGCAGGATGACTGCAAGATTTTGTTACAATAACGTTTGCCTTTTATCACCAAGCATTGCCTGGAGGCACACTGCTCCAGTTTTTCTGGGGAGAGGATAAAAAGGCACAAAGGCAAACGGGAGTCAGAGAGAAGTGATCTGCACTACGCTGCTGAGTAGATAGGTGGCCAGCCTAGGACAGAGCAGGTTGAATGAAGGGACAGATACAAATAACAACCAATTACCAAATAACTCTCAAATCTCCACTATTTAGCCCTGCTCATTGCCTCTGGGCACAGATCAGGGTGGCTCCTTGCTGTGGCACCTGTATGGTGAGAAGGTCCCACAGGGACAATACCTTTGTCCCCAGCCCTGCCCTATTTCTGTTGCCTCCATCACTGTCCAACAGTTATTCCATGGGAAGCACCTGAAATAACAAGACCTCAGCTGCAGTTAACCGAGTAACACAACCGATACGCTTCATTAAAAACACTAAGTCCCACTGAGCTGGGAGTCGTCATAGTGTGAAGTAGCACATCAGTGCTGAAGATAACTTCAGTTAAAAAAAGAGCCATATAAGAGAAATGCTCATCTCTTATGGCTGAGCCATACTCTTACATTCACGCTGCCTTCAGGTGAAGAATCAATCCTGGTTGCAACAAAACCCTCTGCACTTAATTTGGTTGGCATGCCTGCAGAAGGGGACGCCAAACTGGGATCGGAACCTGCCTCCTACTTTTTCTTAAAAG
This sequence comes from Lagopus leucura, assembly GCF_019238085.1. Lineage (NCBI taxonomy): Eukaryota > Metazoa > Chordata > Aves > Galliformes > Phasianidae > Lagopus > Lagopus leucura. Next base: position 1,007,857 of record NW_024962295.1, on the reverse strand, counting down.
GAAAAAGACTTAAAAATTGAGAGCTAAAAGCCTTTCTTTAGAATTTATACAGCTTAGATACTTATGAAATCGAGAATGTGAGCAGAACTGCAAGAAGCTTTCCTTTTACCAAAACCTTCCTCACTCACACAAACCCTTCTCCCCAGAAAGTGCTCTTTTTTCCCAAACTCTGAAGGGAGAAGCTGTGCTGTGCTCAGCTGATGCCAGGCTTTTCTGATGGGTGGGGAGGGCAGTGAGAGAGCAGGGACAGCTCGTTTCACAGAACCAGGATGCGAATGAATATTGCTGCATAAAAGACAGAGTGGTGTGCATGTACCCGAGAATCAAAAAAACAACAAATAGAACAACACAGAGAACTGCAGGCATGGGATTAAATGAAAGCAGCCATAGGGAAAACATACCTTATTAACACCGGTTTGACTCAAAGCTTACCAACTGTGCCAGTAAAATCAAATTTCTGGCTGTGTTCTCTGCTCAGAGTGAGACTCCGGGTACTCCTGGTGCTTCCTGATTTCCCTCACCCCATTGCCCAATTCCTCAGTGATGAAAGTATTAAGACCCTTCACTCACTCTCACCCAAGGGAAGCATTTCATTCTGTAAAAACCGTGCACAGTGAAAAAAGAAAAGGCTGATTCATCTGCAATGCAGCTAACCCTTAATTGCTTACTTGCACTGTCAAGCACTTTGTGCTTACAGTGCCAACTTGCCGTTTGCTATTTTGGCTAATTACACCAGTTTCAAGACAAAACTGCTCTTACAAAGCACTGAGTAATGGGTAGGAGGCATTGCATCGGTCTCCCACATACTTTGTATTACACATCCCTAGCCTCCACATTCAGAGATGTCTAAGGAAATTATATCTGCCCAAGGCAAGGCTGGGTCTGGCCCCAGACCACAACCAGCTTTCAGTGGAGACGAATCTTGCCATCTTTGCTTTCTGCCTGATGTTGTACACGTCCAAGTGAAAATTAGCCAGGAACAAGATCAACGGGCAGGACTGAAAAGTGCATGTATTTGAGCTGTCCGATGTTATTAAGCAGATGGATAAAGCCATTCAAAGTCAGGATCAAACGTCCCACTAGCAGAAAGGCCATTCACAGGTGACCAGAGAGAATCTCCATTGTGACTCAAGAATTGTACGGCTTCAAAGTGTCTCATTGGAGATGTTTAAATAATGGAGTCCCTTGAGATTTTTGTTTCTGCTCAATCAATGTGCGTCAGCATGGGAGCCAAAGAAAAACTCAACGCACAAAGGAGTAAGATACAGTTCTCCTTGATATCTACAAGAGAAAAAGGAAAATGCCTGAAGGTGAGAATGGCTTGCCCTTGGTTTTACAGCTTATGAGCAGTCAGCAATAGGTATTGATACTCAAAACTGGGCTTCATATAAAGAACAGGGTATAATTAAGCCACCAAAAAGCTGAAGAGCACCCAGGGTTTAATTACCACCATATCAGATTTTTAAATGCTGATGAGAGCAAGTGTCAAACAAAGCACTGCATGCAGTAACAGGACACTTTGGGGACTGTCGATGAGGTTGATGAGCACCCAGCAAACTGGATACAAGAGAGCATCACTGAGGCTTAATATATTAAAAACAAACAGAAAAACATAGTACCACTAGCATACATGGATCCCAAACAACTTAATTCAAAGAATAAAGTCTGTGGAGTTCTGTGAAAATGCAATACAAGAGCACACAGTGTAAGAATCTGAGAACAAGCATCACTTGGACTAAGCATAACCCAAATCCTTTCATTTCAAAGACAAGATTGGCCAGCCAGCTTTTAACAAACACTCTCCCAATCTCATTAGCAGCTGCATTCATCTACACCTACATCATCTAACCAGATTCCATCCAGCCCAGCTTGTGCTGGACAACTCAGGAACTGTGTTTGCTTGTAATGGGTCAGCAAAGCCAACAAAGCTCACAGCTGCTCCCAAGAGCAGGGTGTTTAGTGCAGGGCCTTTTCCCTCCTGTGAAGATGGTTTCGTTTTGCCCCGAGAAGCACTGATAGAAGTACTTGTGGATGAAATGCTCTTCTTTAGCACCTGTGCACAGTTTTCTGTCAGGATGTACTACTACTCCCTCACAGAGCAGAGTAAGAATCATTTTGTTGCTAGAGCTGCACTCCTTACCTCCTGGGCTACAAGCATTCCAACAAAGTTGTCCTCTATAACCACAACAGCAAAGTCGATTTTTAACAGGGCAATGTTTTCCTTCTCCATAAGACCAAGGTCCAGCAATTGGTTTTGTCACAGTATTCAGGGAATCCTTTCTCTCCTGCAAGGAAACTACCTGTTTGTTTTCATTTCCCCTGAGTCTTGGGAAGAGATAACAACTTAAACTTCAAACTTCTGATTAATGTTATTTCCTTCAACGGTGGAAAAAAAATAGGAAAAAACCAACAAATCAACAATAAAGGACAGGCTTTATCAATTATTTACAAACTATTCACACATTAAAAATTCAAGGAGATGCAATACATTTCTTGCCCCCATGGAATAACCCATTATGAAAGCAGCAGAGCTGTAAATCAAATCTCTACCTGCTCCATGAAGTGATTTAATTGGGGGGTATTTTTTTGAGTCACTTAAAATTATGGCCAAGTTTTACTAATATATGATCTCAACTGCCATAGGTTAATTGTAACAGGAGGTTATCAAAGGCTGAATTGTATATTCTCAGCATCTGTTCACATGAGGTTTTATGCTTGCATCTCTTATACCCAGAGAGAGATGTGTGCGTGCTCCGTTTACATAATGCAGTATCTGTATAGGACTGGGACCAAATCTAGGTCAGAGAGGAGCAGCTCACTCAAATGATTGTCAGTTCCATTACATCACTTACCTCTCCCCAGGGAACAGCAGAAGCATCCAATATTAAACCTGCAAGTATTGACCAAGGCCGTGATTGCTTACCTGTCAATGGCAGACATATGATGGAACAGCTGCGAGCACCAGAAGTTCCCAGACCAGAACCTTGTTTAGGGGGGCTCAGGATCTTTGTGAGATTGAATTGTGAGTAAGAGAGGTTGTAAGGCAGACAGAGAAAGGAACACCAACAAATCATCAGACAAGAGGATATTAGTGCAGGAGCTCTGGAAGAACCGAAGGATGAAATGGCTCAGACCCAGCCGTGATATTCTGCTTCTTGAATCACCCTGGTGCTAGAAGCAGAGATGTGATATCCGGAGAACCCAGGGAACTGTAGACCAATAAGCTCAACGACTCCCCAAGGCAGATAAATAGAAACTAAAGTAAAGAAATCGACTTGTGATAAATGAACAAATGGAACATTTGGGGAAAAAAATAAAGATAGCTTCATAAAGAGCAATCAAGCTCCAAATGTACTGAAAGTCCCTGAACGAGTCTGTAAGACAGGGGGAATCAGGTTCCTCCAGGATGCTGTTAAGGAAACTAAGCAGTCATCACAGAGAGAGTACACATCAGTAAATACCGATCAAAATACAGAATGAAAAAAAAAGAAATACCGTAGGAAATGGTCTTTTGTTGTTGCTGTTGTTTTAGGATGGAGATCGCTCAAAAATGCAAAGGATTCATGCTGATAGCCAGGTCCTTCACTTTTCATAGATGATCGGGACATTAACTGTTCTAGCTCTAGGGGCTTGTTGTGAACAACTGCAGACAGAGATTGAGAAGCTGGCTGATTGGCTACAAAATTCAGTACAATGCATGCAAAATTGACTGCACGCGGGTTGCAGCCTCCACGCTGGTTGGAATCCACAGAAGATTACTTCAGCCCTGGTGTAAGCTGCCTGCGAGAAGTCAGGCTGGTAGAAAAACCCAGAGCTAGAGCTACCACCTTCCCCTGAGTGCCATCTTTCACAAGGACGTGTTCTGCTGGAAAAGCTCCTTGGATTCCCAATTGCTGCTGGATCCACACACTGGACTACAGCAGTCTTCAGCACAGTATGGTAATGGATGTGGTTCCTTCATGCCCCTTAATCAGCAGTTAGGAAACTGAGAACTGAATCAGAGAAGTGAGCTGGCTAGCTCTGGGCCATGCTCATGCAAGTCATGGTGGACCTAAAGAAATCCATTTTCACAGCACATATTCTTCTTCTTCCACCCCCATGAGCAAAGAGTTGCACTGTTAGGGTAGTATGGTTACGTTGTGGTTGGACTTGATGGTCTTTAAGGTCTTTTCCAACCTGAGCGATTCTATGATTCTATTGAGGATCTGCTGATTCTAACTCAACTCTCCAGAAGAGAGCTGTCCTCAGCCAACTGCGCCCATGCTACTTCTCCAGGCCACCAAAGGGCAATTCCCTGCTCTGCTCTGCAGCTGCCGCTCTCACATTCTGCATCCCTGACCAGAATATGAGCTTGAAATATTCGTCCCCACTTGTAGTCTCAATTGCAAACATGTGGTGAGTGCCTACTTTCAGTTTTAATTAGTTTCTCTCACTTTCTGGAGGTCGTTTGTGTGTTCTCAACTCGAAATGCTCTGCATCTCGTTACCTCTGAGGGTGGTCTGCATGAAGTTCTGTGCTACATTAGATCTAAGTCCTGCAAAGGACTAGGACAGATCACTTGGGAGCCTTCTCAGAAGCAGAAATCTGCTGAGCAGAGCGCACCAGATATGTGTTTGATGTTGCCTTCTCCTGGCAAGCTGACGTTTTTTCCCTAACAGCTCTGTAATTGTTGTAATTAAAGCAACAGAAGTGCAAGATTTCAGGAATGAAGCTATGTTTAAGTGCTTATATTAAATTGTATCAGCTTTACCACACCAGGGATTGACTGTGCACTCATGCAATTACAGGCTCCCTTGCAAGGCTCACATAATGAGGCACAGCAGAGAATATCTTTAACCTTGTCCTTTCCCAGTTTCTGTTACTTCTGCTTTACTGGGTCAGATTCCTATCACACCTTTAAAAAGGAAAAGCTCAAGAGCAGCCTTTTGTTGTTGTTTACTTGGATGCAAGATAGGTGTAAGAGGGAGTGCCCTACCTCTGGAACATGGTATGAAGTGACTGAGCATAAGTTTCTACACATTAAGTTCTAACACCACCAGACTTCTGAAAGGGAAACCTGTGCATCAGGGCTTCCAGTGCTGTGACATGTGATTTAAGGCAAATTATCCCAAATGGACTGCTTTAGAATGTCAGGCACCGGCATTTGTGCTGGCTGTCTAGATGGGGTGTTAAGATACCTCTCAAGTCTTCTTCCTCCCCCTGCCCTTTCCTCCACAAGCCCTTTTCCTCCACAAGCCCTTTCAAGATTCAGGGCTGAAGACTCAGACTGAACTGTCTACAAGGCTTGCTACAAGCACGCGATGTTGCCCACAATGCCCTCTGCATATCCAGCCCATCTGCAGTGCAGTTTGCTGCTGAGAAAGAGACAGAACATATGGCGCTGACCTCAGATGTGGACTCCAATATAGTAAGGTCGTTTCTTATCAGTTTTTTGTTTTTCTCTACTTTTGCCCTTTTCTTTCTTGGAACACCACCATTTCTGCTCAGTTCTTACATTACTTCTAAATCTTTGTTACTGGGTCACGGCAGATCAAACAAGCTTTCTGTGCCTCTGAGCTGCCAGATCGCTGTCTCCCTGTTTGCTGCCACATGAGAACACTTGAGAATCAAGCCAGAGAGAAATAAACCTCTGGGGCATTTCAACATAAATGTATTTTGGCAATCCCTACAGCAGACAAAGAGGTAGTAAAAAAGCTTATATTACCCTTACAGGCACAGTACGGATACCAGGCACTTGGGTAGAGTCATTGAGTTATTAGCTGAGCTGAAGTTTCAAAATAAGTGTATGCTACATTAAAAATAAATTAAAAATTAACGAAATAAATAACAAGGAAAAAAAGGTCACGCAAATTACTGTAGCTCGTGTAAGTGCATAATAGGTCTGGAGAGGCTGGGAAAAAGGAAAACCTAAAAGAGTATTTGGAAATAGCACCCTGGACTTTAGTGGAATATTTACCTTGGGTTTTGAAGCTTTGGTTTCTTTTTTACTCCTTCCTGTGGAAAATTACTTAGAGTTAATATATCAGATAAATTCTTAACTGAGTTCAGCTCCCAGCTCAGCTCGCTCCTTTTAGAATCCACAGTCCCACTAGTTCTGTGGTAAATTAGAGGCAATGGAACAGGATAGAGAAGGAAACGGACCTTCTATACCCAGAGAGCATATTAAAGCTAATTATATTTAAACCACAGTGGCAACCAGGGCTGCTGTAATTAAAATAAGGTTGATTTTGCACATTAAAAAACCTGCTCTTTATTTTCATTGCAGGAAGGCATCTACTCTGAACATCAGTAACAACTTTCAGCTACTGGCCTGGCTGAGAACCAGCGCACACCCAACATCTGCATGCACAGAGCTCTTGGCACACAGTGAGACAGAAGAAAGAAAGAAGAAAGATGGGAGACAACAAAAGGATCAGGGTCTCTAAACCAAGTATGTATCAGATGCCAGGAGCTTATTAGATGTTGCAGCATCAGATAGCTCATTACCTCCCAAAATGCATTGCCTGGATAGTTCTGTTGTGTTCAGAAAATACGTAAGAAAAGATGAAAGCCTGTTAAAAGTGGGAGTAATCAGAGAAGACAACAAATTCCCATTTTAAATACAGGTGAGGCACCCAGATGCGGTGTTGCTCAAACGCACGCATCCATCTAGGCTGAGAATAAAAAGGTCTGACTGCATAACTTCAGCTGTCCGGCTACCCGGGACAAATGTCAAATGTAAAATGAGCAATAATAATAAACAGCTTGCAAAGATAAGTTCAGGCTGATTTTGAAGCAATTAAAAATGAGCACCCTATAAGATGTTACGGCCTCATTTAAGACCAAGTTGGGGATATTTTACAGCATCACTAAACAGCTACATCTCAGTTTGCAGGAGCGAGAGGTGCTCTCCCAAGTGGTACAACACTTCAGCTGCCGAGCTGCTCTCCTGCCTTCTTTCAGCTTTCAATACAAGCTCCAACAGCCCAACTCACTGTGTCAGGCTTTACAAACATGTCACAGAATCAACTGTGAGTGCTGGAGAGGACTTTCAAGGACGACTTCATACACACATTCCTTTGGAAACAGCTACAAAGTCCCTCTCGCTTGCATTCCAGCCAGCAACCTGCACACTGCCCTACTGGGTCCTGCCCACGCTGCAACTGGGTGCTCTGCATGGGATCAAGGTGCCTCTGTGTACTGCCCCAGCCTGATGAATGCCACTGCTCCTCATTTCCTTACGATCAGTATCTTGCTCTATAAATGATTTTTCAACGCAGGAAAAATAGCTTCTCCCGACAGCGTGCAGCGCTGCAGATAACCAACATGAAAAATGTCAAGCAAGGCAGGCGCTGAATAACAAAATAATCAGTTTTTCCACTCAGATGCTTTCTAATATTGCTAACGCTTCTTCTTTGTGTGTGTGTGTGTGTGAGATGTGGTGTTCACGATAAATAATTTAAAGACTTAATGTTCGCTGGGTCCTTTGTCACTGGCAGCTGTTGAATTGCCAAATGAAAATATTTGGGGTTTTGGTGCTCTGTATAAAGACTGTATATTTGTCAACAATTTTATGGCTCAGAGCGGTGCTCCATGAATATCGTCAGCAATGGCTCCTCTCTCAAAGGCCTACTATATAAAAATAAAATAAAATAAAATAAAAAAGCAAGCCTAATGATTCCCTTTTTCTCTTTATTACAGCTGCACTACTCGTGCTGCTGCCATTAAGGGCCTGTCAGCATTTTTATTAGAAACCGCTACTCCAGGGGTTTATAACTCAGTAGTAAAAATTCACTCCAGAATGAACCTTGTCATGCAAGGGAGCACTTATTTAAGTCCAAATGTCAGAAAATTGTATTTATGCATTTTCAAAGTTATTTTACAGCACTTTTGACTGCTCAGGTAAATACAACTACGTTGCTGTCTGATACCTTGAGTTCCAGCACTGCAAAAGGAACTTGGTGAACGTGGTGTTCAGACATTGTTTCCTAAAGCTTGTGACCACCATCCATGTGAGACAACAAGACCAGGATCTGCATTATACCCGTTCTAAAGGCATGCCTTAAGACTGACAGCATATTATCAACAGTGACTAAACCCTTTCCCACCTCCCGTTTCTTCTCAATGTTAGAACAAATCCTTCCTATGTTTCGGGTTATTCTGAAGATGACCATTCAACACAGCTTCACCTTGCTCGGGGTTTCATAGGGAATTAAGCATTGAGTCTATTTCAGTGTATGTCTCAGTAGATGCCAAACTTTTTAGCTCCTCCATAATCCCCAGCCTAACCTACTCAGATAAGTATCATCACTAAGAAACAAGGAGTCAATCTTCCATGACCTTAAATCATTGTGTTTTCTTAACCTTAATGAAATGCAACAAATAAACAGCTATAACTATATGAGTGTCGGGTCAAAATGAACTAAATATGCAAATTTTGACAGCAATAAAATCCCACTTTCAGAAACTGGTTGTATGTGCCCAGCTTCACCACGCTGGGGCACGGATGGAGAAGAGTTTGAGGGACATGGTTTAAGTGGGTAGGGTGGGGATGGGTTGACGGTTGGACTTGATGACTTTGGAGGTCTTTTCCAACCTCAATGACACTATGATCTTATAATTCAAGTGAGCATGGTGAAGACAGGTTGGTGCTTGGACTTGACAGCCTTGGAGGACTTTTCCAATTCTAATGATGCTACGATCCTAAGTGACTATGTCACCTAGGGATCCCCATGGAATGAAAATGTCCATAGCTGGGTGAGCTGCCTCTGATCAATCACACACATGCATCTACCAGGCTGAGTAAATGCCATTCTCTCAGTGACACGCTCCAAAGCTCTGTCCTCCTCCATCTGTACTCTGAGCTGAATGAGCTCAGGGTAACAGTGAATGGGGGTAAGAGAGCAGGAAATACAGCCAGAAAAAAAAAGCCTGGGATTTGTGAGCGTGGAGATACAGGAGCAAAGGAGATTAAGGATGGATGGGGAGACTCTTACTGTACTCTTACTTTTGACATGTGGCTCAATTACAGAATGCTGGTCACGCTGTGTTGCATAGGACAATAGTTATGAGATTTTGAAACTTTTTCTGTGGGCAGAAAGCTGAAACATTACCTCTGGGCAGAATGGTCAAATGAAATATTCACACAAGTCCTGGACAACAATGAAGACAGAGAGGCTATGTAACTGTCTTGACAAAAAGCTTACAGGTTCCATAGCTCTACTGAAAAATGTCAACGTTCAAACTGCAAGCTACATCGCCCAACTTTCACTCTGAAGACAGCAGGCTGCAGTTGAAAAAGTTTTCAGATAGCTCTCATTTTGTATAATAACATCCACTGGTTGAGCTTACATCACACGCTGAGCTCTATATTATCCCCACCACACTTCATGCAAATGAATCATTCCAGCTGGACCACTGAACGACTGGCAATCACAGAACAACTACTTTTAATACAAAATGCTGTGGTCATTTTTTGGTGAGAATGGGAGGGAAGCAGGGGAATATCTTCTCCTTAAAGGATGCGTGATGTCAAAATGTGGCTGATAAAATTCATTTGTACAAACCTTGTAGAAATGCTTTTCCTTTTTTCGAGAATGTCACCCAATACACTTATGCCACCTGTTACAATTAATTCTCTGCACTGCTCACTGGACTAAAATCTGATCATTTTCAGTGGAAGGGAACTTGCAAATGATCAGCTTTTTAGAGCAATTCCTGATTTGTGTTTGACCAAGACTACTTCTTATGCGGCTGTAATCTACAGTAACTGTTGTCTGACAAGAGCCTTTTAACTGAAATTGCTCCTATTACAGCTGTAATAAAATCAGCATAGAAGATGAAGAGGCTAGCTTTATGGGTTCATCCTTCAACTGCTCCTTTAGGTGAGATTTCTATCATTTATCGTACTTTGTAATACATTAATATATTCAAAAGGATCAGAGGTTTTCACGTCAGCTACTACAGAATCAGGCACAACTCTCTGAATTCAGAAAAGGAGGCTGAAGAAGCAGCTTTGAACAAAATGCTTCAGGAACATAACACTCAGAACATACGAGATGGGCAGGCAGGAAGCAGTATTTACAGGAGGGAACACTGCTAGGGGAAACATTCATTTTTAAAATCAGATCTGGCAAATAACTCAGGATAAGCAAGCATTTCAGTCACTTTCAGTTACGTTCTTAGTTCTTTAGCACAGGCTAAAACACAAGCTCGATGGCTGACAGCATGGAGCATTTCCATCTGAGAACAGAGAAGGATCCTGTCATCCAAACTGGTGACATACAGGAGAAGACTCCAGACCATCACCAAGATGTCAGGAGTTGTGTTTCTGGATGAATCCAGCATTTGTATTTACTAAACGTCATTTAAATTATTGACATTTACTTTGCTGGTACATTGATTAAGTCTCAAAGCATTGATTGCAATTACTGTGATGCCTGTATGATTGCCTACCAAACGTTTAAAAATGTTTGAATTTTTTTATCACAGAGATCCTAAGCATATGCTTTCAGCATAGCTTTAAGTGTATGCCCAGAACTCTTTACTGCTTTCATTGCTGGGTTTGACATGACCGACTTGAGCACATATTTAAATACATTACTGAACAGAGAATTTTACACATCTTATTTGTATTGAAAAGGTTTTGGAAACGAGCCTGGTGGACAATAGTTATGAGATTTTGAAACTTTGACATACTGATGTGGCTTTTACAAAAATAGGACTCAGGTTGCTACAACCCTAAATCCCCTCTGACTTCTACTGAAAATCTGATTTGTACTGAACACAGTTGGCCAACTCACCATTTTGACCAAGACATCCATGATGAAGAGCATGGCAAATGAAAACATTCCAGAGATCTTCCATCTCCCTACAGCTCTCCAAAGCTGTCTGCAGGTGGTATACTAACAAATTCTACAAAGAAGCTCATTCCTGTAACGTCTCTGAAACAACTGATGTGCAGCAAGTGCTACAGGTTAAGAACAAGACTCAGAATCATTGAAACCCAGTGTTCTTACAGAAACAACTACGCTTTCTGGAAATTATCCATACTAAGTTGTTTCAAACTTTTCAGCAGCCAAACCATCAGATATCTATCTCCATAAATATTTGAGGATCTGCCCTTTGATCCATAAAGTAGCTCTGTGTCCATACAATATCGAGATGTTATAGCTGCTACTGTCCCGTAAGTAGAACAAATGCTTCTCAGCCACCCACTTAATTAGAATCTTTCCTGCAGTGAATACCCCCACCATAAAAATGCAACTTCTCTTTGCAAACAGCAGTGCTGCTTATTTGCTGTTTTGGATACCTTAAAGCATTGCAATGAAAAGGAGGGAAATTAAAACCCACTGAAGTTCGCGTGGTCACAGATCTCACAGGGTGCTGCTGTTTCTTGGTAACTCTTCCACAGGAACCTACCTGCCAGTAGCAACAGCTGCAGCAGCACACTGACCTGCTGACACTGTTACTGGCCATACCTGACCAGGTCATTTCATTCAGATGCTCTGTCTGTGCTTTAGGCATTAATTCATTGGAGCCTTGTGGCTGTGTCTCAACAAAGGAACGCTTATCTGCTTTTTCTGTTCTTGCATTAAGTCAGTGATAGGAAAAAAATAGCTAAAGAACTCCACAGGGTGAATAGTTAAATGTCAGTGGCGTTGCCAATGTTCTTCTGGATTTATATCCCTGCAGCCCTTCCCTGATCTGGATGAGTGTTTTGGAAGAATGCAGAGTATATGTTAGGCTGCCAACAGTGAGTGATTCCAAAGGGCCCACAAAACATCCTTGAGCTGGAGCAGAGAGAAATCCCCCGGCACTCACCAGTCCTAATTCAGACAAAGCTCCCTTTCACGTCACTGGGAAGACGGCCAGAGGAAAGGCTGAACACTGAAACCCACTCCTAGGGTAGTTAATGTCCCAGAGGAGCTTGTCTACCGCCATTCGTTATTTCCCTGGGCTCTGGATGAGATCCTGAATGCAGTGAAACTGCTGCAGTTCCCCTCATCATGCAACAGCTCTTTTTTCGTCAAGCCAAAAAGGAAAAGCAAGGCAATGAGCCTAAAAGCGCCCAGCCGACGTTCGCTTGGCTACAACAGCCCAAGCTCCTTCCACAGTCCCAAGCACGATGAAACAAGCCTGTGCGTGCTGGCCTTTATTGCCTATAAGCAACTGGAAAGCTCCACTGTCTCCTCTGATTGCCTATTGTTCAGTTTTAAGAAAACTTTATTCATAACTACCTAAAATAATTTTATTTTATATTAGCAATTAGGTCATTAAACAGTTTTTTTGATACATTTGATACACAGAAGGGGCTTAGAAGATTCTCACCTATAAAAATTCCTGATGCACTCCTGTATCTATCAAAAATGCTTTCCAAGTAGAGACGATAATTATAATTGTTACCATTTATGCCAAAATGACCAAGCTGGTGATATTTTTGGAAGGGTGCAAACTATCCCCGATCTATCTCTGATCACTCAAAATATATGAAAAGTGGGGACAACCAGAATGGTTGATAACTCTGTTAGAAAGGCACGTAACTGTCTTTTCGTTTGATCCATCTATAAAGGACAGCCATAGAGTGCCTGTAGGTGCAACGTTGCAGACAGCAGCAGACCAAGGAGAAAAGTTCTTCAGTGAAATAGAAATTGTCAAGTCTGAAAAAGCCCACCAAAGCTGAAATGCCACCTTTTTTTTCCCCGTGATTTCATAGTTTCCATTATTTGGTAAATCATTCACTAAATGTGCTTTGTCTGTACAGGGTTTGGTCCAAAGTGGATAAAGACAGTTCAGTGAAATTGGGATTACTTCCTCTGATCAGATATCCTTTCAGGTCAGTAATTTATTCTGCACTGGTTGAATACCTTGTAAAACAAAAATTGTACCAAAAAGTAGTCTGGATATCTAAATGCCATCTTTTTGTATGAGAAGATCAGATAATGATACTCTCACTGGTCTCTTTCACTTCAATCCTTCTTCCTCCACCAGATATGTTACCAGATAAAGAAAGATAAGAGAGCAAGCAATATCCTGTAGAAAGCTGCATGCAGAAAGCCCATCATTCTCATATAAAGTTAGTTCTCACACTTAACAATTGCTTGCTTTTACCTCTCTTCCCCCAGAGATGGGAACTTCCACACACAGAGCATCATACAAACTCCTTCCTACAGAACAACAGATTTTAAAAATGAGCACCAAGTACACAGGATGCTTATCCAGAATATGTGCCATAAACATTTTGATCAAGCCCTCCATTCAGCAGTAGGCTCATCTTCCTGAGGTTAGGTCAACATTCATTTGGTTTCTTTTCCTTCATGTACACCTACTTGACAGTGGTGTCATTTATTAACAGTGTGCATACCTCTCCTGCTTGGATGCAGGTGAATCCAAAAGCTTGGGATTTGGAGGGGAGGTACACCCTCTTTGTGGTATACATTTCTCATCTGTTCTTATTTTTTGCTCTTACAAACCATGAGGAGAATGGGAGGAATTCAGAGGATGTGAACCAACCAGAATCATATGGTATCCATCACAATACGTATGGTTTCTCTCTTATCTTTGTCTCTACAGTACATTACTAAATTAAATTGATCCCAGTATAGGTGCATATAACTAACTTTTGGACGACATTATTAGGTCAGTTACTCTGACCTGTCATAGACTAAAAGAAAAATGCATTTTCCTTATGTCCCTTGGCTCTCCAGTAATAATACTGGCTTGTATCCAGTCTTTTTCAGCTACAATTCTATCAGTAGGAGAGATGTTGAGTGATACATACAACATGCATCACTCCTCTCACAGTAGGATCTTACCTTGCTATTTCAACACTATCAGTTTTGCTCCTAAGCCTATTTGGTCATGGACAAGTATCCCATTTTTTCCCCCCTTTACAAGTGTTTGTGTGCCTGTCTAATCTTAAACTAAAGGAAGGGCTGAATATAATGCAAGTTTAAAGAAATCCAACAGTTACATGGGTCCTATCCAACTGAACTACTATTGTCATTCTTAATGACCACTACAGTAAGACACAGTGAGCAAGTTGCCATTACAGTTACTGTCCCTCACGGGGAAAAGGCCTGAGCTCCTCTATAGAGCTACTCTGCATTGAATTTCATTTGCAAATTTGATAGGACTCATTTACCTCTCCCATCCTTCCATTCTGTGAAAAGCTAAAATCCAGGGAATAACAAAACATTATATAATATTGATACTTGCTTGCCCTTCCCACCCTCGACAAGATTCGCAACGAGTTGAATATAAACTCAAATCCCTTCTTCAAATGTAACTCAATGCAATAAGTTTTGTGAGACCAGGATGTTACAAAGGATGTCCATACATTGCTGAGACATCCTTTACCAACCTGAAATTCACTGCTTGGTTTGCTCTGTGATCTCTGTCTTTGTCCACCCACTACAGTTGCTTGCTTTACCAACAGAAATACGATGTATTTTTGAGTTACCTACTGAGAAAAATCAATTTGCTCAATTTATGACATTGCAGCCTGATTTGTACTGAAAAGCCAACTACAGTAAATAAGTTGCTGACAATACTTCCATTAAATATTCTCAGTAAAACAAAAAATATCTGAGAAGGGAGTCCATGAGTGTCAAGGAAGAACTGCTAACTTAAGGGAATCTACAGTATGTACTTGGGAATGCCAGGAAAAATAGAGTCTATAACCTAACTTTGTTAAGCTACCAGCTTCTGCTTCTCCATGTCAAAGGCACCCCAGGGTGCTTTTGCAGTAACTGTGCTCATCATCACAATGGCAGAAGCTAATCAAGACGTTCCATTGTGAGGAACTTACAAGGTTTTTGTAAAGTGTATTCAGCTGTTGATCTTTTTGGTTTATGTTCCTCACAAGGAAGGTTCCATCACCACTTATCAGAACATTTTTCTAGTACTTATGACATCAGTTTTCAGCGTGGCCCTCCAAGGAATCTTTAACCATGGATCAACCTGGAGGATTAAAGGAAAAAAAAAAAAAAAAAAAAAAAAAGTAGCAATCTTTCAATGTTCTCCTCCCTCATCTAACTCCAAAAATGACCGATTATGAATAAAATTAATTTGCTTCAGAATATTCTTTTGGGAGCACCAGTTGTAAACTGACAGTTCCAGCTTGGATCATAGTTGTGTTTTTGTTTCTCAGTCTGCTAAATCTTAAAGCAGAGTCCAACAGATGAGTTGGTATAATCAATCTTCCCTGGAACTGCTGTGGGGACAAGGTTTACAGAGTTTTCTTTACAGAAACCTGCACTCCTGGCAGTGCAAGACCTTTGAAATTAAAACTACACCTGAGAGGCTTCGATAAATTCCTTTCCACTAAGCAGCTTAGAGACTGCTATAAAATTCCCTAGACAAAAGAGGAGTCAATAGGCAAAATTTTTATTCATAGAATATCTCACATGAACAAGCAGCCTCATCCTCTAACTAACAGTCTCAGAGTCCTAGTTATCACTGAGGGAGCCTTTTAAACTTTAAGAGCTGGAATTCAAATAGTGAAGTTGTATACACTCTTATCCTTCAAATATTTAGCATTTCAAGACTCTAACACTCTTACAAATTAATTGATTTAAGTCATTCATTAGCAGAAAAATATATGCCTTTGAAATTTACTCTCACTGCTAAAATTGAGTATAGGTTTCAGGGTGAGGGAAGGAGTTTGCAAGGGTTTTATGTTTTTAATTACCCCAAATGGAAAATCAGAAAACTCCAAGGGACAGCCTTTTTTGTAAGTGAACATTTTGATGCCCAAATCCGAGACTTTTTTGGTGCCCTAAGGTCCCCCTGTGACAAAGGATGCATGTGGTCAATGCTCTGACAGAGTCTCCCTACAACACAACTACAGTAGAGAATCTAATACTCATCCTTCACAGCCCTCCATATAAATAAGAAGAAATTATCACGTAAGACAATGCAGAAATTGAAAAGACTTAAAATATTGTGCATATTCATACCAAACCACATTTTCTCTGCTAATCATCAGTAAAAACAAAGGCCAGTACTGTTGTCCTGGGCAGGACTACACCAATTATTGCCTTATCAGCATTTAGAAAGAAAGGATGAAGCCAAAATCAAAGAATGTAAGTAACAAAAGAGGACTGTATCATAACAACCAGGCAGAGCTGCAGTGAGAGGCCAACTTGCCACGTGGTGCTGAGCTCCTTTTTGAGCTCAGTGCCACCGATTTCACTCGAAGGGAGCCCCACTGACTGAGGAAGTAGTTAATGGATCCCACTGAGCTATAATCAGCTCTGATGAATCCCATTAAATTGAATGAATTTCTCCTAGGAAGGCCTGTGATAAATGTATTTCATAGAGCCACAGAATATCCCAAGTTGGAAGGAGCTCACAAGGACCAACCTCTGGTTCCACACCACATCACTCAAACCCTATGTCAAAGTGCCTCCAGATTTTCTTACCTGCTCAAACTAAAAAGCTCCCAGATTGTTAGATAAACAGTCTTTTAGTTTTGCTTTCTGTAAAGAAGAGATTTAAAGTGGTACATGCAAAACTTGAGGTTCCATAAATACATCACTGCATGTAAGGCAATAACAGACCCTGCTCCGTTTCGAATTCATGTCATTTAATCTTAGGTCATGCCACAAGGCAGACTACTTTCTGAAGAATCTCTTATATGAGTTCCTATATGAGTTATTGACACTCACTTTATGGGTTAAGAAAATACAGGAGGTCCTTCAAGGATGCAGCATCAAAATCTCTCCTAATCACCTCACAGCAAGTGTACCCAGAATAATGACCTCCCCCACCTCAACCCCTTCCTTAATAAAAATGCCAAAGATAAAAATTCAAAACATGCTTAAGGACAGCTTCTAAAAAAAACAAAACCCAGCAACAACAAAAAACTAACACATACTTCAGGGCAGCTTCTAAAAACGTACAAGAAAGCTTTAGGCCCTCATAAGTGCATTTAACCACCCTCAGTACAAGACAGCAATCAAATCCTCTGTCATCATATAACATAATTAAAACACGACAGCCAATGTTTATTTTGTCAGCACAGAAGATGCAGACAATTCTCTACAAACTGGCATGCAGAGACACAAATTAATGTCGCAAATTAAAGCAAAAATCAAAACAAGAATATTTTGAGAATTTGAGCAACTGCTCTGAAGAAAGTAACCCTCCCCCTCCAGCTTTGGTAAGTGCTCCCAAGAAAGAAATGCGTTTGTTGTTTTTCCTTTAATTAAAAGAAAAAAACAAAGGCATCTATCAGCAGCCAGGAAGACCTCAAGCAGCAAAACCAATAGGAGAAATGAGCTACGCAGACCACTGGTTTCCACTGAAGGTACAACGACCGCAGAGGTGCCAGTTTCCTTCTTGTACTCACGAACACAAGAAAGGGCTCACGTGAAAACTAGATATTAACGAGAAACTAGCTATCACCCAGCCAAATAGAAGTTAGTATGAAGTGATGCATGTAGCGCTTAACTGCACCTGCAGATGCTCATATTTGACATAAGGAACCTTAAGTAGAAAGCTACAAAGAAGCTGGCTTTACAAAGCCACCCTAAGAGGTCTAGTAATGGATACCTTTGTTCAAACAAATCTTCCTGAGATCTTGGAAATATACTTACTGGAAACATTAATTTGCAGGATAAAAACAGGGACAGTCACAGAGATTCAATTAAACAGCTTCCAACCTACTCCTAACAGTGAGATCATTTTAGGGTTCTAAAGAATGCTCCAGCGTTACTGAACCTTAGAGAGATGCAGAATTTTCAGTTCTACAGTTATGTGACTACCAATGTTCTGGAGAAAAACAAGATAGCAGGTTATTGCTAGGCAAGTCACCGGTTTAAATCTTTTGATAAAAACCACATTTTGCTTGTACAAATGCATCTTAGTTCAGATGTTTGTGTCAAGAAAAAAGGTCTCATTTTCAGACAATACATAAAAGCTCACCAAAGAGCTATTTGAAAAACAGATCTTAACTTGTAAAGTAGAATGGGGATAAGAAATACATCTGTGAATGAAAACAAGACAAGTATGGAATTCCATCATGACACTTCCACAGTCATTCAAACTACAGCTGCACTGATTAATATTTATGATCCGGTTATCTTTCCCCTTGAAAACAGTATATTTCATAACTCCAGAAGAAAATATGCAGATACCATATGTTCCTGTGAACATCTGCAGCCCGTAGCCATCTATGTCAGAAGCACAGAATGTCAGTATGAGATTGCCCAGGAGTTCCCATCTGATCTGCTGCCTCGAGGACTGGAAGAGCAATAACAATAAAGGGAACCGTGAGCATTGTTTAATGTTTTCCAATGGATCCTGCACATTAGAAACAGTAATTAATGATTTGGTTTATAATGCTTTGGGGAATTACTGTCCAACAAAATAATGTAAGTAATTTAAATTTGCAATAAAGTTTAAGTGTGCAGGCATTTCATGGCAGTGTACAGCACTGATTTGCCAGAGGAAAGAAACGCTGTTATTACAGCCACAGCCAGATGATCCACAGAAAAAGCCATATCAATCCCTTAAGTGATTTGATTATGCTTTCTTATTGGGCCACAGTCCTCAAAGGCATATTCAAAACCAAACCCACCTCACTAAAACACCACAGGAGTAAAAACGCAGCACAGAATTACAGAGAATTGGTTTTTTGCTCTTTTAAGATGTAACTGCAGTCCTCACTCCAAAACGTGTCTCTCAGTACTTACAATTATTTACCATCATCACTATTCTATTTTAAAAGTGCCTATATTCAAAAGTGACTTCACCCACGGCGCTGTAAGACATTAAAAATCAAATCCATGAAATAACTTACATAAAAATAGCTGTGTTTGCCCAAAATTCCCATGGCCATTTCCTTTAAAGGCAAGAATCCTTCAGAGCCTCAAGTACAAATTTAAAATTAATACCTCTCTGTCCGCTGCCCTAAAACTCTTAATCTTTCCCTCCTGGCAGTGCTCAGACAGATAATGTTGTATGGCATGCCCTGCAAGTCAATACATCCAGGCTTCCTCATAGAATAAATGAATTCTGGAGGAACAGGCCTCAGACAGACTCTCTCTACCAAGTCAGAACTAATTCAAGTTTCTTCAGGTCAATGCATCTGCCAAATAACAAGCTGAAGAAAGGATATATGCAGGTAGCAGCCCTTGCTCAGGCTTGCTCTTTGACTGAACGGGTCAAATACATCCTGCTGGATTGCACCGATCAGAAACCCGTGGAGACACCAGATCGTGACAGAGTTTTGCTCTCTGGTAGTGGCTTCCCAAGCAGCAGCATCCTGAACGTTCGTGCTTTGGAGACACAGCCCACACCATGCTCTGCTCCCAGGTACTGGTAATGCCTGTGTTCAGAAGAAGGGATGCTGCTCTTTCTAAGCAGGAGAAAGACTCTGCTCTTTAAGACATTACCTTTATGGGGACTGCTCATCTACTGCACACACAAAAAATTCATCTGTATGTAAGTAGAGCATAACTACTAGTATGTACAACTACTAGTATGTAAGGCTTTTATGGACAGGAGATCAAGAATCATTTAACCTTTAATGGCACAACGGTGTTTGCTCATTAAAGAAATGTCTTGAACTAGTGCGAGGCAGCACCAAGACAGGGGCACCCTTATCATAGCTGTGTGCCAAAGGGTCCTGAGTGGCCAAGTTCTTGTTTTAAAAAGCGTACACTGAGAGAAAGGGGGGGATATAATCCTCCTTGATTCTGGAGAAGGAAGCACTTATCGCTCCACCAAACACACCTTGGAGATCCCCACTCTAGTGTAGAGACGTGGTGTTCATTGGGTTATCCTGCACAATCAGCATCTTCTTCCTGAACCTGCATTAGCAAGGCAGAGTACAGTCGCTTGCCATGAATGCAACGCATTGACAGTCTTAAGTTTTCTGCCTCACAGTGCCTCACTCTGCTTAGAAAACTGATATTGTGGGAGAGGCATTCCTGGAGACTTCTCACAAACCACTGCAGAGGATCTTCCTCCTTTCTTGTGCTGATGAAAAATCATGAACATCCATCAAAAAATTAAATAGTATGGGAGCTAATAAGGCATTACGATCATTCAGGCAGTAGCAATTCTTGTTTGTTTCACAAAAACCTTTATGAAGTACGTACATTTTTGTGCTTTATGCCTGCCGCTCATATGCACATGAATTATTGATGTGCTATAAAATGAGTGTATTTTGGGGGGGACAGAAATGAACTACCTGAGGCATTTTCATATAAATGACTGCAATTTAACTTTCAGAAACATTTCATTTTTCAACACGCTGCTCACTTCAAATTGAAGTCTACATCAGATTTGGCCAAGCATGTCACAAGAAACCTCACACTTACAAAAGATTAACCCTCGGGGATCCAGCATAGAGTGAATATAAAAGCACTCACGCACACCAGGCAAATAACACTCACCCTCTTGAGCTTTTAACAAGTTCTTGCATGAATATTTTCAGAAAGGTGAAGCTGATTCCTGTAGTGCTTGAACAGCCTGCTTAGCACATGTGTACACCACTGCTTTTCTTAGCACTGCTTTGAACTCAGCACTAGCAAAACTCTCCACATTGTGTATGTGTCCATACACATTGCCCAGGTCTGTTGGCTACATGAAAGCAAGGATGGCTTAACTGGACTGATGTGTGCAATTCTAATTGTTCTGCTGCAGCTTGCTCCCAGCACCAAGCAGCTTATCTTGAACTGGAGGAAAGGAGTAGAATATCCTTACGCTTCTCAGAGACTGCCTTAAAGTGACGCATTCTTCCACTCCTCGTTACCTCCATCCAGGTTTAGCAACACCCTGTTTCCTAGAGTAAAATGAAGATAATCTAATCTTTCCTCAAGATTTTTTTTTTTCCCAAACCAGTCATCAACACTGTTAAACGCAGTTGTATGTACTATGAAGTTGTTGGATACTGGGCAAATTAATGCCTTCAGCTGAAGGCTGGAGTGGGTATCTAGTGACAAAAATATCGCAAGCTGCTCTCAAGATGGAAAACACAGTAGAAAAGAAGCCTCTCTAAATGCCTATGAATTTGTCTACGCAGAAGTAGTGAAAATGGATGAAACAAACCAATTCAAAGTCCAGACCTTGCAAGTGAATGCTCTAATTCAGAACTGAGGTGAGTAGAAACTGAAGTAGAATTTGGTCTACAACAGTAGAAGCCAGATTATCCAATCTTGAAGATTCTTTCTTCTTATACTAAATAAACCCAGAGTACTGAGTGTAAACCAGCATCTGTGGAAGAGGTCAATCCAATTCAACTAATTCACTTACAGTTGATTCTAACAAGAGGCTCCTCTCATCAACAGCAAGTTGTGTTAGGAGGAATCATCACAGAATGTGGAGCTGGACATATAAGCACTTGGAGCTGGGAATCTCTCTTACGCACCTATGACAAGTCACAATTTATTTGGGATACAATTCACTTTAACATGATTGCACAGCGTGCACTATAAGATAAATTTGAAGCAACAGATTCAATCATCTATCAAGCACATTTCTGCCTCTGTGAGTCAGACATTCCAATCCTCCCAATAAACCATTCAAATAATAGCTACTCCCTTGACAACCAGCTGATACTTTCCTATCTATCTACAGATGTAAGGAGCCCAAATTACCTGAACTTAAAACCAAGACAATAAAAGCATGGCCTTACACAGCTGCTGCTTCTTTTCACTCAGCCCCTGTAGAATTTCTCTTTTCTACATAAGGGTTACAGCCACACAAGCCAGTCAGCCCTTCAAAGCTGTCCCAAGATATGTAGGTGCCCAACTTAATGGGAAATTCAGCATCTAAGACGCAGCTTAGAAATTATTCTGTAGCCCAACAGTAAAAGAGGAGGGGGCTACGCCTTCTGGGACATTTCATTCTCAGCTGCCACACTGTCAGACTGGTATAAGTTCCATTTAGGGTGTACCAACATTTTCTACTTAGAAGAGATAATAAATTTAAGGGCTTCACTGAAAACTCCACAAGTTCTACCACACCGAGAATCCCAAGGCTCTCTCCTCCTCTTGCATGCGACACTTGAGAGCAATTCGAACTTCAATCAGTTTCTACTTTGCACTCTTCATTCCATCCAAGTCTAGAAGTTGCCAGCACAGGGCAATGCCACCTGCCATAAATATGTACAAAAGTATGCATTAATTGACAAGCTAATGCATTAGCCCAAAATGAAGAAGATTCTCTGGACTCTCCTAAGTTGCTTTTGTTCTTCAAGTTGCTTTAAGGTTTTAAAGAAAACAGCTTCTCAAACAATTTTAGATAGAGGGTGCAGCAGTGCTGCAAACACCTTCACCATGTCCTACAAGTTCCCCTGCTTGATTGCCACAGCAGGCTTCCTCTCTCAGCACTCTGCTGTTCCTGAACCATTGTCAGATGGAAGCATCCTTTCTATCCTTTCAAAGTTTTAATATATTCTTCTGGTAGAGGAAGCAAGAAAAACTAAAAAATATTTTCTTCAAGTAAGTTCCTGACACAGAGTGAGTATTCAACAGTTTCCACAACTCATCTGGTGGGAAAAAGAAGAAAAAGAAAACTTGCAAAGTCTGGTTGTCAGAATATTCACCAAAAGTAATTTAGTGGTTAAAAAAAATAGCCATATATAATGTACACTTCAAACAATGATTGGGTAATAATGATGACATAAAAATTTTATAGGCGGCTTTAGCTGTCAGAAGGGTTCCTACGTTATGAAATCAATGTTCAGTGGATTTTCAGCAGATAAACTAATACTGCTTCTATTTATGCAGGAAAAGCTCTGCTCAGTTTTTTTTTATTTTAAATAGTCCAGTTCATAGCTCTCACTGTATTTCTTTTCTGCCCTTTAGCCTCCAAGACAGAAGGCTTATGTATGTATAAATCAGCTCTTCCACAACCAAAAACCAGTAATGTTTTAAAAAGGAAAGCATCCATACCTATGTAACTTTCTAAAGCCTTAAAGTTTCTGTTTTCTAAGGATGTATACTTGTCAAGCTTTGAATTTAGAAGATTAAACAAAGTAAAAAAAAAAAAAAAAAACTGTGAATGTATGATTAGAAATAAGCAAAACTATCAATCTTCACTCTTGTGATTTTTACACATTAAATCAAAGGATCATAAGACATGAACTGCTCCTGACAGCGTTCGTAGGAAAATACAGCACTCTGCACCAGCATGAAGCACGTGGGTTGCTCCAAAAGTAATGCCTCCTATGCCTCATATTTGTTTCCATGGAAACTACAACAGACACAGAGAGCACAATAACACTGTTCATTAGAGTAAATTTTCAGCTGCAAAACAGTATTTTTCCACAGTCACCGCTTTTAGCTATGCATTTTTGCCAGAAATGAACAAAATCCATGCTTGTAAAAATCCACACCATCAGAGTTGGCCCACTGTTTCACAGCTGCTATGATGGCATTGTTGCTAGGAAAATATTGCCCATGGAGTCCATCTTTCATTAGCTTGAATAGATGTAATTCAGAAGGCACCAAATCTGCACTGTACTGAGTGTGGTAGGACAGCCCAGCCAGGATTGGCAATGTGCTCTGCAATCTTCAAACTTCAACTGATAACCAGCATCATCATGTTGCAATGGATTGTCTTCTTCCCCAGCCTGAGGGAAAGTCTGAGCCTTCAGCTTAGTCAGCAATGCGGTGTAGCAGTCAGGGTTGATGGTTTGTGTGGTCCCAGCACATCCAGGAGGATCACCCCTTTCCCATCCCCAAAAGACAATCCTGTCCCACCCCTTTTCTCCATCCGCACTTCCATATCAGCTGCCATTTGTCAGACTGCCCCTCTGCTGCCATCTGTCACACAGCAACAACATGTAATGGGATGCTGGTGGGAAGGCTCAACCTCTGCTGATCCCACCAACATCCACATCTGACAGTGAGCCAACACCATAAATAGGAGGCATTTCTCTTGAAGTAGCCCTCATACAATCAGTTCCTTATGAAAAAAAATAAACCTCAGCAAATTAGTCAGGAATATGCCAGTAAGCATCCAGTTTGTATGGAGGCTAAGTATCACTAGGGGAAAATAATTACATTCAGAGGCTGAAGAAATAATTAGTTTGCACACTTTCTTTTCTGCACACATTGAAAGAACCTTCTTCTTACACTACTTGACCTTCAGTCACAGCAGGGACCATTTCATGCGTGCACAGTGGTCCATACGATTACACTTGATTTAGTGAAGATCATGCCCACAGGTGCTGTGCACACTGTCATATATGGAATATGAAAAAAAAATGAAGAGGACAATTCACCACTGAAATTTATCTGCTCAGGTAAAAGGAAAAGAGAACGAAGCAGCTTTCATGATTTCCCTATCCAGGGGCAATTTGGGACACATCAGCAGCACAGGGCACAGGGCTGGCAGAAGGCTGTGCCTTCTGGCTCAGGGCTGGTGATCACTCATGTAATCCTCAAAGGGGGATGAACCTGCAGATTTCCATTTGACAAGGAAACAAACTGTTCTGAGGAGTAATCGTTCAGTGATAGGTGTGGGAATACTTAGATTTCTGCAGGTGAGAAAAGAGATATCAAGCACTGTTAGAGGGAAATAACCTTGTACCTCACCAGTAACCCAAGAAGGTTGTCATATTTCTGAGGGAGGCTTGCCTAAGAAACATGGAACATCATTTGCTGAGGGGAGCCAAATTCAGCCAAAAGGGGTGTGCTGAAAGCAACCACAACTCCCAGGGCCACAGAGGGGCTGAAAGCCCATTTACTTTCTGCTTTGTGTGTTAAGCTGAATGGTCCTTTTTGAATGCTTCAATACTTTCAAAATCTGCTGTCTTATCAACAAAGCTTTCGCTTCTCATCTGTCAGATATTAACTCCTCAGGGGAATCCACACTTTTGACTGCAAATCGGCTCTTCAATTCCGTTAAGGAGCCATGGGGATCCACACTGCTTTTCTACTTTTAGCAATGCCAAAAACAAGAGCTCTTGCTGCTCGCAGCGTGGATTTTGAGAGGGGTTCACAATGGGACAGCGATGCACTTTATTCAGTCAAAGCAGATAACGAGGCCTCCTTACTGTAGGAAAATACAAACCTACACACAAAGACCACTCCTCTGAGCACAGAGACGAGGCCGGGGATGAGCAATCTGTGCATCAGATAGCAGGGGCACTCAGCCAGCTCCTGCTGCCAGATGGGGCATGAAGTACCAAGCTGGAGTTTTCCTTTGGGTGACATTAACAGTGTGCATGGTGTGCTTGATCATAGCCACTAAGCTGAGCTTGATATCATGAAGCTAATTCTCAGTTTAATTGAATGCAGCAGTAATGATCAATAAGGGAAGTTTTTATCTTAACCACTGGATCATTAATTCATAAGGACTCCAGTCTTCTAGCAGTATAGGCTAATTAGCCTGCCTGTAGGTAATGTATGCTAAAAAAATGGATATTGAACAAAGCTCTTCCTCCATACCTTAAAATAAATGGCTGGATGGCTTCATTCATACTGCTGCATCAACACACCTCCAGATCTTTTTGAAGTCTGTGTGACTGCAGAAGTTCCTACACAAAACTTAATCCAGAAATCTCTAAGTTTGATTCAGAATGCAAAGTCTGATAGGGCTTAGAGACTGCAAAATCAGAGTCATTCTAGGGTAAATGCAGTTAGAGATATTGCTACGATATCAAAAAGCATAATGGTTGCAAAGGACTCAGTTCAACTGATTCACCTTAAAAAATAAATTCTTCCAAGAGTAACTTTATGCCAACTTTAAATTCAGTCACGACCAACGTGGTTTAATGTAGACTTTGTCAGAAGAAACAATACTGTCTGCCATGAAAAATTCCACTGAAATACTGCAGAATACACGTACCTACTCTAGACAAAGTCAGTGCTATGGAGTGCAGTGGCTTCACACAAGTGTAGCAATAATAGCAGAATTATAATTTCTGTAAAGCAAAATCATAGTGCTGATGATGCATGTGGATTATTAGGGAAAATGCGTGGAGAAATCTAAGGACAGGATAAAACTAAAACAGCAGCTAAACAAGCTTCCAACCGGATCCTCCGAGCTCCAGCAGTGCAACAGCGATGCAGCACAGAGCTCTGTGCAGCACACAGGGCCCAAACAAGTAAAAACCAGTGCGACCACCTGGCATCCACCACCCTGCACCAGTGGCAGTTGGCCCTATGGTGCACCACTCACATCTGTTAGGCATGTTTTCTCTCACGGGCTCCTTACTTCCATTGTTCAGACTAAGTTGTCCAAATGCGCTTAAGAAATGCTGATTAGAAGAATATTTTAAAATATAAGACTGAAGACAACTGGAAACGAAGTCACAAGCTTTCAGCAAGCACTGGATTTAGCTCATCCTTGTCAACGATAACATTTCCTATCCCCTTTTTCTCATTTATCTATTTTCATTCATAGCTGCATATTGTAAATGGAAAGATTTGCAATTGAGAAGATGAAATAAAATAACATCTTTTAAATATGCAATATCCCAGTTTATGGCTTTTTTTTTCTTCTGGCATGTTGTCAACATAAAATAAAAAGACTCAGGAAATCTAAATGCAAAAAGAACTCACACCCACTTTATCAGTGAAGAATTTCCATGGTAATATTGCTTTGAAGCTAAATGGCTTTATTTATAGAGGAAGCAGTTTTCATAGCTCATTTGCATTTTCTCCAGATTACCATAACCATACATGATCAGTTGTTAAGATCTACAGATATTATCTGTGCAGTACCAGCGACTCAGTAAAATATTTAAAATATGGAATGATAAATAAATCAAGTGCTTGTGCAACTTGCCACATTCCCAACACAGTGCAAGGGAATGAAGTCATCACCACATAGAGAACAGCTCTGTAAAACAGCACAAAAAGAACTCATGTGGTCACTGTGCAAAAAGAGAAATGTCGAGAGTGGTACAAATAGTGAATACATGGGAAGATACAGGTGTGGAAGCACCAGAAATGCACAAGGAATGCAAGAGTGGCAGTTGTTGACAGAAGGCCATGACCCACCAGATCTACAGTCAATTTCTCAGGCACTCCCATACGATAAAAATAAAGGACGGTGAAATGCAGAATTAAGAGATGATGGTGGGAAGACACAGAACAAGGGAGGAGTCAAGAAGGCACTCACATAACTAAATCCTAATGGTAGAAAGAAATGAAATGATAGAAAAATAGATTGCTATCATCCTGAAGTATACAGTGGGCGCATTCAAAACTAGCACAGACACACGCAGCCAGCCCTGGAAGCACACAGGACATATCACCATGACCTTGCAGACAGCATACCTCATTCTACCTTATCTACAGGGTCTATGGGGGCAAACAAGCTGTGGTGCCTGGATGCTGGACAGCCTTGTGCTACTTGGCACTTGTGAGAGTGTGAATAAACAAGCATATACTCTAAATTAAATTCACCTTCTTCCCGTAGAGGTTTGTCGCTGTACACTGTTTGCTACGTGTTCCATTGGCACAGCCAGGGCAGTTTGTTCAAACTCCTGCATTGATCACTCTCATCCACACACACACAGAATGGCCTGGGTTGGAAGGGACCTCAAGGACCATGAATCTCCAATCCCCCACCACATGCAGGGCCACCAACCTCCCCATTTAATACAGCCCAGGCTGCCCTGGGCCCCATCCACCCTGGCCTTGAACACCTCCAGGGATGGACAGGGCATCCACAACCTCTCTGGGCAGCTGTTCCAGCACCTCACCACTCTCATAGTAAAGAACTTCCCCCTGACATCCAACCTAAATCTTCCTTCCCTCAACTTTAAACCATTTTCCCTCATCCTGCAGTTATCTACACTTTCAAGGAGTTGATTCCCCTCCTGTTTGTAGGCTCCCTTTAGGTACTGAAAGGCTGCAATGAGGTCACTCCACAGCATTCTTTCCTCAGGCTGAACAAGCCCAGCTCCCTCAGCCTGTCTTCATAGGGGAGGAGATCCAGCCCCCCGATCATCTTTGTGGCCCTCCTCTGGACCCTCTCCAACAGCTCTCTCTCTTACCCCTTCATCCCCTTCATGCAAAGAAAGGCAGGAAAGAATGAGGAACAGTCCAAACATTGCATTGATAACAAAAGCAATAAAGATGCAAAAATCTAAGAAGAAATAAGTTTGCTGTGTGCATTTCTTGGCAGAACCACTGTCAGTGATTCTAACAGAGGCTGAGAACACAGCATTTTATTTGCAGAAACCTGTAATTTAGCTCAGATATTTTAGAGCACTGCCTGCAGCTTTGAAGGGAAGTTTGTTGCTAGTAGTCTTAATAAATATTCAAGCACAGTTAATCTCTCATGGAGGCAGCACTATAACGAATAGGCATTTTTTTTTTAAAAACGCTACACCCAAATACTGGAGGATGCTGATGAGCAGAACGCTGCTCAAAGGGTTGAGTTCTCACTGCAGACTGGGCCACATGAGACGCTGCTAAGGACAGAGCAATCATGCTGTGATTCTGTACAACACTGCAGCTAGCTCCAAGCCAACCAGATGCTTCAGAAAGCAACCTGGTCTCCGCCAGAGATGCTTCTGAAAGCAGAACAGCTGCTGGCTCAGCAAGCAGCACAGACCCCTTCTTCGAGCAATCAGGCAAAGAAAAATATCATAAGATAGGTTTGTTTGGACCAATATATTTTTTCCATGTTCTCTTTACAGTGGGATCCAAGGTGAGTTTATATTTTATCTCACAAAAGGAAATACAAGCAACTGTTCTACCATCAGTTGCACGATTGCCCACTGACAGTGACAAGATCCCCCTTGCCTTTTCCTTGGAGGAGCACTCCCAGCTCTCTTCTCTCACAGGAGAGATGCTCTGGTCCCCCCAGCAGCTTGGCTGCCATTCCTGCGCTCTCTCAACTTGTCCAGGTCTCTCTTGGATTGGGGAACCCAACTTGGACACTCACCAGGGGTGAGCAGAGGGGAACAGAAGGATGATCTCAAGCTGCTGGTGACACTTCTCCTACTGCAGTCCAAGGAAGAGCCAGGGGCAACTGAGACAGAAAAGTTGTGGAGCATCTCAGATTTCTCTACCACCATTGCTTTCATTTTCCCTTGCTGTCACGTGAGGATGGGCTGCCTGCTCAGAAGCAGGGCCTGGTGTGATGGTGTGCATGTTCTCTAGAACCTGCCAGCTGCTATCTAGCCCAGCTCAGCCATTCAGCATCCTCAGTGCCCTGCAGTGATTGGAACCAGTTGGACCAGTCATGCTCCCACTACACCAAGACAGGCTGCAGACTTGCTGCCAGGGGGGCCGGAGGGGCTGCACTTTGCACATTGGGGAAACATGCTCCAGGAGCATTGGGAAAATGCTCTTTCCCAACACTATCTGGAGACAGTGGGTCAAGATGCCCCCTGTGGAGCATGGCAGGAGGCTCAGGATAGCACCAATAGGCCGATGCGGGCAGACAGAGGGGGCTTGTTGTCCTCCTCAAGGCTGCACCTGCACCTCCTGGCTCACGTCAATAGCTCCCCTGGCACAGAGGGTTTTGGATGGCTCACCAAAGGCTGCCTCTTGCAGAGCAACCAGCAGATCCCAGTCCTCAGCACTTCTTGTGTGATGTTGCCAGTGGGAGACTCCTCGAGTGCCACTGGCAGGACCTCTGACATTCGTAGCTCTACAAGCTAGATCGCTAATGCCTCAGAATCCACTCCCAGCATCTTGGTGTCTTGCGTGCTGCTGGCAAATTCCCAGTGCCTTGTGATCCCAGAGGAGGACTCTGAGGACTCAAGAGTCACCAGCAGGATTGGCAACACAGGCTGGAATCTGTTTGTGAGGTCATGGGATGACAGTGACTCTCTGGTGACATCAGAAATCACACAGCCCAGCTCCCCATCCACTGAATAGATCCCCCTTCAAATCAGTATATTTCTAACTTGGAGATAAGAGTGCGATGTGGGACTTTAACAAAGGCCTTGCACAAGCTCACGTATACGATCTATTGCCCTTCCTTTTGTCCAGTGATGCCATCCTGCCATTGTAGAAAGCCACCAGCTTGGTCAGGCACAGTCTGCTCCTGGTGAAGCTGTGAAGCTGTTCTGGCTGTTTCAGATCACCTGCTTGTCTCACAAGTGCCTCGACGTGATTTCCAGAAGGATCTTAGGGAGATCTTCCTGGGCACAGACACGAGGCTCACCAGCCTGCAATTTCCCAGATCTTCCTTTCTCCATTTCTTAAAAATAGGAGTGATATCTCCCTTTTTCCAGTCCCTGAGGGCTTCACCTGACAGTCTTCTTGGAGTGTTCAAGCAGGCAGACTCCAATAACGTGGATTTCTCATTACTTGCCGCAAGCCTCCAGAGAGCATGCACTGGAGTCATCCATGTGCAAAGTTACCATTTTGCCCCAGTTAGCTAGTTGCCCAGATGGCTGATAACTCTTTAAACAAAGCAGAAAACCAAGAAAAACTCTTGGGCAACCTATGATTCAAATAGAAGATCAACCTCTTGCCTACCACCTGTGCAGAATACCACTTACAACAGCTCTTGGTGAAGTGCTTCCTCTTTTAGAAAGACTCTGGGCCTCTTCAAGCTCTTGTTAATGGAGTTTAAAAGCATCATTGCCACTTATTTGCCACAAAGAACATGCAAGAAGAGAGTGGCAATACTAATGTTCCTGTGGCTAACACAGCAACAAAGCAGCCCAATGGTGGGCTGGCCACTTCTCAATTAACCCTCGTCAACTTAAAAGACACAAACTCCATTTCCTGTCCCCCCAGCACCTTTGTTTTCAGTCCATGGCTGTTTCACCCTTAAATTGTTGATAGAGGAAAGGCTGCTGCCATTGAATTAGTAAGATCAGTGGCTCTCTTGCTGATACTAGACACATCAAAAAATGAAACCTGGACAATGACTCTCGATGGGCACAATGGACACAATCTTTCTTCCAGCCAGCATAAGGGACTGCTCAGGGCATTGACAGCTATTCTTTTTACTGCATTTAAAGAAATGTCCAAGAATCAAAGTGCTGTCCTCAGCCACTGGCCTTTTTCTACATAACGATTAAATGAAAGCCATCAACTGCAAAACACAATCTTAAAATAATTTAATACGCACCAGAGTCATCCAAAATCTCACGAAAACAACACGCACTCTTTAGCTCCAGTAACCATATTACTGGAAATAGATTTTACACAATCCTCCTTCAAACAGCAGTTTAAACCCCAGGCTTAAAGAAGATTATGCTGTTTGCTGATTTAAGCTGAAAGGGAAGCTTGTTCCAGTCATCTGGGGGCTCCAGAGGCAAAAGCTCATCTGTCAAATTCCCTCTTTATCCTAGTACAATGTACAGCATCTAAATTGCGATGATAATCTTGAAGTAAAATGGCTTTCCTTTCAAAGATAATGTTTGAGGCAGTTTCCGAGGCTTTTCTGGCTTTTCTAAGGATTGTTTCAACTTTGGTCTAACGGTGATGTGATGTTGCCTGATCTGCTTGATCTGTGAAAGGTGATTTACTGCAGTATCTGTAGAGATAATCCTTCTGGAGACCGTTTTGTACCCAAAACACAGAGGCCAATCAGCTTTCTGCAGGTGTAAGCTGCAAACAAGGGTAAATCTGGAGGCTGAGCTGATGCTGCGGACGTAAATGTGGCACTTCCCTCCAGTTCTGCTGCCCACTCTCAGCACCTCCCTGCTCACACCTACAGCTCACCTGCAGAGAAGAGTGAGGTCAAGGCCTGGTTACACCCTGTGTCAGACCCTGGTACTTGCACAGCCACTGTGCTGCAGCAAAGCTGAGGAAATGGCCACATCCCCACAGCTCCCTGTGGGACCCAGGGCCAGCCAAGCTGCAGCCCATCTTGCTTATAACTTTTGTAGGTGCAGGCACAGGCCATAGAGTTGCTGGCTTTCTGCCTCACTGCCCATGTTCTGCATCACACCCTACACAAACGTTCACATACTCGTGCTAGAGATAGCTCTGAGATCTCATGTAGGTTTTCATCCTGCTGCAATGTCATGAAAAGGAGATGTGGCACATCCCAACCAAATCTCCTAGGCTGAAAGAAACTGCAGACAGAGTGAAGCAGGATCTACAGCCCTGGTGTGTCTCACTATTTGCAGTTTTTGCTATAAATACAATGTGAAAATGAAAATGTGAGGAGTGGCTGTGTGGCACATCTAAGCGAGCCCTTTCTCCAAGCAGAGTTTGGCCCACAACATCAGATGCAGACGTTGGTGGGATGGCAGCAGAGCTTGAACCTTCCCACCAATGTCCATCCCATCATGTGTTGTTGCTGTGTGCCAGATGGCAGCAGAGGGGCAGCCTGTGCCTATGGAGCAAAGCTGCATAACTAAATTCCCTACACTCAGAAAAAATGGCACTAAATGACATTCACCTATGCTTGCTGAACGTTGATGGAGGCCAAGCAGTGGACGTAGCAGTGAGGGGTGGGGGTGCATTTCACAATGGTGGCAGCGGTCACTTCTGCTGGTGCAGGTGTTTAAGGAACACAGCATGCAGACTCTCGTTCATCAGTGGCAAAAATACATAGCCAATGGTGGTAATTGCATTGAAAAACACTGTTTGGTACCTGAAAGTTTGCTTTGTCAAACAGTGTTACTGTTCTCTTCGTATCTGTTGCAACTTCCACGGAAATAAACAGGAAGTATTACTTTCAGAATGATTTATGTACTACTTACATCTCAGACCCTGACCTAGCAATGGAGGTCTGCTGTGATGCACACCATTTTTCCTCCTGTTACTGCCATTAGGATATTTCCAATTCTAGTCTCTAATCTTTATTTTCTACAATTATTAACATTTGATAAAAAGGCAACGAGAACATGTAATGCACCACATGAGAATTTAAAAGGCAGCACACTGGAAAAATGTTAATGGTTAAATGCATCATTATGCCCAGCAATATTACACAATTAACAAATCTAATCATTTAACACCAACACTTCAAACTTCTATTAAATGTGTAATTTCACATATGAAATAATTATTCATTTATCAATAGATGACTCTACTTCAGTACAGAAGGGAAAAATACAATTAGATGCAGCAGGGCAGAACAAATTTCTGGGACTAATATGGGATGTAGCAATGTGCACAACTCTTCCATAAGGCCTCACAGTCAAACTCATAATTCTCATAGGACATAACGCCTCTAAATATCCTGGATCATTAGCAAAATTACATAGCTAATGAAGGGCAAATTAATGGAGCTCTGGAACATTTTATAAGCCTGTAAGAACAGCTACTTGTTATACATCGCTAAGAAATAATTGCAACAGAGTCAATTGCATTAACTAATTAAGTTTTAACAATACAAACTGGGCAAACTACTCCCCACAGAGAATCTCCTCTTGCTGTGTTGATGAAATGTCCCCAGGCTCTGCAAGTGATTAGAAGACGGCTTTAAGGAAGATGAGAGCTCCTGTTTGCAACCCAGGGCAACTCTAGGCAAACTCCCAGTACACCAGGAGAGAAAAGGAGAAACCAAAGCTGTCTGCTTTAGGGCAAACTGTATCTGGAACCTGTCAGACAACTCCATAAATATTGAATCAGACCTAAAGAAATCGATAATCAACCTACAGAGAACTATCAGAAGAAATTTTGAGAGAATAACCTAGAGAGGCTGTGGGGTCTCCTCAGCTTTCTGCCAAAGCCAGCTGCAGGAGGGCTGGGCATCCTGCTCTGGGTGGCTCTGCTGGGACAGGATGGGACCAGACTGACCCGGAGGTCACTTCTAACCTCAAACCCTGCTGTGATTCCATGAAATAACTGGAGATGCTAATAGTGGTTTGACATATTCCACATCAAGTCCACAGCGATGAGATTGCTCACCACGTAGACCTGCAGTGCTGCAGCTGACTGGAATGCAGCCCACACTTCATTGGAACACGTGTTCAATGCAAAGTAGTGATTAACCATATTTAGAACAAATATGGCAAGAGTCAGCAAAAAGGTAGCTTGATAGAAAGGTGATTTTTTGAAGCACTAAAGGATCTGACAGTTCTCTGCTTCGTAATTGGTCCAAAAATTAGTGATTTCAGTGCCATCTCAGAGCATATATCATCACAGCATATAAGCAGTAAGGGAAAAGACAGAAAAGACAGAACTCCCATGCTGAAGATCTCAGCAAAGTCTTTCATGAAGTAGGTACCTGTGTTATCTATGACCCAGACCTTGCACTTGACTTTGCTGAACATCATGAGTACGTCTTTATCTGAGATACTCCACTGTGAGTGCAGTTGCATTAGTAAAAGCATAGCGAGCTCCTCAAAGCTCTCCT
Organism: Lagopus leucura; assembly: GCF_019238085.1. Lineage (NCBI taxonomy): Eukaryota > Metazoa > Chordata > Aves > Galliformes > Phasianidae > Lagopus > Lagopus leucura. Next base: position 973,681 of record NW_024962295.1, on the reverse strand, counting down.
ACATTCTTTTGAACCAGAAATGGAAATCAAGGTCTTGAAAGAAAACCCACAAAACCTCACCACTAAGATCCATCCAACATGTGCTTGGGTTAGAGCTGTATAGCAATAACACCTTTAGCTGCCAAGCTCAAACACTTGGCAATATTTAGCTTCTCATTACTCCATCAGTCAAGCTCCACTGACCCTACTAACACAAACAGAGCAAAGAATGATTTCTGGCCATTGTTTTTACATAAGGCACCCACAACTTTATTTTTGCAGGTATCCTGTATTAAACCTTGTGATTCTCAGAGATCAACCAACAAAAACTACAGATAAGTAGTAGGGAATTCATTGTTTCCACTTCCAGAAAAGCAAAACAAGAAAACACTAGCCAGTGTTATCAACAACACAACCTGGGAAACAAATATGACTCAGGGACACTGAGTGGTCTGCACACGAAAGAAACACAGGCTGCCAGTACAAACCAGCAAAGCTACCACTGAAGCCAATTCAAGTTTCTCCTATCCTTGAGATGTAGAAAGTGAAGGAAAATAGGAAAAAATGCAGTAATTTCTATCTCTTAATATAATAAAAGGCTGGAACTAACTGCTGCTTTGCACAGTCTTCTCAGGTACCAGAACTGATACTTAGGGACTCTGGGAAGACCATATTTCACTGTCAGCCTGGCTCCTGAGCCATAGCACTGGTGAAACTGCAGCAGGCTGGCACACATTCAATGAAGCTGAAACTGCAGAAACTTTAAGATTTTCTATAAAATCAAGAGCTTTTCACAGGACAAGTATGAAATGTGACATGTATGTTCAATACAGCGCTGTCAAACTAGGCTGGATCTAAAGGTCTCAGAGGCCCCTGTTGAAAGCCTCTGAAGAAAACTTAAGAAATTTCAACTGGAAGACGAGAGGCCTTTCTTTTTCTCCATAAATATCTACTGACTCGCATGATAGCCATTAAAATCATAGGATGTGGTTTTATAGCCCTCCAAGAAAATTAACAGCACAACAGTGAATACATTTTGAAATACGTATCAACAGCTGATCTCCAGAGCTCCCAGCGTCAACAGCTCCCTGCGGCAATGAGTTCCACAGCCTGATTCAATACCGTGTTGTCTTTACTAATTTCATTAAAGCTCCTTACTGAGTTCATATCAAAACTGCCTCTTTCTGCTCCCTCTGAACCCCGTGCAGGTTTTAAACGTTACAAATTGCCTAATTCCACCTTAACCACCTAATGAACTGTAAAGGACTCCTATATAAAACACTCCTTTGCAACTAAGGAAAGACTCCGTAGGACCATAAAACAGGAACCATGGAAAATGATTCATTTTTCAGCTTCCAGGAACGTTGCTGGTTTCACTGAAGCCCACAGAGGAGTCATACAAGGCGCTTTGCTAAACTCCTGACTAACTGCAGTGGAATATATCATGCTGAGCAGAGGTGAGCTCTCACATCGCTGGGTGGCTTTGCCCAACACACTGTTGCTTCCAATTGCAAACTTCAAATAGTTTCTGCCAGTCCATCATTTTTTTTCACACATTGCACTGCACTTTATCAGTACATCGTAATTCAGTTTCGGTTCATATCATTTCTAATAGAATTGAGCAGCACAAGACCTGTCTCCCACGTACCCATAAGGTCAAAGCCTGACGAATGTGTTTTATGCTCTCCATAGCACGCTTTAGATCTGGAATTTCCTAATCCCGTTTCTCCTGTTCCCATTACCTGCTGTCTGTTTCTATTTTTGCACACGCATTATAAAAACTTAACAGACGTATATGAAACCTGTGAGCAATTCCCAAAGTTTGCAGTGCTACCCATGGATAAATCATACACTGCCAACTTGAAGGATGGCTTTAAGTGTGTAAGCATTGCACTGGGTTCAGGTAGGCTCAATCCTCATGCACTGCTCAGATCCTGGAGCAAGCAGATTTTAAGGGACCAATCTGGTACTGTCAAGTAACTGGAGTACCTCAAAAAGGCTTTTTAAATTGCTGCTTACTCCCTTTGATGTTACACTACAATAATTTTCAATGCAAAGATTATCTCCTATCATGCACGCCGTGGTGGACAGAGCTAACCCACCCAGGCTAGCTTGGGGTACCTGGGCTTGAGCACTGGGAGCTCAGCACCTGCCCTCCCTGCATGAGCAATTGAAAGCAGCAGCTGCTCCAGAGAGCAATCTGATTTTGACCAGACAACGGTTGCTCCATCTCCACAAGTCACATTTCTCCATACAAAGTCAGATTTTCAGCGAGGCTTAATTACAAATTGGAATTTGCTTTCTATTAATACAGAGAATGCATAGCTCGGTTAACTGAGCTGTTTTGTTGAACACACATGGTAGCAATTTTTTTTCTCCTTTAAAATATACAAAGAGATGATCACTATAAAAGCTGAAATCATTTCAAAGATGAATACCACTTTTAATGCATCAAGCATTATTCTGTGAGCAGTTCCTGTGAAATCAATTGGGCTGCTAGTAAGGAATGGTATTACTCCACATAGCAGGGAAAGTAAAATTGAATTCTTTTTAACTGGATATGTATTTTTGAAGTGTGTTTTATGGTGTTATACAGATGTATTGAACTATTTCCCCAATTAGTAAAGATTCAATAGGAGATTTTCTTTTGCAGCCACAGGAGATTATAGAACCATGTCCAATACATCTGAGTGTAAATGTAAGTACTAATCCCATCGATAAAAAAACCCTCTAGTTATGATTGTGCAATATACGCACTGATGTCTTAGCAGCGCTCCCTTTTCCAGATTGCAGCAGTTACTGTAAAAGCAATTAGCAGACAACATCTCTGCACAAACACTGCAGTAAAAACCTAAGAAAGCATGCTGGAGTGGGGTTGGTAGAAGGAGCTCTGGATTCCACTGCAGCACCTGGGCTCCACGCACACTGAGCTCTCTGCTTTCACAGCAGCTTCTCTGCCCTCTGGGCTCCTCCACCCCTGTGTGCCCTAAAAGGTTAATGGTTTTCGTGTTCTTCTCTTTTCTGTCCCCAAGGTATTGGTGAAGCAGGCTCCTGAGCCAATACAACATGACAGGATTGCCAGAAGAGGTGAGAATACAGCTGGCAAGTACAAGCCTTCGTAGTGGAGGGTTGCATTCCCTTCACAGAGGGAACCCCAGGAGCACAGGAGTGCCTAAGGCACATAAGAAACCACTACATTTCTAAATCTCTGCATCGCCCTCATAAAGCACTGCCCCCACAGAAGTAAGCCCATGCGATCCTTATGAGTTTCAGTCCAACAAGATGAAAATTCTTCCATATGTTGTTTTTAAAAAGAGCTTTCAAGCCCCTAGCACTCATATAACCTGATCTTCACAGCCCTTTTCAATCCACTCAGCCCTCACAGCAGCCTCCTCTAAGAAAGAATTGGAAGAATCCTGATTTAAATCAAATACCACATATAGCAACAGAAAAAAAACAATCCCTGAGGAGGTGAAGTGACTCAGATCACTGAGAGGTTTACTGAAAGACTGGAAATAAAGCTGGGACCTCCAGCTTATGTGTGGGGTCAAACAACCACCTGTCAGAAGCTATTCTGTCCTGAGCACGGTGATCATGTGAAGATGTATTTACACACCCAGGCTGGCCACTCTCCCAGTCCTAACCATCCCTCCATGTGAAGTGTATCTTCTAGCCAGGAGAACCAAGCTTTCAGAGAAAGCAAGCACAAATATACCTAGTTTTAAAGCCTGAATTCGTACAACAAGCCTAAATCTGCACCTGCAAGGCAAACTAGCGCCCGTTTCCCTGGTTCAAAAGCAAGGCGAGCTCAGCAGGACCTGTGCATGCACATCTGCACTGCATTCACCTCATGGTCCAAAACCTGCACACTCAAAACCCAGCAAAGCAAATGGGCTTCTTGAGAAAAAGCATCCATTATGGAAATACAGAGAATCTGCTTGTGTCTGAGACAGTGAGCTTTAAGAGAGAGTTCTTTCCAAATCTGCCACAGAAGACAAATCTGACACTGGGTAGAGAATCCTTGTTCTCTGTGACGCCTCCTAATTTTAAAATCTTCAAAGTTTCAAGTCTGGGTGTGATGTAAAGTAGGTCTGCATGGTTTATTCTTCCCTCTGTCCCCAGCGAACCAAGTAACCTTGAGCTCAGCTCACTTGTTGCAGGAGCATTATCCCTACTGGTAGTGCTCTGACATGAGGACAAGTAGACATAATGTGATCTTATGATGTGCATCATGTACTGAATGGTCTGCAAAGTGTTCTGCCGATGTAATATCTCTCCAGAATAGCACTAGGCGTTTTAATGCTGGTTCATGTAATCTGAGTACAGCTTTAGAAGAAACGCACGCAAGACAAAAGGAAGCAAGTCTAAAAACTGTCTCTGTACAGAGCATGTTCTGCCACATAGATATTGAAGGAATCACCCGGGGTACTGCAGCAGCTTAATGGTCCAGCTGAGAGAAAAAGTAACTGAGGGATGTGCAGCAGCATCTCTGGGCTGCCCTGTCACCATGACAAATGTGAGGTGTCTGCATGTAGGTGACCACAGACACACACAGCTCATACAGCCCGTGTGAGGAGGATCTGACTCCTCTCTTTCAGCAGTGAAAGAGACAGGAGTTTAGCAGGGCAGGACTGTGCCCCCAAGGTACCCAGACACTGACACAGAACGGGCTCTTAGAGAAATAAGATCCTCTTGCCTAATAGATTTGAGGGTCACTTGTGCACCACCTGAACCGTCCAGTCACCAGGTGGGGACAAAGACTCATATTCAGCAAAATGGGTGGCTTTAGGCTCTCCTGATGAGACGCACACTGAGCAACCAAATGCCCCGATCCACAACCAGCAGCAGGCCTGTCACCCAGTGCTGACAAGGGAGCCCAGTGGAGATGGAAAATTCTTGCTTGCGCAGCTCAGTCATGTCCTTATCACATCATACCAGTTTCTCTCCTCAATTTATAAACAGGAAAAACTCCTTCAAAGCACTCAGGCCTGTGCTGCCCTGTCAGGGACAAGCAGTGGGCCCAGCATTTGCTGCTCTGCAGGTAACTCACACCCTGTCATCCACACTCCTGAGCCTTTCATAACCCTCAGCTCTGGCTGAAGCAGCACTGTTGGATGCATTTCTGAATGCAGGAATAGCACGGAGGAAAGGAATTATACAGCAAACATGTTAGCAAGATGCAAATGTGTAGTTATTCTGATGAATGCCAGATGAATTTCCAAGGTAGTTAGGCATAGCTGTTCTGTCATCTAGAAAATCAGCATCCAACAGTAAAGCAGATCTCAGCATCTTCAGGCAGACTCTGTCACTCCTTCGGATGAGCTGGTTCTGACACAGGTCCAAATAAGCTCCATACATACAGTTACCCAGTGCAGAGCTGTGGCCAGGCAGCATTAGACATGTAGTCATGGCCTGGCACTGCCAAGCTGCAGGTAAAGCAAACACAGCTCCCTGCAGCCTGTGCCAGTGCTGCTGCAGTGCTGAGATCAAGCTGTCACCTGCTGCTGTGCAACAAGTCACTGAGACATGGTCCATTCTCTCCCAGAGTGAAGTTACTCAAGATCCTCCAGTTCTTGCAAATGACTATATCGGTATTTAAAAGATTTTCCTGTAAAACCATGCTGTGCTCCCAGAACCAAAACAAAGATGGGAAACCTCAGCCAGCTCTCAGTTTTGCTGAGGACTCACTGTCATCACTTCTTAGTGATTAGGCCTCTTAAGATAGTCAAGTTAATCATTAGAGAATCGTGACACACTTCTGAAGGAGGTGTCGATAACCATTACGTTCACATCACTAGCATGAAAGTATCTGCCTATTTAACATCTATGTAGTGCATGAGTTGCACTCCTTGATTCTTGTGGGCTCCTTCCAGCTCACGATATTCTGAGTCCATCTGTATTACCATGCTTTTAGCTTATTGATGGCCAGTTTGTAGCAATTACCATGGCAAAGGAAAAAAAGGAAAAAGACAGAGAAGAATTAAAAGTTACAAGAACTCGAGAAAGGGAATCCCACTGAACATTATGGTTAGCTGAAACCATTTCAATTTGAAAGGTTTCAAGTCTGCTTCTTATCCTTTTAACTTCCCACATTTTCTAAATCCTATTGTTAAATCAGTAACACACACTGTGAGGCTGCTGTTTACAATTGCATACAATTTATTTTGCTAACACATTAAATGAGTGTCTGAAATAAGCTACTAAATTAGTTTCAATAGAATAGTTGTTATATTTTCATTAAATTTCAACATATTCCATAGCAGAAAATCTGCTTGGCATGTTCAGTATTATCTCTAATATAATTTGCAGAAGAAATGGAGGTGTGACTTGATTAAGCACATTCACATAGCTAAGATGTTTCTGCACTTAAATTCATTAAAGAAAATAGCTGTTAGATATTAATTAGCATATCTACTAAATACTATTTTTTTTCTCAGCAAGAACCTTTATCTTAATGCATTTGCTTTTGGCAACAAAACACAAACTCAATAGAATGGTAGAAACTGTAACCGGAGCTTAGAAGAGCCACAGTGTTGTTCCTGCAGCTGTAAGCTTGCAATGTCCAGCATGAACAGAAATCTGACAAAGGAAACAACCATGTGCTGCTCCTAACAGAACGAGGAGTGCAAAAGAGCTGTTGGGTGAGAGCACGAGTGCAACCACCACAACAGAGCTCAGCCAAATGGCTTGTTAAAGGCTGCCCGTACAGGACACTCCAGGGGCATCTCTGGGATCAGGTTTTCTAGAGGCCAGGTGCCATTTAGGCATCGAATTTGTCTTCATGAAAGCATCACAGCAGCAGTGTGAAAGGAGAAACTATTCATATGAAGTTACAACAGACCCTCAGGAAAACACAGGATGTCAGGTCAGAAACAGTTCTCAGGTAGGAAGGCAACCCCATCCCCACACGGTAGGGTTGCTACTCCCACATCTTTATCTCTTCAGTTCTGCTGTCCTCATCTCCCACAGTCAGGTCACTATTTGGCAGCTCTTATTGAAGGAGTTGGAGATGCTCCAGGCTCCACCACCACTAGCTAGATACATAGCTTGAGCCCTCTGCATTGATCACTGAACAAAGAACTGATAAAGATGACAGCCATATCGTATACAGCATTGTAAGCAAAATCCATACATCAAAACTAAACTGTGCATTCTGCACATCTCAATAAGTCTGTGAAAATGTCCGTTAAGAGCATGACACACAGATCTCCTGTGGCTGTAGACGACCATTAATGGAATGAAGTTAAACCGGGCTTTGACCAGGCCAGGAGGCATGACTGTGACATGCAATTCAGCGATGTGGCAGCAATGTGAAGCTCACTGTGTTGCATCAGCTGGTGAATGGCTGATGTGTCAGAATAACAACGTGCAGCTGGCAGGCACAGTACCTGGTACACCAAGTGCTGACCTGGGAGATCGAGTGAGGTGCTCTCCCTGGCTTTTCCAAAGGACTGATGCTTTTGATACATCTTTTCCTCAGGGCTACAGGCCAATAGTTTCCAATCGAATTGATGTGTTTCACAAGCACTGTCTTCTATACATAATCTTCCTTCTCCACCTCACCCATATCCCCTCATTACTTCTAAACTACCACCTCTTCTTCTCCTGCTGGGAGAAACAGGGCAAAACCAGCCTGGCTATAACACTCTTATGTCTGCCTTCTACTCATCCAGAACTACAGCCAAATCTCCTTGTGCTGCACTGATCCTCTTTATGGATTGTCTGCAATGAGAAAAGAGAACAGTCCACAGAAGAGGGGAATGAAGGAACGTAGGGCAAAAACCTCCAGTGTCTTTCCCAGCGTATAACAATTTGCAACAGGGATCCAAAATTTAGAGTACAAAATTCCCAGCAATATCAGCACGTGAAGGAACCCAGCCCAGGACCAACTCCTTCCTTGGTAACACTGCACAACCAAATCAAACCTGACACCTAGTGACCCGTGTGAATAATAAAAGCAAGCTTCCATTTTCAAGTCAAATCTAATCCAAAGTGTGGATATAAAACAATCACCTTCATAGTAATTAATATGGAAAGACAACTGGTAAGGGATGGAACAAAAACACCTCTGACATCAGGGGGAAAGTAAGTTCCTTTGACTGGAATTAACCATCGAGGGGAATAACGTGCACGATTTGCCAAAGCATCAGGTCAAGCTCCCGTTTTCACAGATAATTTCACAGCAAGAAAGTCACAGTGATTAAACACCCCCACCATTTTCTGGATGAAAATATTCACATGTGCTCAATACCAACTGTGCTGCTTAATTGTCAGGGAGCATCACTTTCTACAGCTAAACGGTAACCACCACCAGGCACCTACAGCAGCCAACAACCTGGCACTACTGTAAGCTGCTCACTGATGGTGGAAATGGGGCCAGGTTGCCCACACCATCTGCTGCAGAGAGGAAGAAGGCATGCAGGACTGCTGGTTCAAAGCTCCATGAGACAGAGCACATGCAATAAAGATGGAAGGAAGTAATCAATGTAAAAAAAAATTGAGACTGGGAAATAAGAGGCAAGAGAACTCCTCACTACAAATTCAAGACATTTCAGTTCCACAGAACTAACCCTGATTTTCCTTAAAAAAATATTACTTTGGAGTACTTGTGTTTTGTTTTCCTGCGCTAGTGATTGCCAAGATGACAATTTTGACTAGAGCCAATTGAAAAATCAGGAGTATTTTTGTTTTCATATTAGATTAAAACCAAGTTCTTTCAATAGTTAGCAAGAAGCCCAAAAAGCCAAATAGTCTGAAGTCCTTGACTCAGAGCCAGACTCAAGCCTAGCTATTCACTATCGTGGAGAAGGCCTTGCAGGTCAGCAGCCATCATCCCACCCACCTTATCCTCTGCTCCTCCCCTGAGAAACATTCCTATGGAGGTCAGCCCAGTGCTAACTTTGCTTCCACTAATGTCAGAGGCAAAAGTGTCTTCCATGGCAACACTGGAGTAGTCAAACAGCAGCTGCCAAATGCTCTTCTCTGTTTCTTAATATGGCTTTAGCACCTGCATTCTTCTACCTCTAAAAGCAAAGCTTGTCAGAGGCCTGTTTCAGCACAGCTGGTGGATCATTCATGAGCATCTTCCACAGACCCATCATGCTGACATGCTGGAGCTGTACTTGCAGATAAACTGAAGAGGACCATTTCCAAAAGCAGCATCTGGTCATGGCCATGCAGCCTCTCCCAAGACCTTCTAGTTAAGACAAAAGAGCAGGAATTTTCATCTGGAACTGAAGAATCTTGGCTAGTGGCTTCTTTCAAGTCTGTCTCCATTAAGTATATACATAGTACATGTAACACAACTTACTCGCCTGTCTTCCACGCCAGCTCTCAGCTTAGAATTAATGCTTTGATAGAACAAACCTCTCAGAATCCGAGCTGATAATGGACAGTCACATTAGGTGCTTAAATTACAGCAGCAAGAGCATCGTTGCAATATCAACGTTTCATGCCAAAATGTTTTCATTGTTCATTAACTGGAACCTTTTTTGCATTGCTAATCTTAATGAACTGCCATTCTAATTACCATTGCAAGCACTGTCTATAGCACATATCTGGATTTCTTTTCCACCCAAACATACAACCTCATTCAACTGGCAGCCTGTTAATGTATCAAAAGCACCAAACTGGCTGCTTCTAACACAACTGTAATAAATCCACAGCACAGGCACCTTTAGGGAGAAGTTCAGTTCAGTCTTCAAGGACTCTCATTTAAGTGGAAAAACAGAAGGTCTTTTATTGAAGAGACTGTATAGCAGGAGTTTAAGTTCCAAATTCAAAATCCATTGAAGTTAATGGGAGTCTTTCTATTGATTTCTGTATACACTGAACTGCTTTAACTCCCTCCCTTCCTCCTCTGCTCCTCCCAGTGCATGAATAAGGGAATTCACTGACAGTGCAGAGATGCTGGAATCTCTCACAGGGAGCAGGAACAATGTCTGCGTAGGAAAGGCAATGCACTTTCATCTCCTGAATTACCAATGCCATTTCCACCGCTCTGACTCCACTGTGCTGGAGTTCAAAGAGTTCAAAGCATCCAGTAATCTTTCTCGGTCTATAAGCCAGGTTCTTCCTTTGCTGAATGTACCATCAAATTTTGCACAGAATATACCATAGGCTCTGAAAAGACAATTTATTCCTCCATCTGTACTCTGTTTGCAAGCAAGGGGACCAGAGCCTCTTCTTCACTCCACACTCATTTTCTGCGGAGAAGAGGCATTCAGAAAGTGTATTCTATAACATCAGGTGTCAGTTAGGGATGGAAGTAGCTTATTCATAAGAGGAGAAAGAAAACGGAGACTTTTGCTTCACATCCTATTGAGTAAATCAAAATGATTTGGCAGTAGCTTAAAGGTAGGCAGCTCGCTCGCATCACTTGTGACAGAAGTCTAATGAAGGAAGAGCCTGCTGTGGAACCTGGTTGATTTTCAACAACTCTTTCATTTTCAAATACGACAGCCCTAGAACAGAGGAGAGTAACAAATGCTTCTTCAAGGAATTTCACCCTCAAACTGATGTTTTCCTCTATAGAGACTGCTGTTCCCTTCAACCTCAAGGCAGGGAATACATTTTACTTTCCTTCCCATGAGAGGCTGCAGCTCCAGAGACCACCCTATGTGAAGCAGCTGTATGCATTGCTCAGAGACTATTTTACCAGTCGTTCTACGGCAAAAACACTCTACAATAAAATAGCTCCAAAGAGATGCGTGAGATCTGAGTTCTCATATTAAGGGAAAGTAAATACAGAGCTGTAACGTTGCAGCTTCTCCTCTTTCACGAGCATTTCTACACAGACAAAGGCTCTGAACTCCTTTGAGAGCAGTGTTCTGTTTCGAGATAGTTTGGATTCCCTCTCCCCCACACTGTTTGCTAATTCACCAAAGCTGTATTTCTGTAATACTGTAACATGTAATTTACTCTGTCTAATGACGCTGAAAGTTGCAAGGAACACTCTGGGCAGGCACAGAGAATCGCCATGCATTCCTGTGAGATGCGGGCTCTGGAATCCAAGAGCAGCAGGCTCCAGGGTAACAGGGGTGAAGGTCAAGAATATGCTTTTCCTGAAGAAAAAACAAGCTCCAAAAGAAGATATTTTTAGGTTAAGAAAGAAACAGCTAGCCTGCAAAATAGTTATCACCAAGAAATTGGTGAGAAGATGGACTCACAGACCAAAAATTCCAGTTCCAAGAACTGTTGCACAAAAGCAGCTCATATCAGCAAGAGCAGCACTAAGTACTTCCTCCACACTGATCACCTCCAGCTCTTAGAAATCTCATTAGTGCCAAGCTTTAACAGTGATCTCTTGCAAAAAGAAAACTGCGCTTTTGAGTCAGAGAGAGAATTGTTCTCTGCAAGTCAGTATGATAACCACAGAAGACACATAGGATCATAAAATCTCACCCAAATTCTCGTCCACTCCAATGATTCTGGATTAGATATTTTAGTAGCTTATCATTCAGAAATTTCCTAACTCAGTCCATCTACTGCTGTGCTCCTCCAATGGCATGGTACGAGGAAACAGCAGAAGATTTGTTATCTGGAACATCCAAGCCAAGATCTGAAAGACTGGAGGTGACCCAGTTGCTCATCCTCTTGAAGCATCTGGTCCTCTGTATTAAGTCTTAAGTCCTTTGGCACAGCCTTCCTAACCTAAAATCTAGCAGATTTTCTACCGTTTTCCCCAAGGAAACAGAAGAGGTGGTTTTGAACTACTCACAGAAGGCAGACACTTGAGACCAGGATGTCTAAAATTTGCATTAACTAATTTTCAGCCAGCCTCAAAACCACACGCAGGGAGGTCTGTGTTCTCTTCCCCAGACATCTTTCAGCTCAAACAGACAAGGAAGAGTGAGGTTTGAGTTTAATTTGGACAAGGCCAGACTGACAAAAAAACAAAACTTGAAAAAATTTATGCTTGTAAAACTCTTCATTAGGATTCATTGAGACTTCCTGCCTCAAGAAGCAGATCAGTAGAATTCAGTCCTAAACCAGCTTTCGCTCATTAGCAAGTCTAGAAGTTTATTACGTAAATCTCATCAAGTATCCATACAGGCACTAACACAGAGTTGACAGAGTAGTGCTGCTATTACGTACACATCATATGCCTGCATAAAAGCATAAAACAGTGCCATCATTGCCTTCTGTAATTAGACCAAGGCGTAAATAAGGAAAAAACAAGTCCTTAGCAATGCTGTGCTCATTAATTGGCATACATTCACAGATGCTGAAGAAATAGGCCAACATTGGCTGTAATTCATTATAAGACTTCAGAGACTAGTTATCAGACGAAGGATTAGACCATATCCTCTAGATATACTCACTAGGAGCACTGGCTATTGAGACACAATTATCTTCAACATTTTCTTTTTTACCAGTTTCTAAAATGAGATTTAGAACTAGAAACATGATGGCTTCAGAATATAAAGTCAGTGGATGTTTTGTCTGTACTGCCAAGGTGGACAAAGCCTTGCACTGCAGCAGAAAATACGTTCAGTGAAGCAGAAGGTTCCATCTCAGCACAACTCAGCTGATCATAGGTTTGAATAGGGCCTGTAATAATAGAGTTGTTTGACAAGCACAGGGTAAGCCAGGCAACAAACAGTTTGACCTTCACTAACTAGTATTCAATAGTCAATTATCTGTCCTTTTCAGCTCATCACATGTAGTTATTTAGGGAGCAAGTAGGACAAGCACTCAGGAGATGTGTCTTGGAGAAGCTTGGCCATCCGACTCAGGGAAATCACTGACAGAAGGGGGCGAAAAAGGAGTTCAAACTGAAAACAGAGGCAACATGCTACAAATACCAAAGCAAACCAAAATCATAGCTCTCAAACCATCTTCTAGCTCCAAGGGAAGGGATACGCCTGAAGGACAGATGTGAGTAAGGAGACTGCCTGATACGCAGTGAAGTGATATGCAGGAGGAAAAGAACTGAAACCAGTATTTAACAAATGTCAGACTGATCCCTGGATACTCCAGTGAAAAAACATCAGACCATTCATCATGCTTCTTTCCTTTCTCTTCTACACATCGGCTTCAAGTCATACTCTGAAGGAAGCCATTTTCTTCAGACTGTTTTAGAGTATAAATTTCACAGCTTAGAGGAGAAAGAACACTGAGATAACTAATTAACCTGTGCTTGGAAGGTGCCTGAACCAGGTGTTGACTTTGGTTCATTCTGACTACCAGTGTCCTCCACAGAGGATTCTCCTGAAATCCTTTGGGAGGATTCATAGATCAAAATCTTAGTAACTTATTTCAGATTAACTGTGAGCACCCGGAGGCACTGCTGGCTCTGGCTGCTTCGCAGGCACCTGCTGCTGGAGCCAGTTGTGTTCTTCCCCAGAACCCACGTGCAGTACATTGAAACAAGCATCAAAGGAGGCACGTGTCTTTCCTTCTGGCTGTTCTCTCACACCTTGCATTGTAAAGAACTGCTCAGAATACCCTGCCATACCCACGAAGGAGATGGAGACATCGATTCTCATCTCTTGCACCTATCTAAATACCTTGAAATACACAAGACACACAATCTGCGTTATGCTTTCCTGTTAAAACCTGCATTTCATACAAGCACTACAAAGGATGCTGCTCACAGCACAGTGTGACGTTCAGGCACAAAGCCTGACGCTGCAGGAGCCACTCCAACCAGACTGAGGAACAACGCTGCTTTTTCCAAGAGTTCAGTGCTTGCCTTAAGTTTACAATGGTGTTTTTTCCAAGTAATTTCCTGTCAATAAGCCTGACAGGAAACACTGCCAAGTAATTAATACAGCATAGTTTAAGTGTGTAACCATTACATATGGGACATGTATACCTTTTGTCCTTGGATCAGCTGCTCAGAAGGGGGGAGCAATCCAGTATATGTAGCCCCTCACACTTCCAATATAAACATCACTTTCACTGCTGCTAATCTTCTCTCTTTGGCTCTTATAACATAATCATGAAAAGGCTACGCTTGGCTTCCTCAGTTAAATATTTCAATTCCCAGTCACATTGAAAATACAGCCATTTTCCATGGCATTGCAGTGCGAGCAAAATTGACAATTACGATAATGTTCTGTTTATCATACAAACATAACCCCTAAGACGAGCAGTTGAGAAAGGAATACTTTGGCTTCTATGCAGAAATGGAAAGTATATCATTAGACAATTTCTGGGTATTGACAGATACTATTTGTAATAATCTTGCTAAAAATACTGAAATGCACACTCGCAAAATAAAGGAGAAATCCCACCAGCTCTTGGCATAGGTGATTCATCCACATTGTTCAGACAATCAGTAAGATCACAGTTGGAGATGAACTTAAATTTATGAATTTGAGGATGCTTTTCCCCTTGTCATCTTATTTGGTTAAATGCTTTATGATTCGGCTGTTTAACAGAGGGAAAGAAATAAAAGTTGTTTAAATAAAATTAGGACAAGGTGCACAAGATGTGATTGGCTAAAAGCAAGATACATATGGATAACATGGGATGTCCATCTGAAAACTCAGCATGAGATCACGTAAATCTCTGTAGCAGAAAATATTTGCCTTCTACTGAAAGGGGAGCAGAACTCTCCAACTTCCACCATAGGATGGGGCTTTTAAGGGTGTTGAAAACTCAGAAAGGAGATAGATATAACAGATCAAGGCAGGTGTCACAGGCAGCCAACATACCAACAATTAACCAACAGTTAACACGTCTGTGTTTTTCACCTCTCTTTCAATGCTATAAATTACAATGTGTGACCTCTCACTGGAGGAGAAAGATAACTCATACCTTTACTTTGAATCCTCTAATTCCCTAATGAATAAGTTATTCTTTCTCATTCTCTCAGAACTCAGAGAGGCTTTGTGGCTCCAAGATGGGAAACTTGAACTGTGACTTACACTTCCCCTGGATCCTCTTTCTTTCTGATTCAGAGTACTTTCCCTCTTCTCTACCCACACCTATTTGTCAGTTTGGCAGAAGTAAGCAGATTCATCTGTGCAACTAGCAAAGGACCAGGTTATAGGCATAGCACTATCGTTATATGAAGAGTTCTTGGTCCTACATATCCATTCTCACTGGCTTTAATGGAATGGCAATGCAAGCTTACAATCAGCACAGTGACACTGAAGCCTTTCCACCTTGTTCTGAATTTGATAAAAAAGCACAAAGCCTGCTGGAACTCAAATAAGAGCTGCAAAAGGTGGAGCCCTCTGCTTTCTTTCAACATTAAAGGCAAAACAATATTTCACTGTGTCAGAAACTCTGCATATGCCTGCTGCTTTCTCTAGTACATAGGCAATGCAAGTAACTGCTCTTCAGCACTCAGACAACTCACTGAAAGCTTTATGCCTCTGAAGAATGAAGAACAGGAAATATGTATCTCAAGGCAATGCAGACAAGAATAAGGGGAGTTGTCAGATTCCCATCACAGCCGCCGCGAGTGAATTTAATGATAGAGAACAGAAGAGAAATCACAAATCATATCGAGTTGCTCCTCATGTTTACAGCTCTGGGCATCAAGATACAACTTAAATCAATAGTGCTCCCATTAACAAGTTGTTTGACTTTGGAGGATTTCAGAAAACACCACATTCCAGGGCGCAAGGATAAAGAAGAAGCATTGGGTTTAGAAAGTCATGTTGCGTGCCAGAAGCAGCACACACTGACCTAAACCTTTAAGACAGGAGCATATATCTGAAAACAAATTAGTGTCACTGCAATTTACAGTGAAGTTATGAAGACTCCTATCAGTACCTACCAGAGAAGCAAGAACCTTCTTCAGGGTCAAGGTGAACCACATACCTCCTCGTGCACTATTTGCTCTCAAGCACTCAAATGGAAAACACCAAAGGTGGACCAAGAGCAAGCTTGGAGGGAAAAAAAGCACACAATGCAAACAACTTCCATCTATAGGTCAGGTGAGAGCAGATTATCTAAAGAGAACACAATTACATCCTGCACAGAGACTCTTGAAAAAGAGTGTGGAATGGACTCACATCTTGTCAGGGTTCCAAGTCACAGATTTTCATGGCCATGGCTAACTGTGATGGAGAAACGTGCTTGCAGCCATTGTGGTCATCTGTCACAATCATAGTAGAATCAGGGTCCTATATAAAGCTGCTAACTGATGCAGCATATGGGTTTCAGAACAGAATACCATTAAATAAAGATACCATTAAATAAAGCATATCTCACCATTCTGTTTTGCCTTTTTATCTGACTTCCAAACACACCTCTCAAAAAGCAAGCTTTGGACACTACAGTACGCTGTAATATTCAGGGGAGGAGGTGGCAGAAACTCCCAAATGATGAAGAGGGAGCAACATGACCTTGCAGAAAGGGTGTAATCTCAGGATTTGATTTACTCTAAGTTGCACAACCAGGACACGTTTTCAAAGTAGTAAAAGTCTTCATCCCACCAGCTTAGACAAGACAAAATTATGCCTTCAGGGCCTATTCTCATGCTCTTCTGCCACAATTCTCTATGGCAGTGCACCTGCACTATCCAATACCAGTAGGGGAATCCCACCCAAGGAACACAGATAGCAGTAAGTGCAATGGTTTGATCTTGCTTGAGATTAAATAACCTTTGACACGGTTATAGAGATCTGACAAAGACAAAATAACTCCTATAACCTAGCAGGTGTATTTTTCAGATACTGACAGGCCTGCCCAAATCTCAATGAAATGACTGGCAAAACAGCAAGTTCCAACAGAAGCTCTCATTGAGCTAAAGTATAACTTCTGAACTAAAGCCTTGTGCCCCATCAGACAGCCAGAATGAGCATACTGATAAGCACTTATTTGCCTCCAGCACAGCCCAGTGTTGGAGCTTCCTGGGAAAGCAAGTCCAGCTGGAGGGGATAACATCAGAGCAGATTTCTCCAAACTACAAGGATCAACAGATTGCCAGCTGAGCATTGGTCTCAACTGCATGATTGTGCACTGCAGTGAGCCCTGGCTGTTGTCTGCAACCATGAACATCTCAATCTCTAGCAGCAGACACAGCCTCACACTCATAGCTCCTCACAGCTGAGATGAAAAGCTTTCATCCTTTGGTCCATCTTTCTTGCATTTTTGACCACAGATTCCACCATTCAATCATGACGCACAGTGATTTCTTTTGAAAAGCATTACTGATGCACATCTGAATCAAACACGAGGAAAGCAGAGCATTTCAAGCTTCATTTCCATTTCCAAACTGGTTACAAATCATACAACAGCCCCCTTTTCACAGAAGCTAAAAGTTGCCCTACATCAGTCTGAGCTCTCCAGGGCTTTTATTAAAGTTATGGCAAACAAGTTAATTTGGCAGTTATAGCAAGAACTCGCCAGAACTGCGATACTGTACGAGCCTTTGCCTCCTCCCCTGGCCTGGGCTCTGTTCACAAGATCAGACCTCTCCCCACTGCCTGCCCTGGCTGAATGTCCCATTAAACACTCCTGGAGATCAAAACCCATTTTAGTAACAACTTGAAACCAGGTTTCAGATCTCAAGACTTGGCAAACTAACAGAGTGCTACTCAACAGGCATGAAAGCACAGCCTTAGAGCACAGCTATGTGCAACGATTAATATAGCCAGGGAACAGAAATCCTGAGATCCTGAGTGAAATTAGGGTCCATTTAATATTCCAAGAATGGACAAGATCAGGCACTTCACTAGGTCTGCATTTAAAAATGTAAAACCCCAAAGCGGGTTGCATTTGTGAAATAATGTGAAATCTTAGAAAATGATACCGGGAAGAAAAGTCTGCGCTTAATGAATTACTGATAATAAGTAGTTACCCAGAACAGAACTCTTGTCCCTTTGACATATGTCCCAAGATAAGAAAATTACCACTTTCATCATCATTGGAAAAATAGACTTCATTATGCAGCATATAGAATGGGGCAGATTACTTTAATGGGAAACATATGCCTGGATGCAAAGTCATCACATAGATACGTTGTTTTGGAAACTCTTGTTATAGTCACCCTGAAAATTAGAATCAAGTCCCAGCCATGGCAAAGTGTAACACTTCTCATTTATGATAGCATTTTTTGCCTGTTTTCAGAGCATGTTTTCAAAATTTGACATTTAGATACACATACGTCTTGCTTCAAGCAAACTCCAGATCCTTCCAAAGTCAAATTGTACTTAAAAATATATATTAAAAAAACACTTCCATTTACCACAGAGCACTTATGCTCAAATGCAGCATCTGTTTCTTCAGCAGAGGCCCAGCTCTGGAGCTGAGCTGGCCAGCTGGGTTAAATCAAGTCACAGGAATCAGATTCCCCCTAGTTCTCAGAGTGCAAGTTAAACGACCCCGCACACACAACATTACGAGTGTGCATAAATCAAAAGGACCAATTACTCATTGCAACTTGGGAATTTCAAATGCTGTAAGCATCTCATTCCCAGATTTGCCACAAGATAGCATCTTCAGACCACAGCGGGAAGGAAGCCACAAGGCGCTGTATGTCCCAGAAGGAAGTTCAAATGGCCAGGGCTCAAATGTTGAGTTGCAACCTTGGAGATAAATCCAGATGCGCTCCACTACCCTATGAGTTTCAGTGTTGAAGTGCAACTACACAGTGCTGGCAGCCAAGAGTTTGGTGATGTCTTCCCTGCTCCACGAGCAAGGGCACTGGTGGCTTTTTGTTTCAGAGAAGAAAAAGGAGGGCCCTTCCACCCACTTCTCTTGTGCTCCCCAGGTGGAGCTGACAGCCTCACGCCTGGCACTCACTTGTTTGGAACCAGTCATGGTTCTCAGAGCAGCACCAGGGCTGTGTCACCTCCACCAGCCTTCAGTGTTGTTGTACTCAGTTCTTGCAGGACCTCATTCACCTCCTCTGGGTGAGCTTTACGACCACAGTCCTGTGCAGAGGACACGGTAAATCAGTTACAGTTGTACTTTTGACAAGAGAATGTTTGGTTTTCAGTCTCACTCAACAAAATAAACTGACCGCTAAGTGAATTGATGACTTTGTACAGGTCGCGTCCTTTCAAACACTCTGACAGTCATAAGCAGTAACTAGTTTGAGCTGTGTAGTACCTGCTCTGCAGTAAATCCCAGGAGCTTCCCCAGCCTGCTGACTTCCTCCTGCCCCACATCAGCCACTGCAGCTTTGTGGGACCGATTTCTTGCAACTCTTTCTTCAGAAGAAGGGAGAGAACAAAGATGCTCACTTCTGCTCAGCAGAGCTCCAGGTACCACGTTTGGTATTCTGGGATTTCCCACTCAAAAAACGAACTAGAAGTCTCCAGAAAACAATGCAGCACTCTTGCCATGGGCTGTTTCAACACATTAATCCACAGACATGAGTTATTTTGGAGGTTTTGTGCGCCTGTGTAGGTGGCCAAAAGATTTATCCTAAAATCACACACGATGTCATACACAGATCCAATCAGCCTGCATCCTGCTTTCTGCTCTGGATGTGGTGCTGTTTCATACTTACTGGCTTCTTTGGCCTTGGACTTCTGGCAAATGGACCAAATCTTTTGCAATTAAGACAAACATCCATAAAATATTTGTGTTGCTTTCTAAATGGTCAGCATTGTCTTAGCCTGCATAGTTGGCACAGCTGCAGAAATTAGACTTTGTTGCGTACTGGTCTTTCAAAATATTGAATTCCAGAACTATTCTGATGGAGAGAGCATTTCTCCTGTTCAGCAGGTAGGAAGCAACAGCATCAACTTTCTAAACAATGTTCAAAATGGAAATGCAACAGACAACACGTTTCTGCCTCCTATGGCTCTATCTCTAGACTCTGAACTGGTGATTACTTTCACAAAATCTCATTTTGTAGGCTTGCCAGCAGATCTCCACATAGATTGCAAATTAACTAGCACAGAAAGCTGCTACGAGGCTTCTGATTAGCACACATTTATTTCTAGTACATCTCTCCAGCTTCCTACATTGTTACATGAGCTCCAAACTAAATTCAAGCATCAAAATTAAGTTCCCACTTTTAACTTGAGACCGTATAAAATCTTAGTCTAGTTTATTTCAGCAATCTGCTTGTGCCTTCTGTTCCAACTCAAGGACACGTGTCGTGGTTTAACCCAGCACCACACAGTGGTTCACTCACTCCCCCTCTTCCCAGTGGGATTGGGGAGAAACTTGGGAAAAGGAAGTAGAACCGTGGGTTGAGATAGAACTATTTACTAAGATGGAGGAAAGGAAAAGGAAAATAGTTATGAAGAGATATATACATGTAATGCATACAGCAAGTGATGCACAAGCAAATTGCTCACCGCCCCCTAGCTGATGGCTAGCTGGTCCCTGAGCCACAGAAGAGAGCAAGATGAATTCCCATCCATGATGTCAGATGGTATGGAATGTCCCTTTGGCCAGGTTAAGGCAGCTGCCCTCGCTCTGTTCCCTCCCAGCTCCTTGGGCCCTTTGCTGAGAACAGCCTTGGCTCTGTACAACACTGCTTAGCAGCAGCTGTAAACATCAGTGTGTTACCAACATTGTTTCTCTCCTAGCTGCTCCAAAACAGCAAATATATACTAGAGGAAGAAGAGGGAAGATAAATAAAGACAAAGCGCAAGCACCTTATTCTATGTAGGATAATATGAATCTGTCTGTCCTATGTTCTGAGAAAGGGAGCACTCAAGAATTTGGCACTCTTGTGAGTGACTGGAAACAAAATCCAAACTGCTGCATTTGGGTGATGTGATGAAAAAGCAGTTCCCAGCTTATGCAGAGGAATCACAGGGCAGGGCTTGGAGGCTGCTGCTGGGCCGAACAAAGGCTTTGCTTTGCAGCATCTCCTTTCTGCTGCTTCCCACACTGGTGATAGCAGATGGAGAGTGAGGCAGGCATTAGAATGCTACCTAAGTCAGGACTTTGTGCTTTGATGCAGTGTCTCAATTAATCAAAGTTTTGCCCTAAAATTCAAGCAGCAATGCTCAAAGCCAAGTCAAGTCACCAAATACGAGCTGATTAATTTCCCTTTAATTTGTATGATAATTAAAATTCCAACTTTTAATTCTGTTAATTGTCTTCCCACAAGGAGGTTGATTGGGCTTTGCTAATACATGCTGTGAAAATGCACTTCCCATAGGTCTGTCTTTGTTTCCTTTAAAACGTAATACTTTTACATAATTATCTCTTAACTTCTATAGATAAATGTAAGCTTATCTCTGGCCTATTCTGACACAAGTCCCTGTGTAACTTAAGCTGTGCCCATAAATCAAAAGCTGAAAGTCATTAGGTGTTTCATCAGAACGTCATGCTGGTGAATGGCTCTCTGTGCCTTCTAATGAGCAATCAGAATGGCAAAAGGCAAAGGGGAAGAAACATCTAAGGTCACAGAAATACATACACCCCCTCCCCCAAAAGCGTAACCTCTCTGATACGATCTGGAGTAAAGCAAAACGTGCAATGCAGCCTGCATGCCTCTCACCTCCTGCTTTCCACAGTCGCCCCAAAAATGCATAAAATAGTGGAGGAGAGCTCAGCAGAGCTGGCACCTGCACACAATCTGCTCGCTGGAGAAAAAATTTAACTTCTAAAGCTGCCATCAGTCCGTACAGCTTATGCTTCTCTGGATGGCTAGAAATTAAGCTAATGTTTTATTTAATTTATCTGAATGGAAAGTTATCGACCACTGCCTTGGTGTACAATAGATGTCTGTAGGCAGGAAACACCTTCCCTGTTGACTATCATGAACATGACTCAATTTGGCCATTGAAGAGAAGTAAAGCAAACAAATAAATTCACAGTCCACCTGTGATGAATGTTCTGCTTTGGACACATTCAAAAGGCAAACCCACAGCAAACTGAAACATTCAAGCAATAAACCATCAACACACTCTAGACATCTCAGCACGATGCCTTCAGCAACTGCTCTGAAGAAATACTCTTAAGTGGAAAAAAGCATTATTTCTGAACGTCAGAGTAACTTGATTCAAGACGGGCATTGGTACCCTTCCCTGGCTACGACATCATAATCATTTTCATTTCATTGAGCACTGACTCACAACCATTGAGCATGGCCATTAGAGAAGCTGAATAATAGGAACAGTATGAGACAAATACGCACTGTCCAGCAGCACAGTGTTTGAGAACTGGGGCAGTTAGGACACTGATTAACTGCAGAAAAGGGGTTGTCCAAGAACACCCTTTTTTTCTCCAAGTATCTTAGAGAACTGAAAGGTTTGAAACAATTCTTTATGGAAATCTTTTCTATAAATGAGAACTGCCATAGAACTAGTAAATCTGCTGTCATTTGCAACCTGGTATCAACTTGCCTTGGTATCAACTCCCAAAATCTTCTGGCCTTTCATACACCTTGAATTTCTTTCCTTGCAGCTTTTGCTGTACAAACAGAGACCACATCATACTGTGCACACAGCACTGAAGGACCAAGCGTGAGGACTGGAAAATCTCATGTCCTGAGTACATGAGATCTCATTCCTGAGGAATGATTTCAGTCTCAAAGAGGGGAGATTTAGGTTGGATATAAGGAAAAAGTTTCTTACAGTGAGGGTGGTGAGGCACCGGCACAGGCTGCCCAGAGATGTGGTGGGTGCCCCATCCATGGAGACTTTCAAGGCCAGGCTGATCAGGCCCTGGGCAACCTGATCCAGCTGTGGTGTCCCTGTGCACTGCGGGCAGTTGGACTGCGTGGCCTTTAAAGGTCCCTTCCACCACTCACACCCCAGGGACCTGCACCCAGGTCTACGTGGGCTGCTGAGTGGCCTCAGCACAGCCTTATAGATGGCTGCACTCCCACAAGAGTCAGAAGATGCAGTATCTCCTCAAACTGCTGAAAAACCTGAGAGCACAGACATAGAGAATCTGTATTGCAACCTCTTTAGAATGCAGCAGCTTATGAACATCCATTAATATTCAGCAGGTATCTTGTTTTGTTAAATGAGTATACATAATCTAAAGAATTATTAATACCTATTTTAAAAGAATGCTTAAAAATAGTTTGAGAGAAACACTCAGGAACTTTTCGAACCCACGTGCCAGGAGGCTGGGCTGTTCCTTCCCCATGCCTGGTTATGGCTCAGCTTTGCCTGTTGCTCCCAGTCTGCTGCTGGATCAGAGATGAGAAGGGCTGGGCGGTTGGATGCAGAGCAGTCATCATGTCCTGGATGTGCTGTACTTTGGGTGCAGGTATCTCAGCCAAAGAGCCTCTACTAAGGCTCTGCTGGGTTACTCGGCCACGACTGGTGCACAAACACTGAGGAACTTGAAAGGAAATGCTGCAGGCTCAGCACTGCCCACTTCCACATCATCTGCCCAGTAAAGCCCAGCAGTTGCGATTAAGGTTTTGAACTGACCCAGAAGTCAGTGTGGACCAGGGAACAGGCATGGAGCTGGAGAGACAGCATCCTTCCATCCCACCTTCCATCCCCACCAGAGCAGGAGGTAACACTCAGCCCCTCACACTACAATTCTGCACTGTGTAGGGAAAACAAACACCTTCCAGGCCTCATCTCCTTATCCAAGACTTCCTTTATCCAGAGACATTCCTTCAACAATGCAGAAGTTATTAAGTCCTGTTTTCTGTAGAAAATTGGAGTTTCTATACGCTAATTTGTCCTTCATTTCACACGTCATGTGGGTCAACAATACAAAGGCAATGCAGAAGCTCAGTCGGGCAGGAGGCTTTTGCATTTATTACCCTTTGACTCAACCCAATATAAGAATATGCTAAGTGTGTTGCACTAATCATATAGCCCAGACGTTAGCAGATAAGACAAGAAAATCAATTGTAATTTCTTTGGCTGTTTTCTCATATATTCTCAACCTGTTAGCAGCCATCTCTTTTCAGAGAGCAGTCAATGAATATTTAATGTCGGAGTGCGCGGCCAATTTTATCTGCCAGCTAATAAAAAAGCTGCTTGGTCATGGGTGTAAGAGAATTTTAGCCCATGTGGCTGGCTGTAATAAGAGGGATGACAATTTTAAATTGGGAGATTAATGGATAATTTGGAATCACTGTCATTCTGACACAGGCAGTGACCTTTTCAAATTGACAGATAGCTCCATTTCACCCCAAGCAGCTACTACAAGAGATTGTTTCAAACGTTCACACCTAAATGCCAGGCAGGAGGCAGCCAGGCAGAGGGATGTGTGGGGCAGCCCGAAAGTAAGCCTGTGGATGAAGGCAGTGATTCAGTGGGCAGTCATGCAGCAGCTCTGCACTCAGCCTCCGGCTACTGCAGCATTGGTAAGGTAAAGGACTGGTGCCAGAAAGAATGCTCAGTGCTCTCTCCTCCAGCAAGGAAATGCTGCAGCTGGAGCACAAACAAACAGCTTGGGCATGTCCTAAACCATGTCAGGAAACAGCTGTACCCATCCTGTGATACCGGGCAGCATCTCTCCTGTAGTAACAAACAGAAGTGTAAATCACTTCTGGGAAATAAAATAAAACCCCTAATTTTCTGCTAGAGACAAGATTTGCCTAAGACTCCCGAAATAACAGACCTTAACAACAAGCTATCGCTAAACACAGAAAAAGTGCTTTACGCAAGGGTGTGAGAGGGAGCCTGTCCTATCCTCTTTCCAGCCTCACACAGCTGCTTTTGTAGCACTGAGGCCTGGTCCCGTGCCAGCACCCACACTGAGAGGTCTCATATCAGCCCCGAGGCAGCAGGGGGTCATCATCTCCTGCAGCTCATTTCAGCTTGTGCACTCCAATCAGGGCAGCTGTGCTACGTGCAGATGAGTTACAGCCCAGCAGCGCAGACCATAATACTTAGTGCAGTAATGGGGCCAAATGGAGGTGCAGCAGGGAGAAGCACACTGATTCCATGGGAAAGCCAAGTCAGGCAGTTCTGAGGGAGTTCTGCTCACTGCTGCTAAGCACCAAAGTGATGCACCATACCTGAAGTGGTGAACGAGCTAAGTGACCACCAGAAGGTAGGGCAGCCATAAAAGGCCCTGCTGGTCCAGATGTGGCCAAACACCAGCAAACTGCAATCAATCTGAGCAGCATGCTTGAGAAATAAACCCACTCATTCACTAGCACAATTACAGAATTAAATGCCTGTGCACAAGCAGCACTTTCCCCAAAAAGCTTTATATAAACTAGATCATGCACTTGAAGCATGCACAGCAGCTTCCTACCTACCTATACCATTCCATCTGGCTATGATCAAACAGGGATCAAGGTTAATATCTCCTAAACTTAGTTGAAGAATAAAAACTGCCTGTGCATCACTTATCCAAGTGATCACTTATCCAAGTGATGCACAGACAGCTCTGCAATTAAACATACCATGTCCACACTGCTGCATTTAGCAAGGTCATTACTATCCATTATTTGCAAGCACACTGGAAAACGTTGGTTGGTTACCAAATTGTAGAAGTCTTGCAGCTTTTCAGAATTATCTGAGCGTTTTCAAAATTTCAGTATGATCTCTTAGGCAGGAAATGCTTCACAGACATAAAGGAGAACATGGGGTAAATCCATCACACCACGGTGATAAATGAGTTACAAGTTCAGTACACTCCAACTCCTGTAGAGAAGTGAGGGATGAGTTTGGTGCACTAATTATTAACATACGAAATGGGAATGCTGATTTTTTTGATAAAGTGACAAACTGACGAGTTCAGCAGTGCACTGATAAATAATAAGAATGTTACCCTGCAACTGCACTGTCCTGAACCATAAGGCAGAACAAATCATGTAGAAGCACCATAGAAAACACTCAGAGCCGATGCAGTTGACGTTGCTATTGTGAAAATTAAACCAAAATCAGCGTTCTTTGTTTTGCTGACACATCACCTCTGCACACCTGAGGACACAAGGAACACAAGGCATCTCCTTCAGGTGCAAAACAAGCCAGTGTTTGACACTTAGGTATCTGTAGCAACACATTTTTGAGTTAACGTAACACAGGTGACTCTGAAATTGGAAATGGTTGAAAGGAATTGGATTTTTAATTATTATTTTCACCACGCATCTAAAAAAGAGAATTATTTCAATGTTTATGCTGGAAAAAAATAAGAGATGTATTCAGGACACTGCAGTATTGTACCAACAGAGGCACTTATTCAAAGTCATGCAACTAGAAGATAGGCCAGCACAGTCAAGCAGCTAATTAGCAATAGGATAGATTTCAGATAATTGGTTGTTAGTTGGTTAAAAATGAAAATTTTAATTTCACATTATTGAGATTGGAAACTCTGGCTTGCTATTCCTGCAGCTTAAGGCTTTCTGAAATCTGAACTGAACACCTGAAACAATCCAGAACAGCACATACTCCGAAATCTTGCATAAGAGCTCTATGGAATGGAATAACTTAAGGCTGTATAACGGCCTCATGTAGCAGTCACAAAAATAAATCCTACTCACAGTGTTTAATAAAGCCCTAGGTTTTCGTATTTTTTAGCATTGTTATTAAATAGTGATTCTGTCTCAGATGCTTGAAGATGATCACATAGCATACTGAACATCTGTTCCACAGGATTTCTTCCCTCCTATTTTGCTGGAAGCTCACAGACCACTTGAGTTCAGAGCTGGAATAAACTCACTTCTTTTAAACTTAGATAATTTCTTCCACATTTTTTTCCATCATGCTTCACAACCAAGAGCAATTACATGGTTTGTACAACCACTGCCTGGAATTTTAGATCAGGCATCCAAAATTGAAGGAAGCTTGAGTGTTTTGGCTTTGGTCTGATGCTGTCTGTAGAATGGAGAAAATGAAGAAATAATCAAATCAGACACTGCCCAGTTTAACAACACAAAATGAAGCATTCGTATGAAAACGCCGCTACGTGAACTCATGTAGCAATTGGTAAATTCCATGTGATGTCTTTTCTCCCATAGAAAAGTTGGAAGGCAAGCATCCATCACTTACTTTGACCTGCTCCTGCAGGCACAATGCATCTGTACTGATGCACCTGTACAATGCAACCTGAGAAGTGACCTATTCAAACTTGACTGACGTTGCAATTTTATTTTCAAGCCAACTTGGTGCGTAACAACTCTTCTCCAGCAATCCACAGCCCAAAGAAATGTTCTTTCCCCTTCTGCTAACTGATGTAAAGAAAAAGGTACATAAAGCATCTCGCACTGCTGATCAAACAGAAAGTTTCATAGCCTGGGCACAACACTTTCATAGGTGCATACAATTCCTTAGATAGGAGAAAGTGGTTTTAATAACAGATGATAACAATGGAGTCTGAAAATTAATTCCATTGGAAAAGCACCTCGGTGATTTTTTTAACATGTATTCAAGTGTAGAGGCATTCTAAAAACACTGTTTTTAGTTTCAAAGAGGTCAAGTGATGTGCCAAATCCTACAAAACGCCATCTGAAATTAGGATCCAGTGTGCATCTGGCTCTGCTTGCTCAAGCAAGCAGAAATTCAGTGTTATGGCAGTCTTTGAATGCCATAATATTTGTTACAGATCCAGCTTTCCATACACATTACTAACATCTCAGCCGTGAATTTGGACCATTATCAGTTTTTCCAAGGATGCCAACCCAGGATCTACTAATGTTAATTAAAGTTCAGTTGTAGCATAGCAAAACAATTTGCTTTGGGGGCAATGGAGCAACTTGCTAAATCCTGGAGCACATTAAAAGGGTTTCTCTAAGGGATTAAAATATTGATACTATTTCATTCACACCAAAGAATGAAAAGGAACACAAATATTAAAAATGGCTTAAAAGATTATTTTTTTTTAATCCCTTGACATTTAATTGGTATTTTTATTACCACACAGAATTTAAGTCACTGTCTGGACACTTTTGACAGCATATTCAATTACATGTTGATAAAGGACAACATTTCTAAATTAGAAATGGGAAATAAAGGAAGATTTTTCAGCATTTGTGCATGGTATCTACAGATAACATTCCCAAAGTAGCTCTTTTTTTTCTATGTGCCAAAATTACTATCTATTTTAGGATTAAATATAAAACTCAATTTAATGACACATCAGGAAAGCTTAACTGTTTAAGACGCTATAATATTTGGCCTGAACTTTAGCCCATTGGATGAAGCAAGCAAGGACAAACTTCTGGAAAGCAAATGAAAAATCACACTTGCATTCTAAAGGTGAATTAGGCAGTAATAAGCTTCCATAAAACCTTCACAAGGTTCATTGGCCAATTTCCAGAGAAAAGCAATGGCAATATTCCAGGTAGAGTGGCATGGTAAAACAGAGGAGGGCAAGATTTTACCCTGGTTACCCTTCACCCCTAATGGTAAGTATCAGCAAGGCTAAGGCATCTCCTTCCTGTTGCAAATCTCGCAGCATTCATGCCCTTGAGTTGCTCCCTGACAGCATCTTCCTTTCCTGAAGCAGCTTTCCAGCAGCTCCCAGACAGACCAATGCAGGCCCACAGCCATGCTCTGGGGTGCTCTGTACTGGGGACAGCCCCATGCAGCCCCACTGCAATCACTGCTGCCTCTCCCTCCCTCATCTTCACAGGCTTCGCTAACAACTGCTTAGTAATTAAAGCCATTCGTAGATAATAAGAAATGCAACAAGCAATCAACAGTCTTCCTATTATACTTATCATTTAATTAGCATTTTATGAGGACTGTTTGTCGAGAACAAGAAACATCTTTCCGGCCCTCTCAAAACAAACTGTGGGAATTAAGAACCAGAAGTGAATTCCCAAGCATTTCCAATTGCAGTCCACAGCTGTGGCGCTCCTGCCCAGCCTGGGCAGCACTGTGATCTACTGGCTTGAGCAAGCAGAACCAGATGCACACCAGATCCTAATTTCAGATGGCGTTTTGTAGGATTTGGCACATCACTTGACCTCTTTGCAACTCAGCTTGAAGGATCCCTGAAAAGCCAAAACCCTGATGTAAAGCAGATGCTTCGTGACAACAGGTTCTCAGGCTCAGTTTGTAGGCTGTTGAAGCAAAGATTGCACTGATAGGAAAACTGGCTCTTGAAGATATAGTGCCAAAGCACAAGACTTCATATACTGCTACAGTAATTTTCAACAGTCACCTTAGATAGATTTATTACTCTCAATCACATGGATGACTCCACCGTTTCGGTACAGTATACATCACGCAGATTAAATAATCTAATTTCAACATCTGTGATCAAACTATGTCCATCCAATTATACAATAGGATTTGTATTGAAGTCAGCGGGCCATACTCTCAAAAATTTGTTATTTTGGCCATCCTGTATTTTTCTCACAAGATGCATTTTTGTAATCCCAAGAGAGCTCTCTCTCTATTTAAAATACTCATCCATAAAGATTCTCCTAAACCCATTCCAGAGGCACACATCTCCCCGACCGTTAGACAGGATAAGTCCACCAAAGAGGAAAGAAAGCTGTTAACTACTATAGTAAAGGAAATAAATTGGGAACACTGTAAGTCCTGAACATAAAAGCTTTTATGCTATATGGAAAACGAGATGACAGAGAAATAACAGCCTACTAGGAATCCAAGATAAATTTAGTAAAGGTCAAACTAAATTGGGTCCAATTGCTGGCTAATGCTGTGCCTATGTGTGGAAATTCCTTCCTTAACTGTTTCTTGTTAAAGGACTTCCCAGTTCTCATAGAGACAAAGATGTGCACTGGTGACCTGCACTGGAATAGAGATTGCAGCAAAATCCCTCTCCCTAAACAGACTGGAAAAGGGGTAGGTATATGTGCCATGTAGCTAGATTGTGCATCTATCTAATCCCTAATAGTAACCAAATACCAGTTCAGAATCTTGGATATACAGAATAAGACAACACAAAGAGTCATCAAGTCAAAGATATCAGATTGAACCCATAAGAGCTCAGCATAGCCTCATGGTTTGGCCTTCCCATGGAAGCACAGGGAAAGAAGCTTTCCAAATGCATTACAGAGCAGCAGAGCCACACCACAAGCCTGGCCTCCCTCTCACCAGCCTGACACTGGTCAAGAGATCTGCATGTCAGAGCCCAGAGATCATCAGTAACCCATAGAGAGAAGCCAGCAAGCCCTGCAGTTTGCAGGAGAACAAGCACCAAGTTTATTAATCAGAGGTTATTTAGAACAAGAGTTAATGGCCTTAAGCTGTGCTAGAGGAGGTTCAGGCTGGATGTGAGGAAAACTTTCTTTCTCAGAGTGGTGATGCATTGGCACAGATAGCCCATGGGTCACTGTCTCTGGAGGTGTTCCTGGACTGAGGAAACATGGCACTGATGGACACGGGCCCAAGTAGAATTGAGATGGCCATGCTTAATCAAATATATGCATAAGCTTTAAGAATACACTCACCTTGCAATCTAATTCAAGTAGATTCAGCAATATCCAATACAACTAAAAAAAAGATATTACATCCAGTTTCTCCCTTAGCTCTAATTATCAGCTGAAGAGGAAGAAGAATTCAGGCAAGATTTTTTATAACTATATAGTCTAGAGAATTGTCCCCTCTGACTTATGAGATGTCTGCACTTATTCCACTCTTCATGTGAACAGAAGGCCAATAATAGTTTCAAATATACCCCGTGGATCTGAGACTTTTGCCCCAGGAGCCTCATGCCATTCTAACAAAATCACTGGGAAATTTGCTACTAACTTCAAACAAACATAAGATAAAGCTCCAAATTATCTTGTAAGATACTTACACTTTCATACTTATACAGCAACTTGCTGAAGATCTGAAATTGCTTTACAACCTTTAATAAATTAAGTCCTACATTATTCCTGTGAACTTGGACATTTCCCATCTGAGTAATAGGGAAGCAAAAGGATCTTAAAAATATATTTCAAAATCAGTCTTCTGAATTCAGCACCTGACTGTGCGTGAGAGCTCTGCAAGAACTTATGCTTCGTTCTACAAGAGCATCGGCACATGCAAAATGAATGCACCAGGGAGGTTCAAGTTGAACATCAGGAAACATTTCCTTTCAGAAAGAGTGGTGAGGCACTGAAATAGGCTGCCCAGGGAGGTGGTGGGGTCTCCGTCCCTGAAGATGCTCAAGAAACGTGTAGATGTTGAATTAAGGGACATGGTTTAGTGGGCAATATTGGTGGTAGTGGGACAGTTGGACTGGACGACCCTGGAGGCCTTTCTCAACCTTAAGGATTCTATGACTGCAACCAAGTGGCTTCCAAAATGTCAGACAAAAAGTTTCCAGAACTGTGGCCTCTAAAACCATGCATGCCAATGAACAAAATCGATGGTCTCATTTGGAAATTCAACTGCTTATGACTTTACCAAAGCATACAAAAAACAAAAAAAAAAGGGGCAGATGTCAGACACAGCAGTTATTATGCGCTCAGAGTATCTTTCTCCCACAATAGAATTTCTGTTACTTCACATTTGTATCGCAGATAGCAATCTCAAGATAACTCATTTCACTTCTTTTCCTCTTCCCTAAGATAGTCTCTCCATTCTTTAACCAACATTTGTGGCACTGTAATGTTTTGGGGTCGTTCTGCACATTTTTGTGCCAATAATATTCACAATTCTCACAAAATAACTTCTGACACACTCCTTTATAAACCCAAAATAAAACATGGTCTTAAATCCTAGTTACTACCCAACTCTACTGTTTTACATCATGCCTGTCATTAACTATTACCCCCAGTAATCTGATGGAGGACAAAGAGGACCCTGGAAAATTACAGACTGAAGATAAGGAGCAGGGTGAGTTATATGGTGATCAATTCCTTAGAGGAAGATAAAAGCTTTTCACCTAATCTCTGTAGGATTTGCTTCTTTAATCAGTTGGACTAGACTGTACAAGAAGGCAGAAATTACAGCTAAAACACAAGAAAGAGACTCACCACAAGACTAGGGAATTGCCAAGGAGAGATTGATGACCAAGGCTCCAAACTCTGAAGACAGATGTTAGAAACCACAACACCAGTGCTACATATGCACATGCAGTGCTACACACCAAAATTAAAATTTGCAGGTATTTAGCCATGCACTGCTCATGTCTGATTTCCTGATCCATAGCTTAGCACACAGCTTGCTTCTTTTTAGAGGAAAAATAAGAATTATGCCATGTTAGCAATGCCTACAGCACCAACATTCAATCTGGTATTTAAATTTTGGTCCAGCACTTAGCTGTGTTTAGTAAGCACGGGCAAAACCTCCTTTAAACACCTTCAGGAGCATGGCTGTATCTGTTAGGTAGGGACCATGGGCTGATGTGGATCTCCTGCTTCAGTAAGGTCAAACCTAAAATGCTGCCCTCAGGACACAGCCTTGTGGATTGCACCCAGCTGGTAATGGTTTGGTGAGATAAGAGCACTACAGAAAAGGAACTGGTGACCAACCATCACCTGAGTTATCAACACTGAGTATATCCCAAAATGCTGCCTCCATAGAACAGCAGATTCATTTGTTTTTTTCTAGTAAGCAGCATAAGGTTTAGCAGATGTTAAGTGGGTGGCCAGGTCACAGTGTGAAGTGAGGATTTCAAGAAGCAAACAAGACGATGCTGCTGAAAAATAATTATCACCTGAAGTCTGCACAAGCTTGTCAAAAAAATTTGCTTCATGCAAGACTAACAGCAAGCCCTACCTCTTGCTTTACTTTTGGAATTTGCACCTAACAAGATAACAAACATCCTGCCTTGGAAAAGTGACACACTTTCCCTTCGTTGCTCCCTGTTTGCTTTGAAAACCCACCCACCCTGGCAGCCCTTCATTGCCATCTCTCAACTAAAACAAGACCAGAACAGGAATTCTAACCTCAAATAACCAGAGATCTTTCACCATCCCAACATTCGGAAGGCAGAGGCAGCAACGTGGGCACCAATAACCTGTTTGTAGGGTGAGCAACACAAGGCGCATGCTCCCAGGCCAGGAACTGTCATTTACTGCAGCAGCGACCTGCAGCTCGTCCAAAAGAAACATTTAAGAAAATCTTAAAGCTGGGTTCTCAGGGGGAAATAAATTCTTCCACCTCAGGAAGAATTATGCTGATCATCACATAAATTATGATTTCACATAACAAATGAAACATGAATGGCATTAGTAGGAAACGTAGACTGCACATATTTGAGGTCTTCCATTTGCTGTATGTTGAAAACAACCGGAAAAAAAAAAAAGAGTAGTACTTTAGATTCGGCACAGAAGAGCACATACTCTAGATTTTGAAAAACCATTACCTAATCATCCAAAGGAAACACAACCAGATTTGGATAAATGGAAAAAGCTCCGTGTTGCAACTGATCGTTAAATTAAGCCGTGGGAATCAAAATAACATCTGAATACATTTAAATATAGTTAAAGTGCAGAGAGTTGATTTATTTCAGCTCAAGAAATCAACAGGTCCACCGCAACTATGAGACACAACATTCTGCCAGAAATAAATGTGCATAATTGAGCAGCTCTGTGTTCTGATGACATGCCTTCCTGTGCCATCTTGTGTAACCTCAGGAACAAAACTCTGAACATGTGCACTTGACTGGAAACACTGAACAAGAAAAGCCTGTTTCAAAAAATGAGTAGTGAAACAGCTCAATATGCCTCAGTACAAGAAAAATAGGGGCTGTTACAACTCAGATGTAGCAACCAGCCATGCATTAACTCAAGAGATTCCAATTGTTTTGCTGAAGGATTGAGGTGAGGAACGTTGCATTATGAGAAAATATGCCTTCCTTCTGCAGGCAGGAACACCACCACAGCTCAGAGAGGAAGAGCTTGGTATCCTTGTGCTCACCAGTGCTTTTTGGACTGCTGTTTCTTGGAGGCAATATGTAACAGTAAGAAGCCTCAGTCTAGCAAAATTCATGTGAATGTGATTTAGTTGAACACAATCCTGCTGATGGTACTCGCTGGCAAAGGGAAATTTCTATTCTTCATAACAAGCATTTTGTTCAAAAGATCCCTATCGGGATCCGCACTATTTCAGATTATCTGTCAGGGAAAACTGAAGCCCTGTGTCTGGGGAAACATTTCCCACATCTCCCTGGGTAAGCCCCGAGGAAGGAATACTTACAGAGAGTCCTAGAGTACAGGGCTGCTCCTCAGCACTGTTACTGATTTTCTGTACCTATGAAAAGCTATAGAATGGCTGCAAACGTGGCAGTGCTGAGTGCACTCCCAGCACTCACGACAGATGATGCTTCCTGTGAGACTCAGCATGTTACTCAGTAGGTTGGACACTGCCCCCAGTTCTCCCCCAGAGACTCATCAGCAGCGCTCACAGAGCATTGCCAGCTGCATTCTTAAAGCTCCACAGATCTAGCACTGCACAAACATACAGACACCGTCTATTCCGGATGTAAAATTACCTTCACATCATAAAATTGTCTCCTTCAGGTAGATAAAGGCAAATTATGACGTGTTCCCATCACTGCCTATCAGTCAATAGCAAGCAGCCAATACTTCACGTTCTCATTAGGCTTCAGGAATGCATCAGTGGTAAATGGATCCTCAGTAGCAAATTTGGGTGTGAATTTCAAGCCTTCTAAATAGCGTGGATTTGTGGGATATATCCCCACAATAGCTCTTGCATTGATTTTTCCACCACAGCACATACCCAGGCTGCTCCAAAAGTAATGCCTCCTATACTTACAATGCTGGCCCACAACATCAGAGGTGGATGTTGGTGGGATGGCAGCAGAGGTTTAACCTTCCCACCCATATCCCATTACATTTTGGTGCCACATGACAGATAGCAGCAGAGGGGCAATCTGACAGAATGCTGCCTGACATGGAAATGTGTACCTGCTGAACATCGATGGAGACCAAACAGAGGATGGGAACACAGTGAGGGGTGGGTGGTGTGTTTTCAGCAGTGGTGACAGCAGTCACCTCCATCCTACAGATGTTTAGGAGCACGGCATGCAGGTTTTGTTCATCACTGGCAAAAATGCATAGACAGTGCTGGTAACTACACTGAAAAATAGTGTTTTGTAGATGAGAATATTCTCTATCAAGAAGTGCTGCTGTGCTCTTTGTAGGTGCTGTAGTTTCCATGGAAATAAACAGGAGGCATTATTTTCAGAGCAACTCATGTACTTTTAAATCTTGCTATAGAGCTTTATTTTTTCCACTGTGTTGTCAATATCATCACAGGATTCAGCAGAAGAGTAAACAGAGCCTATCAAACTTAGTCCCCAAATTAGGGGATTAGATACCCTTAGAAGCTTTTGTTTTCACAACTGGAAATACACCAACTTTCAGTTGTGCCCAATGAAATGCTGCATAAACATACAGAAGCCTGATGGAGATCCAGCGCTAATGAAGTCCAAAAGAGCAAATAAATGATCTCAGTCTGTGAATGGAAAGAAATAATCAGTGGGAGGAGACTTGGTTAATCTCAGATATCCCATATTCCTCTGTTGTTCTCTTACCAAATAAATATACTTTAGCTAATTTAGCTGCACATGAGTTACAGCCCCATATCACTTTTTTCTGAACAAGACAAAATTGAATATTCGACTCAGAAGAATGCTTTTGTCCCCTCTCACTTCCTATTTTGCAAGTATCACACCTGCCAAAACTAACTTTCCTCTAATTTTTATTGCCTCGAGACATCTTAAGGCTTCTTATTACTTCAAATAAATGGTACAAGAATCAACTGAACTTAAAACTCATGCCAAATATTAATACTGAAGAATAAACAAACAGTTGATCAGAGGAATTGACTCTGATTAACGTGGTATAATTTAAAACTTTGCGCTGTTATTTGTACAATACAGTAACTAAGTTTTCACATCCTCCTGAGCTGAGTTACCTACAGGGTGTGTAATTTCACGTTTTTCCACACCCAGCTGGCAAGAAGCTTTCCCTCATTTGCAAACTGAAAGCTGGGACCGATGCACTTCAGCTAGCTTTCTGCCTTATGGTTGAGTTTCACAAGTCCTGTCTTCTGTTCACTGAATCCGAGCATGGAGTTTGCTACCTTTAGCACTTTTGCCTGATGAGAAGCTTGATTTCTGGTGAGTTGCAGCAGTAGGGTCACCAAAGCTCCAGGCCTGTCAGACAGGAGCTCAGCAGCACGTGTATCTTTGATGGATCTTAAATTTGTGCAGCTCAAACACGGCCCAGGCTGCAAGGGTGCATGCTGCACTGACCCAGGGCTTCACACATGCACTTGGAATGAGTTCTTGTCCTCACCTTGGCAACAATAAATCAACTAATGAAAACAAGACAGTGCCTTATAAAGTTATTTGATGCTTTCGCAGAACTACCCGAGAGCCAGCAAATTTTGACCCAGCAATCCGATTTTTCCAGGCATATCACATTCTAAAATAAAATATCCAGCACCTCTATCAAAATACATGTTACTTGCTGGCAACAGCAACAGCACCTCAGCCATCTCTGAGTACTCTGAAGAACCAAAGGCCATCCAAATGATAACATAAGTTCTCGGGTGGCCAGTGGCAGGGTGGCAAGGAGCAGATTTAAATCAGGTTGCCAACAGGAAAGTAGAGTGCTTTATACATCTTAAAACAGAATCAAATGCTGCATTTGCTCCCTGTTTGCATAGGAATGTGTACAAATACAAAACAAATGAATTGCCAGGTAGAAAAGGAAACGGTTCAGAGAGCAGAGAGATCAACTGCTCACTCTCTCTCCCCATGCAGGAGATGAGGGCCATCAAACAAAGCTTTCCAGTCCAAGAGCTGAGGAAACCAAGCGACGGGGATTCAGCTTAAAATACCAAAACAAGGTGAATATTCGAACATGCAGTTGATCCATGGAACTCCTTGCAGATGCACATTGTGGATGCAAAAATTTTACATGGGTTCAACAGAGAAACAGAACTCTGGGTTGGATGCATCCTTGGTCAGAACCACTAGAGCAATCTAACAAAATTGGTCCAAATCACCTCAAACTGCATTCACTTTCAGGTTTTCATCCAGTTGTTCCAGTGCAAAAATAAGTTGCTTAGGCTCAGACCACCGGGACAATGAATCTGAAAAATCCACACAGAAGCATCTTTGAGGAAAAAAGCACTCCGTTCCACCAAAGATTGTTGTTTGTGGGGATGATTCTCTTTGACCACTGCAGGATCTTTCCTCCAAGAGTTCATATTATCACCTTATTTGATAGAACAAAATATTCACAACCTGAAATTGTCTACTGTAACTCAGGGTCCAGTGATGTTATGTACTTTTACAGCATCTGACAGTTTCTATGGCATTGAAGGTCTCAGCTTCCCCATCACATTTCATTAGCTAGATCTGCAATACAGGAACATAGCCCAGAACATCATCCCTTCCATGCCTCTAAAAGGTGTGGGTTCTTCCTATTTTGCAGCACTATTCTTTCAAACAAGTGAAAACCACAAAGAATTGCCAAGTTGCCTTCTCACATGAAAAGTCCATTGCAAGTAGATCCAGCTCTTTTAGCACTACTGGTTTCAGTTCCCCTCCTCCTTCCTGCTGTTGAAAATACATTTCAGATCGTTTTTCCTGCAAAGATGTGAACTGTACAAGAACAGACTTAAGTACTGGACACATTTCTAAATGCTTTGGTAGGAGAAAAGCCAGTTTGGAATGAGAACAAGAGATAGCTTGCACTTCACATTATGATTTACATCTTCAGGCTCATTTTACAGCTCACTTCACCACGATGTACTGCAATTGCAAAAAACATCCATTGCAATTGTCACACTCTGTAAGCTAAAATTCCAGCTGCATACACTAAAACCTGGATGTCAGGACATATTTAGAAGAACAGCTACTATTAGGATTGATGGAGTTGCACACTTAAACACGGCAATGAAACTGGGGTCAAATTTTATACATGAATTAAGGCAGTGCAAAAGCCAGAACCACTCAAGAGGAAAGTTTTCCATGGTTGGCTCCACTGCCACAGCTCTGCGACCCTTGGAAGCTGTCAATGCTTGAGAACGTCAGGATAAAACTCAGTACAAAGGAACGTGCACGAAATTCAGTGACCTGTGACACCAAGGGGACCAGACTAGACAATCTGATTATGTCTTCTGTGAACCTCCTAAGAGAGATGGATTAGATACTCTAATGAAAAAGATGTGGCAGGGCCCCCCACTGCTCCTTGAACACAGATCTTACCATTACCGCTTCCCAGCGGCAAACTAAAGCTAGCCTCTCACTCAGTTGATTCCAGAAGTTTCCAATATCATTCTACCTTGACAAGTAAGGGCCAGAAAGATGCTCAGAATTCTTGTTCTTCGCTGAAATAAAGAAGTAAAGCTGGGAAATTACATTACTTGGAACTTAGGCACGCATCAGCAAAGGTGGAACACTGCGCTTGGCAGAGTGCCCCTGAATTAGAGGCAACCTGTAAAAGCAGTGTTTCACACAGTGCAGGCTATTCAGGTCTGTGCCCCAGTTCTGCACAGCCAGGAACAAATTATGTTTTGTTTCCTAGCTACTCTCAACCTGCCCATCAGCAAGTCTTATCCACCAAAGGGAAGTTTCTACATGCAGCCCTGCTTTTCACTGAAAATAATATAAAAGAGTTTCCAAGCAAAGCAAAATGGCAGAATGACATTTGCTAAATTTGGCAAATGCACAAAAACTTGATGGCATAGATAGGATTTAAAATACATCCAAAGCAGAGAGTGAGGCCAGTGCAGTAAAATGAGTTCAAAGGACAAAGTACGAAAGATGTGCAGAACAGAAGTTGCCAAATCTGACAACCATCTAGTTTTAAAACAGTCTGAAGAGTTGGCTACACTTTTTTTTTTTTTTAGGGATCCTTTAAAATCTAAAGCTCAGTAAGACAAACAATCTGCATTTCTGTGAGACAGAATAATTGCCTTGTTCCGCTCACGTATGCTCCCTTCAGAAGAAATAACCCCCAAAGATTTAAGCCAGTGCAGTCAGACTACTTAACATCAACTACAGATCCAATCCTGCACACACCGACTACTGATGGAGGTCTTTCTCAGGGCCTCAGAATAAGCCAGCGCAACCTCAGGCAGAGAACAGAAAGTGCTGCAACAAAATAAAGCTTAGCATTCTTCACAAGGAAAGTCATAATAAAAGGTGGCTACACAAGTGATACTCATACTCCAGTCTGCCTTCAGCAGGTTATTTTAAACTGTAAGCATCTGATGTGCATACAATTGAGAATTGTGCAGCAGGCTGCTCCCATAAGCCACCTGCACTGACTTGGAGTGGAGCAGTGCAGAGCTCTGTTGCTCTTGTCTAGTAACATCCTGACTGAAGTCAGTCAAGAATTGCCTTACTGATAATATTTCTGATTACAAGGGCAATCAGATAGCACTTCTGCCTTTTTACAAAGATTATTATGCAACTGGCTTTTCTCATCCGGGCAGTTCTATAGTTGGATATCAACAGAGCACAAAAGCATATACTCACATAATGTGGAAAGATACCACTGCATCAGAGGAGTAACACGTTTTCCTCTTTGTGACAAAAATGAAAATACATGAACAGTCTTTTGGTTTAGGCAGCAAAAGAGGGAAGGAAAAACTGCCCTGTGCAAGAAGACTGGGTGTACCCATACAGATGCACTTTGCCAAGTGCTATCAGGCAGTAGCCACATTTTACTGAGTTGTGGCTTCAAGCCAGCTGTTCTCATCACAAAGCCAGATAAGCAGCAGGATTTGAGTGTAGCCATGCTCTGAAGTTCTTCCTTCAACAGCTGGCCTCTGCTCCTATGCCTACCTCCCAGTCCCAAGGCAATGAGGAATCCAACCTGACCTCTGACACCAATCTGCTCTGACTTGCAGCTGCTTGAAGTCTCATCACCTTGAGACTGCTGTGCTGAAGGATGCTCCAACCCACCCTTAACAGCCACGCAATCCACTGCTAAGAGCAGCTGGAGTTTGCTTTGGCTCATCCACGGCATAAGCCATGCAGACAAGAAGTTGGTGACCAGGCCCAATGGTCCACATCCAAGTTGGAGTCTTTAACCTTTCAGCTCTTCTCCTATATTACTACATGGAAGAAATAAAAGGAAAAAAAAAAAAAAAAGCAAACGGAGAAAGGCAAACAGAGGAGGCACCAAATACAGAAGTCTATTTTTGATGTTCTAAATGTGTTTAGTGACATCATCCATCTCAGCCAGATGTTATAGATATAAATTGAACAAATTAGAATCCTGCTTTTTGCCCTAGGCATGTTTTGCTTTGCAGCACATCTCATTAGCATGGTTTCCTTTAATGGCTCATTTAATTTTTGGACTGAAAATTGGAAGTGAAGCAAAAGCTAGATTAAGCAAACCTTTGCATATAGCCACTTGCTGGCATCTCAGAACAAAGGGTGCTAAAGAAGGAGAGAGAAATAGGGCTGTTTTATTGAACTCACCACAAGATTTTTTGATGCTAAAATGTTTAGGTTTTAAATACTGCAAAGGGGATATTTATTTTCTTAAGAAATACTTCCCTAAGAATTTAGAGGTCTGTTGATCTATCTACCCTTGGTAGCCAATTTTAATTGGCAATATCCCTTTAAAAACAGTGGGCCCCAGCCCCAAAGGGCTGCTTTGAATGAGAAAACAAATTTGTTTTTGAGAAGTTCTGATGCCTGGAACTTGACATCCTCAAAACAGAAGGAGCTCTCCCCAAAGAATAAGCTTCCAAAGAATTGGAAAGAAAAACCAACAGGGTGTGGGGCAAGAAAGCATAAGAACCATACAGGAAGCTTCCAAGATCTGTCTATTTGAAAGAATCAATTCTCAACGCTATAAAGCAAACGTTTCTTATATAAAATACACATTTTTCATAACCTTAAATTGAAGATACAGAAAATAGTATGGGAGTTAAGCAATAAATCAGACAACTCTCCTACCCTCTGGCCTGACACACCAGACACTATTAAATTCCTCACTGTTTTACATTAATGACACACGATCCTATATCTCAAAGATGCTCCATGGGACTTAACTGGTCCAAAAGCTTAATGCTGACAAATTTTTCTCCGTATGGTGCCAGAAGTTTGAACTCTTCCCAATGGAAAGTCAACGGTACAAAGTTCTGAGGTACCTCACTGGACAGAGGGCAATGCTCGTTTGTATGTGCACTGAAACACTTCAAACCTGCATTACGTTACCCAAATCATGAAGCTACTTCTTGTCAGTAATCACAGTTATCATCTCCCTTTCCCTACCTCACGTATGCCTCATCTCTCATGTTGAAAAGCAATTACTCTTTAGAGGAACTTTTTGCTGGAGTGAGATTTCTATTGCAGGAATCTCTCTTGTACCATCATAGAACCACTAAATTTGGAAAAGACCTCTGAGATCACCCAGTCCAACCGTCCACCCACCAACAGCATACCCCCATTAAACCATGCCCCTCTGTACCACATGTGTTTCTTGATCCCCTTCAGAAACAGCCACTCCACCCCCTCCCTGGGCAGCCCATTCCAGAGCCTGATCACTGTTTTGGAGAAAAGAATTTTTTTCCTAATATCCAAGCTGAACCTCCCCTGAAGCAACATGAGGTCATTCCCAAGTCCTTCTCATAGTGAGGGGCTCAAACCTGAACTGAACAAGGTGCAGTCCCACCAGAGCTGAGTACAGGGGACGATCACTGACTTCCAAAAAGGACTCAGACGTGCCAGTTTTTAAGTCGGGTAAGAGGAGCAGAAAAGATACGCTCAGAAGCATTTAACTGTTGACCACCTTTAACACAGAGGTATTGCAGATACAAAAAGGGAATATTTATTTAGAAAGGCTTCTCCACAGTGAAGTATTGAGCAACCATCCTCCCTTCTTGCATGCCTGGAGGCGCCTTGGATTTCTTTCTAGCAGCCTAAAAAGATGCTATCAAGTTTCATAGCTAGGAGTTACTTCAGAGTTGCCAAGGATCCCCTCTCTGAGCAAATAAACCGTGCCTCAGTGCTGAGCTGCATGAGATGCTGAGCTTCACCACAGGGAACAGAGGCCCGGGCCGCTTCTTTCCCAGCCCTCGCATCCAGCGCATGGCAACCGAGCTGCCACAGAAATTCATTCCCGACATTTTTAAGGCATAACACTTTCAAGCACGATTTAGGTAGCAGGGGAAACCCTGCATGATTATCACTCCGCGTTAAGCTGCAGAGAGCATTTCTGTTTGCAGTCTGAGAGTGTCAAGAGGCAGGCTGCGCTGGAAGAACTAAAATAAATGCATCTCACTCTGTCCAGATTTTCTCTCCTATGCTCAAAGGAAAACAAGAGAAGCAGAGCTTGCAAAGATTTCTCCTTATTACTCCTCTTTTTTTTTTTTGTCCCCCTCCTATATAGAAATCCATAACTTGAGAAATAAATTATTCATATATTTGGACTAAACACAGACAGCTGGAGGAAAAATACAGTTCAGTAGTTTAAGACTTTTATTTTCCAAATAAAACACTTTGGACTTCTTCCCAAACTTTATACCTTAAGGAAAAAGGAGGAAATGGTTTCATTAAAGCCAACTTCTTTAGAATCAGAACATTTTGGCTTAACTAGAGATGACTACTACCAGCTTCAGTGCTACATACAAAGTCAAGTCATTAGCAGAACTGGAACCTGTCCACCATGGCTCCTGGTAGAAGCCAAGGTAGGGGAGGGACCGGTCCAGTACTGTCACCAGTCTTTATGAGTAACAGTAACGTTCTAAGGAGGGTAAATTGCTGCACAGAAGTAATCTCAGAAAGTTCTACTTCATACACATTTCATACCAGGGCTTTCTCATCACATAAGGTATTTTCTTGGTGAGTCCATCAGAACTTTTTTGCCAACTTTCTAAGGGAAAGTTTGGAGCAATCCAACGTCTGAATGTAAATAGGTGACAAGTGAAAATGATTCAGAAATCATCTTGTGTTTGTGGTTTGGAATGGTGTTTTAAGAGTCTTGGACAGAGAACCCATTGACAGAAGCTTCCAAATTCAACTCTGAATGCTCATCTTGCACTGAACACACAAAGCCTCTTTAAAACTTGCTTTGTAACTGGAATAATGTTAAAACAGAAGCAGTGTGTTCCCCAAAGACTGTTGTATTTATTTTCATCGCATAAAAACGATTCTCTTGTGAAAACATATCACTTTCAACTTTGGGGAATGCCTCAAACTCAAGGTAGATACCAAAGAGAAAATACTTTCAGGTCAAATTTGTTCTCAAGATTGAAGTAAATTCAGCATCAGGTCTCCCATAAAATTGAATTGTAAAACTATGAGCTCCAAAAAAAGGAACACCTGAAATTCAAAAAATTGAAAAAAACAGATCAGGCTGTCCATCCAGGCTAATTGAATGTGACCTTGAATGTGACCAGGGTTGGGGTATCCACAACTTCTCTGGGCACCCAAGTAGATTGTGCAAATTGCTCTTATTCACCATCACTGTAACCTCATCAAGTAAGGCCAACAAAGTTGTCAGGCATTATTCGTCCTTAATAAGCTGAAAGACCACCAGCGTGGCTTCATTATTTTCTACAAAGTTTCCGTAAGAATGTGCTCCATGATGTAGTCTGGCAACTAGTGAGACTGACTGGCTTACAGTTCCCTGGATTTTCCTTATATCCTTTTTTATAAATTGGGCTTATATTTCCCCTTTTTCAGTTAGCAGGAACTTTACCAGACTGCCATGATTTCTCCAATATGACAGATTGTAACTTAGCAATTTCATCCATCCATTCCTTCAGGTCCTACAGAGGGATCTCATCAGGTTCTATGGACATGCATGCCTTCAGGTTCCTTAGATGGTGTTGACCCTGATCCTCTCCCACAGCAGGCAGCTCTTAACACTCTTAGTCCCTGCCTTTGGCTTCTGTGATGTGGGCACCACGAATGGAGCACTTGCTGGTGAAACCTGAGGTTAAAATGTTGCTGAATGCCTCAATCTTCTCCATATGCCAGGTAATGAAGTTTTTTTTACTTCCTTCTAGAGAAGACTCACATTTTCCCTCTGTCTTCCTTGTAGCACCCTTGTACCAATGAAGCTTTTCTTGATGCATCTCTGACATCCATGGCCATATTTAATTCAATTAGGCCTTTAGCTTTCCTAATCTATTCTCTACCTGACTGAACAACATCTTTGTATTTCTCCAGGCTACCCCTCCTTGCTTCCATCC
Organism: Lagopus leucura; assembly: GCF_019238085.1. Taxonomy (NCBI): domain Eukaryota; kingdom Metazoa; phylum Chordata; class Aves; order Galliformes; family Phasianidae; genus Lagopus; species Lagopus leucura. The sequence continues at coordinate 929,852 of NW_024962295.1, read as the reverse complement.
TCTTCAGTATCAAAAGCACTGGAAAATTCTGGATGTGAATAGTAGTTTGGGTTGATTCTGAACTGAAACCTAATATCTGTCAGTTCCAAATTAATTCCACGAATGATGTCTCAAAAAGCAGCAGTAAATAGTATGGCCACACTAGTTACAGGGCCAGTCTCATGTGCTACGGTTCGAAACTGGTTCAAGACAGCCTTGTAAACCACATAAGGAAGGACAGCAACATAAGCTCTTATAAATGCATTTCTTGCCAATAATCCCATGCAACACTGATTTTTATTCTGCAGTTTCTATCAGGTTGCACGGAACAGAAAACAGTAACAATATCATCAACAGCTGGTAATCTGAATTTTTATTTATACTGGTAGACAAATAGAGGTAGAATTTAAAGAGGTATAACTAAGCTGAATTAAGTCCAGTCTCCCTAGTTCCCATTTCTTCCAGAGTCATGTTGCGTGTGTTAAATTGTTTTGATATTTATCTTGATATAAATTTGATGTAATATGTGAAATTAAGTTTATAAGGTGACAGTATTTTAAGTAGTATTTCTAATACTTATCATTTGATAAATGTATTTACAATAGAGTTTGATGCGTACCTTATTACAAGCATTTACTTATGGAGCTACCTAAAGAATTTGAACAAGTTTTTATTCTTAAACCCATTCAACAAAACGGGGGCTATAACCAAGCCTTTAGAACAAGGATAAGGATCCAAAACCACTAAGCAGCTCAGTTTATTTTCTAGAAATATTTCTGCTGCCTGCTCATACATTGCTTCAGAGCATATCCTCAGTCAATTCCCAGCCTGCCTGATTTCTGAAGCCTTTTTCATGGAAGGTTCAGACTGGTTTAATCAGTTGGGCAACACCAATCTCACTACAGCTCTTCTAACTCATCATCAAAACCATTCCACATTTCTTCATTTAGATACAGAACAGAAATATCAGATTTCTGCAAAAGCACACAGGAGCCCAAACAGCTGCAAATTTCTAGATTAGTGAAATATAATTGGAAGGTAGGTGCTAACTCATTAGCAGAGCTTACAGAAATACCGTGGATGACTGCTTCCTATGCTCCTTGCTGCAACTGCACTATTAGAAAAACACTTTCTGAAGACCAGAGATAACAGAAGGTCAGTGCATTATGATCAAGGTTCCAAATAATCCTCAAATTAAAGGCCTTCAGGTGCAATGAAATCCAGCTGGCACACATCTGAGTGATAATCTAAGCACAGTCCACAAACTGGCAAGCTGAATACCAAATTAATTATAACACAGAGGAGCTATGTAAAAGAACAGATTACTGAACTTCTAATTACTGACTTGATTGCCCTGGAAACAGGGTAGCTATTGACTTAATCTTATCACCTTCAATTCTGCTTTGGACAGACAGTTCTCCTCTACTAGTGCTGCATCTCAACCAAATCAAGCCTTTGTACCATTTGGCAGATGTGGTAGCAAGACTTTGCTTAAAAGCTTTGGAAACTGACAGCTAAAGTGATCTTTTGGATCTTCAATATATCCATTTCTGAGAATAGGCTGCCTCAGAAATACATCACCATGCTTATCTAAATGCTAAATAATGAAATGCAGTCACATTCTTGCAGTGCTTTGGCTTTTTCATTACTAGCTCCATCTTAAACAGATGGTACTAAGAAAGAATAGTTTAAATAATAATCTGGGAAGCCTCAGGTTTGATTAACATCAATTTTAGATCGATTACAGCTATCTTACTCAAGTCTAATACCACTAAGTTATTCTGCTCAGCTTGTTGGGGTTTCATTTTGTTGTGCTTTTGTTTTTGTTTTGCCAGTGAAAGTCTTCACATCTCTAAGTAAAAAAAAAAATGCATTGTTCTTCATATATTCCAGAATTGTGAGAAGAATGCTGTTTAAAAAGAAGCACTCCAAAATGACAACAACACAACGTACACAGGCACAATTTTAATTATCAAGTTTCTTTCTAACATGTTAAAATAAGCCCAAATTTGATTTGTGCCATTAATGTCTTGTAACAGAACTATGCAATTAATTGTTTATGAACATATCAGAGGGATGCATTAATCCTCCCTCCTCCCAATGAAATTGAAATATCTTTAAAATTTCTCATTATAAAATATGTTAGGAAGTATTAATCTGCTCATATCCTCCTCTTTCATGGGGATTTGTTTTTCAGGAGAACAGTTCTCCTCACACAGTAACGGACCATTGTAAGCAAGTCCAAGCCTGGGCACCAGCACAGCAAACATGTCATCTCTGACCTTCAGGAACCTGATTACTTCCTTCCACATTTGATGGGAGCATTGCACAGAGCCAAGGCAGAAGTCAGCCTCAATTTGCTACCCAAGCAATTTCTCTTCAAGAAATATTGATGATGAACACTCCATCAACAGTAAAACTCCATTTAAGCCGCAGGATAAACAACACTGAAGTATTATCTTACTATATCATTTCAACTGAACATCTCTCCCTCGTTGCAACCTCAGCTCCCATTGATTCAAAACACTTTTCTCCTCACTAGCAATACAAACAGCAGCAAGAAAAGCACTGGAGGAGCTGGGTGATGAAAGAAAGGCTTAACAGTTGGGTTCCTCCAATAACAGTGATGGAAAAAATCCATTGTGGAAATGTTTGTGATTAGGATGAAGCTACACTTACAATTTTCCCTTGTAAAAACAAAAAAAATTGCACATTCTCCTCTTTTCCAAAAGCATTGCTTTTCTGGAAATGAAAATATGAAAGCTTTCGCCTGCAGTCTGCAATTGCAATTTTCAAAATTTAATTGAAGGCAGAATTCAGAGAGCGCACAGCAGTGAGTGCACAGTGAGAAATTCTGCCTCTCAGAAGTTCAGTACTTAAGGAAGGGAAAAAAACATTTTCTCAGAAATACAGAATTATTCTTTCCACAGGAAAGCAATGTGAACATGAAGAAACCAGGATCTGTCCAAGGCTGACATAAGTTCTAGAACAGAGACAAGAAAACAAGTCAAATCCCTTCAGAACTGATTCACTATTGAAGTCTCAAGAGAGGTGTTGGCAATACACACAGACAACTTTGAAAACAATTCAAATCCATTCAATACTAAAGCACAGTTAAGAAGTTTACTGCCATGTGCCCTCTCCCTTTTTTTTTTTCCTTCCTCATTCCATATTAAATTTTGGAATTATCAAACTTGATCGTTGCTCATTATTTATAAACAAAGAAACCTTTAATAGTGCTAAGTACTCTCAGGAGGAACTGAATACGCTTTCAACCAGCTTGATCGGTTTGTAAAGTCCCTATGGCATCAACATAAAATTAAAACGCATTTCAAGTAAACAAAAAACACAAATATGCTGTAAAATAAGCAAGAATTCTGGAAGAACTCACCTATTTAGTTCAAATAACTCTAGCATACTTATACATAATTATACATCACTTACATACAGCAATGCTTTCTACCACAGAAATGTACAGATAAGGTGTCAGCGTTTAAAATGACATATTTGTTAAACAGTTTAAGACACTACCACAATTTTTTTTCCTCTTACCTCTCCAGAAGCCACTTAAACCAGGTCAACCTATGCTAACTTCATATACAAATACACACACAGGCTGAAAATTGAATTCTGTAACAAGTGCAAGGATTAGTAAAAACTTTAAAAACGAAATAATTAGTTTGAAAAGTAGGTGTTTTGTTGTTTTTCTTATTTTTGCACTCAATGCTCATTTTGTTTCCTTTTGTTATATGAATGCTCTGGTAACCAGTGACGGCAACATATCAGAGTTTGCATTAAATAGGAGCAACTTCCTCTTCATCCTGGCATGGAAGAAATGCCAGCAGGACAGTGCACAAAACAAAGGTTGCAAAGAAGCACCCAATGCACGTGCATGCACAGCCTTTACTCATTGGTTAAGAGAAGTTTTTTAAATGCAAATTGGATCCCTCAATGGTAACAAATCATTGCAATGAGAAAACCTTCCAGAGCAGTACTTTAATTTGAAGATGACATATAGTTTAATGCCAGCTCTATAAAATACCAGTTCTGTTTTTTCCACACTGTGCTGCTCTCCCCTCAGATTTACTGCAACAGAATTGAACCGGGGTTATAAAGAGCATGAGTGGTTAAAGAAATTCTATTTGATCCTGGAAATACTTTCAGAATAGACAATTAAACCCATTTTTCCACTAACTTAGATAGCCTCAGCAGTCAGCGTTGTAATTTGTAGAAAAGGCTGCCACACATAAAATATCACAGCTATCAGCCTCTACCTTTTTAATGGCGTGAGGCCAACCACAAGAGATCTTTAATAAAGCAAGGTTTAAAACAGACATTTCTCAAAACTGCAGAACGGCCATCATATTGAGAGAAAGGCATCACTAAGAGCACTTCATTTATTGACTATTAGGTATAATTTTAACATTTCTACACAAAACTACTGATCTCAGAGTAACGTTAATATAAGCATGACTTCATGACATCAAGTAGGAGAGCAGCCGGACCAAACGACACCTTCAAGAAGAAAGTGGTTTGGTCACAAGGATGGGACAGAAACACCCATCTTTTTTTTTTTCTTCTTTTTAAATCCAGGAGCATCTTGTTTCTCCCCAGCATAACCTCTGCTCTTCAAACAAGGGTTCATACTTTTATTACTGCCTTTCTCTCACCAGGAACACAACAAGAAGAGGGTGGGAATTCATGCACAGTATCCAGCACAGATAGCTCTGGATCTCTGTTGTCACGCTGACCTACTCTGACAATGCAAAATAATAAGAAGTATTCCAAGAGAAAAAACAGTTTTGTGTATGGAACGGTCAAAAGCTCACTCTATCGTAACTGTATAATACATATATATATATGTATATGTAACACAACAGAGGCAGAAAAATCCATGGCCTTTCTGCTTCAAAGCTTGAAATTCTTAATAGTAACAGCTGACGTTCACAAGGAGACAACAGAGGAGGGAATGCCAGACAGAGTTAGTGTGGACAGTCACACCACGGTCTGAATGGTGGGTATCAACCTGGAGGGTCACAATGCAAGTCTGCAGACTGGAAAGGCATTTGAAGTAGACTTGGAAATGTTTAAATAATAACTGACAAGCTGTTAACTGTGCTCACATGATTTAGCAAACACTGCTTTAGCAGTGCTTACTACGTATTCTCTAGAAGCAAAGCAGTCAACAGAAGCTAGTCAGAGTTTTGGAGCAATCTAAGCTCAGCATAGTTGCACTAGTCAAACCGAATTAACAGGTCTATTTTGCCCTTTATAACTCACACATTCAGCAGTTTGTTCAGCAGCTTGGCTGAAATACAGTGCTTCTGACAGCACACCAGCTTTCATCTTCCATCGTGCTCTCCACTTGATAGAATGATCATACAGAAGTCCCTCAGCTAAACTTAGCCTGGAGCTGGTCAGGTAGTCTGCTGTCTACTGATGGAGAATAAAATCAAACTCAAGTACTTTTCAGACGGGTTTGAAAGTCACCTATTGTCAAGCACTTTAATCATCAGGCATGATGCTAAAAATTGAAAAAGCTGTGACCTGCGGGTAAGAATACAAAACAAAAGTTGTCATTTACAGGGCATTAGCTCTCCCACAAGAGTTTTTTCCTTTAGCTCAAATGTTTAAGTTTCTTTAAGTGCTGTTTCTTAGATTCTTCAAGCCACCTTTGCATCTCTGCTGATATTTGGCCATAGCTCACAGTTCACTGGGCACGTTACCAATTTCTGACTTCCAGAAAGAGGACAGTGCCTAAAGAAGTTTCAGTTTCCACATCAAAACTGAAAATCAAAAGTATCCTGACAGTAAAAAAGAAAAATCACAGAGCAGTCCCCACGTGTATGTTGAAGGCTCTGACAACTTAATTTCTATAGCTATGCATAACAAAATTCAAGTTCATCATTAAAAGCTGTAACCTTTAGTTAAAGAAAATCTAAGGATCAAGAGAGCAAAGCAAAGAGATAACCAGTTTAATAGAATCTGCATAACATAGGAGATGCACAGGATGTGCTTCCCATGCAACTGATGGAGCGACTGAAAATGAGGCTTCCAATGCAGAAGCTACAGCCACCAAGTAACTGTCAGAGAAACATCAGAAATGTGCCTGTCTACCTTCAGTACACAGCAAGGATTTTGTCACGTTAATAAAACACAGTACATCTTGAAGGCAGACAGAACACATCCTTGTGCAACATACACATAACACCAGCAATGCCTCTTAGAACAGTACAGAAGCAGAAAGCAATGTGACAGCATTTCCCTGCATCTGCAGGTCATGAAAAGTTCCTTCTCATTCAGGGGAATATTGGAACAAATGACAGCTTCAGTTAATCTGAAAGCTTTACCTTCCTAAGCATTAGTGTCTAGCTATGATGCTTAAAACCCTCCTCCCCTTTATGACCTCTCCATCTTCTCAAGGGTCAAAGGGCTACAATTTAATCAAATTAAAAAAAAAAAAGAATAAAAACTCCTAATATAGTCGGCAGAAAATATAATGATACAACTATTGCACTGTCTAATTCAGAGTGCTGGCACACCTACTGTTTTTATTTGTTTATTTTAAGTCATTAACTGCATCATGCTCTCAGGGCCCTGCAAATGTGGGCCAGAGAGTATTATTACTACTAAACTTGTCCTCACTTCACATTCATTGCTCATTTTGTACGTGGATCAGCCTAATGATATTTCATCATATCACATTTTTCACCCTTGTCTGTTTGCATAAGTTTGAAATTGTACAAAGTCTCTTACCTCCTTTAATAATATTTTATTTCTCTTATTTCAGTAGCATACATGAGGAGTGTGATAAAATAGTCTCTGCAACCAGCATTTTCCTTTAGATTTAGAGATCATTTTAACTGAGCAGAACTTCCCAATGAGATCATTAAAGGTGATGCTGTTGAAGGGCAAGAAAATCCATTCTAAACAAGTCTCATCATCATACAGGCCATGGAATAGCATTAACAAATCCAAACTACATGCCTTGCCAGATTTTCTTTTAATAACCTAGACACTCATTTGTCTCTTTCCTCATCATTTCCCACCAAAGCACTCTATTTCTCCTATGAAATTCTTATCCCAGAATTCTGCCCATTTCTGATTTCTCAATCTGTTACTAGTTCTAATGAACTTAGCTCTCTGAAGTGTGCTAGAACGACAGTCCAGGGGAAACAGTCTAATACATCATTGTCCAGCTGCACAATAAATAAATCACCATTACTTAAGGAATTAACTTCAGCTGTACTCTGGCCTGTTATCTCCTGGACAGGTTTCCCTACAGACCTGGTGCTCAATGTTTGCTTTTTTCCCCCCTCAAAAACACATGTGAACAATGTAAACAGAGGAAAAGCAAAGAGAAAAAACAGGCAATGCCAAATCCATAACACATCCACAATTGCATCTGTGCTAACTACTAATTGAAATATGAAGCTCCACTAATGCTAATGCTGTAGATTAGGGCACTCACAAGACAAGAAACTAAAAGCCAATGTCAGAATTCAACTAAAGAGCTCAAACCAGAGCACTCACGGTTCAGTTTCTACATTTGCAGTGGGGTCCCAGGCCAGTACAGCACACTGAGCTGAGAGCAGGCTTCATTGAGGTGTCACACAGTATGACTGTGCTCGGCTGTACTGAGTTCCATCTGAAGGCCACGACACAATTCCTCCCTTCCCCCTCTTAAACCCAGTGCTGCTGAGTTCCTGTCCTCACCAGGCACGGCGCAGGGCTGCATCCAACAGACATCAGCCTGGGTGACAGCATCGCACACCTGAAGTATTAGCTTATATTGGGCAATGAGGAAGACGTGTAATGTGAGAAACTTTAATACTGTCAAGTACAGCAGGAGATGGGACAGCAATTACAAATTCAACCTTCACTTTGTCATTTTACCAGTGCTTTTCACAACCCTTAAAATGGCAGAATCTTTGCTTCAAAGTGTAAGCCTTCACCTCTGCAGAAAGAAAAGCATTGGTATTTTATTATTGATGTGCTTTCCTACAGAAGGTGAATGAGTGTCACCGCAGATCTCAAATACAACAGCTGTGCCATTGTATACTTTAAAGCAAAAAAAAAAAAAAAAAAAAAAAATCAGAAAAATATATCAACTACTCCAGCCCTTTTTTTAATAAGAAAAGGGTTGCAAACCATGTGCTTGCCCACATAGAAATATAACAACATATAAAATAATACATTGAAAGCAACTTTAAAAACACTTTGAAATACTAATTCCCTCACAGGACAACCTTTTGTTTTAACTGGCAGTGGCATGGTTGTGTCACACGAGGTGAACTCTTTCCCCATTTATTTACTTACTGGTACCTTAGGAGATTATAGCTTTGTTGACACCCAGCAGACCTGCACCTAAAAATGATAAAAGCACATCCTTCCTGCTTCTCTCGCTAGCTTATTCCAATGCATATGAGGGCAATTACTTCCTGACAACTCTCTGATGAATGACTGTGCTCTTTGCTAAGCTTGTCACATTGATCACTGGCCAGCGATACAATTAATAAAGTATTGCTGTCCACATAGCACATTAATAACTAGCCTGAACTGGAGGTGGCAAGTCTGATAGATCCCGTGCGTTTTAATCTTTCATACCCTGCCAACTCAGAAGATTAAAGGAAACCTCCAAAACAATCTCCACATGCCAACCCTGGGTGCCATGACATCCCAGCCCGGGTTACAAACTTAAGACCTAATATTTCATTAATGCATCTCGCTCAGATGTTTCAGGCTTCATTTCCAAACGCTGTGCTGCCTTGTAACCAAAGCATTATTTATTTATTTCTTCTTCCTATTTATACTTCTGAAAGGTAGAATTGATTAAAGTTGTCAGTCCTACCAGAATTCATTAGAAAATAATGGCCATAAATTCAGTGCACTGCGAAGTGTTGCTTAACAATTCCATAACATTTAGAATAGAAACATCAATCTAGGAAAGGTCCCACCTCTTAAATACAGAAAGATGAATTAAAGCGTTGTCATGAGCAGCAAGTCTAGAGCTTTTCCCCAACATTTTACACTAATTTCGATCACTGATTTCAGAGTTCCCTCAACAAATGTGCTCTAAATAGATTGCATTTTTTAATTTCTAGGATATTTTATGGCCTGCTCTTTTAGTCAGCACCAGAACAGCACAAGTACGTCTGTGGGAAATTGTTTTAAAGAACCCCAAGTAGCTGCTCTGTAACCCTTGGAAATATCTGTGCTTCTATATACCTAAGACAATTCAGATTCCATCCTTGGATCAGCAACGCCCACAGCAATCCCAGCAGGACTCTGTCCTACAGTCCTGAGCCTTGCCTCGTCCACTCACCTGGGAGTGATGTTCCCAGGAGGCACAGGGAAATTTGGTATGCCAGAGATACTCTATTAGATCAAACACTCATTCTCCAATTACATTAACATTGCTGGGCAGAAGCAGGATAAGAAAAAAAGAATGTAATTCCTCTGCTTTAGAGGTGTGCAAGGCAAGAAGGATGCTTGAAATAAGGTAGCCTGAACGCCTACCTGTGCGACCTGGTGTAGGGAACCTGCTTTGGCAGGGGGGTTGGTCTCGATCTCTAGAGGTCCCTTCCAACCCCTACAATTCTGTGATTCTGTGAATTGAACTAGTTGTAATTATTTTGAAGTGCTGTAAGGATCCTTGTCTCCAGCAGAGCCCACCACAGTCAAAGCTTCCAGGTGGAGCAATGGGTTCTTCTACAACTTGAACTAATATTCTACAAAGGGTACTTCCAATCTTTTGCTTTACAATTTTAGAGATTTTTAAGAACCTGGTGCAGAATCGTTCTGCTCCATACAGCTTTGCACAGAATAAGATCTTGATAAATTAAGAATTAGCAAAGTCTTCAGAATATGATACAAATGAGATTCAGTAGCCAGCTGGAGCAGGACATGATCGTCCCCTGTGCTCAGCTCTGGTGAGGCTGCACCTCAGTGCTGTGTTCAGCTCTGGGCCCTTCTGTATGAGGAAGACTTTGAGGCCCTGGAGTGAGTCCAGAAAAGGGCAATAGAGCTGTGAGGGGTCTGGAGCACAAGTCTGATGGGGAGCAGTTGGGGGTGGTTCAGCCTGGAGAAGACGAGGCCTCACTGCTCTCTACAACTCTCTGAAAGGTTGTGGCAAGCTGGAGGTCAGCCTCTGCTCCTAGGGAACAGCCTAGGACAAGAGGGAATAGCCTCACTTGGCACCAGGAAAGGTTCAGATTGAATATTAGGAAAAATTTCTTCTCAGAAATAGCAGTTAGGTACCAGAAGAGGCTGCCCAGGGAGGTGACTGAGTTGCTGTCCCTGATGGCATCTAAGGAAATAGCAGATGTTGTACTAAGGAACGTGGTTTAGCGGGCAATATTGGTGGTAGGTGGGCAGCTGGACTGGATGATCTCAGAGGTCTTTTCCAACAGTAAAGACTTGATGATTCTGTTATCAAAGCATTCACTTGAAATTACAGAATCACAGAATCACAGAATTGTAGGGGTTGGAAGGGACCTCCTGAGATCATCGAGTCCAACCCCCCTGCCAAAGCAGGTTCCCTACACCAGGTAGCACAGGTAGGCATCCAGGCAAATTCCACAATTGTTTTATAATGTATAAAAATAACTTAATATGAGAACAACAATTCCAGAGAATAAAACGCACCCATCTATGGATTTCAAAAATAAAAACCTCAGAGAACATTTATGTTTACAAAAGAGATTTGCCAAGTATTTGGAACCGCTTGATAAAAAAAACGAGATGAACTAGTCATTGCCTGTGGAAAAATAATGATACATCATTCAACATAATCTGAGGATAAGTTTTGCCAACATATCCGCTTAGTGCTTCAAGGTTGCATTTCTCAAAATTGAAGAAAAAATGATGACAGAAAGGATACAAGCACAATGCATATTCAGACCTCCAAGCGGTTATATGTTATAATCTGCAGATTACAATCCCACCAAACAAAGGACGAGACCAGGCAATAGTTAGAGAAACATCAAAACAGGACCAAAATTTAGAGGAGGGGAGAAAAAAAGTACATATTGAGTGCTACATCAGGCTGGTTATTACCTACCAAACATACCAAGAGGAACTTGAAAAAAGTATCTTAACGCTAGGCTTCCAACACACCATGCCATAGGTTGTAAGCTGTCCAGTGAGGTAATTTCAGTACCAAAGCAGAGAAAAGCAAGCTGAATCCCAAACGGGCTCTGCTTATTCCAACAGAACGAGTAGTAGCTCACTGATTGAAGTGCCTAGGGCCATTCTAGTGCTAACCCTATCTTACGCTTTCATCAGTGATCTAGGTGCAGGAGAGAGGAGCGCATCCCCAACGCATTCGCCCAGCAGTAAAATGGGACGTGCTGGTGAGGGACAAGAGGCTTGGGAAACAGATTCAGGTCCATTGGAGCACTACTCCGTGCCTGACAGTGCTCACATAGCATTTGGCTAATAGCTCCTAGTTAGCCCTGAAGCAATCAGGCAGCTAGATTCAATCTATAGTCTTTTTCAACTGAGCTACTCTTTTTCTATGCCACAATCAGAAGAAAATCTCTTGTTTATCTGCCTTCAGATAAAGACTGGCGTCTGCACATACTGTGTTTCAGATAGTCGCAGTGCAGACCCCACATGCTGCTGTTATGGCCTAACTGTGACACCAAGGCAGCACCCCCACATGCAATGAGTCAATTCTGCTCTTACAAGCAATGGTATTACAAGTTTGACACTAAGTAAATTAGGCACAGGAAGGATGCTAAAGGAAGTCTTATTAAATCCACCGTAGATTTCCACTAATGCAACCATAGTACTTCCAGGAACTGAGGTAGCCTCCCTGTCTGGCACTGCACTGTACAGTGCGGATCACATATTCAGAGACCCAGGTGATAAGTCCTGTGTGAGTCAGTCTTGTATTGCAGATGTTCTTTCACTGCCTTGCTTGTAACTGATCTGTTCAGAGGCCCAGTGGAAGAAAGGCGGAGGGGGCTGCCTGATATGCTGCTGCACAAAAATTATTCCATCTTCCAGTATTTCATAAGAACATCAGGACTGTTCAGCATATCACCTCAAGCACAGACCAGAGCATCAGCAAAGTCTCTGTTCCAGGTGATAAGCGTGGTCCCACTGAAATACCTCTTCCTTCTCAGGATGCCAAGGAGTAGAAAGTCTTAGATTAAGCTTCCTAAGCAACCTAAAGCACTTCAGTCTTGTCTCAAGGTTATCACCAACAGCAACCTGCTCAAACTGCAGAGAGAGGTCTTCTGTCTATTAAACCATCTTAATGGTTTAAGCCCAACTCACAGCATGGGAATGTATTCTACCTCGTAGCAGTTTGCTTAAGGTATCCTCAATCTCCTAACAGCCCTTCAGCCCTGTATTCAGTACCATGCTACACGCTGCCACAGAGGCTGCGCCATAGGGCTATCTTGCTATGAGATTTTTAATTATGCTTTCTTTCAAGGACATGTTAAACACTCTTAGGCTAACACAATGGGATATCTTATTTGTCTATTTACATTACATTAGAATAAAAGTGACATTGCAGAAGTAATGTGGATTTTGGAAGCTTCTGCATGTTTTTTAATGGGAAGCTTTAATAAGGGAATCTTGACTTTCAGTAATGAAATGAGAGTTTATCGAAGTAGCACAATATCTTGGCAATGGACTGAATCAGAGTTTGCACTTAATTACAAAAGCAGGTTTCATTAGATTACCCATGCAAATTCATTGTCTCTTTCTTATGTGTTTAAGGAGTGCAGAATAAAATACGTTTACATTGGAAATTATGAACAGAAAGGCAGCAGCACCTAGTCATAACCTCAGCTAAAAATCATCTGTTAAGAGCATGCTTAAAAGCATTTTCTTTATAACACACCACTTTCCCAGCTTAATGTACCACTTCAGCAACTGAAATTCATTCTACCATGAAATTTTGCATGCAGGAAACTCGTTTGGGGAAGATAGTATGCATGTAAAATGTCACTAGGAAGGATATCATGGGAAACAACCTTACAGTGGCCCACTGCACATGCAGAGATAAGAGCTGGAAGAAGGTCTAAGCTAAGGCCTCAGGAAAAAGGCAGAGAAATACCTAGAATTCAATTCCTAAGGATTGTGCTTCCAAGCATCCTCAGCATAAGCAAAATAAGGGACCAAGAACTGGAAGTATAGCATGATAGATGCTGGAGTTAGGAAAGAAAAGGCTGTTGGTGGGATTCGCTTATTGGAAAACCTGGAAGTTACATCATCAAATGAAAAATAGCAGACCTGTATCCAATGCCATATTGACTACTCTCTGTCTTTGGGCTTTTTTTTTCCTGGAAGGCATGAGAAGCGTGCCCCGAGGGAGCTGAACAGTAAAAACAGCGTTCAAAAATTTCTCAAAGGAACCAGGTAAAACAAGCTATTTCCAAACATATTTGTTCATTCAGTTTCCTATGACTGTTGAAGATAGTTGTCACAGAACAGAAGTCTCAAAGCACCGTACAGCAGCCACCCCATGAAAAGCCAGAGGAGCAGCTTTTTCAAGGCAGCCTGAATAGTGAGAAAAGGTACAACGCAGGGATGATGACAGATGAGGCTGAACAGAACGGGGTCGTTCTACCTCCTGTCACCATGTCAGCCCTCAGCAAGCCAGTCACAAGTAGGTCCTATCAGCATTTGTTGCTCACAGGAGCTGAAACCCACTATTACTGGGAAGTCATGGTCTTGATAGAGTTTATAGATATTTTCTGTGGTTTGGACCAGCTCTCGTTAAAGAGTAGGAATATAAAGAGTAGGAATATATGAGTTGAACTAGATGTTCAGGTAAATCATTACATGTTTCAGATGTGAATACTTAGGATAACTGAATAGCAGAACCCTTGTCAAACATCCCTTCTCACTAAGAAAGCAACAGATCAGACCAACAGTTAGTTCAGACCAACCTGCTAGTTCTGTGCTTTCGAAGTGATGCCTGAGGCATGTCCAAGCTTCAGGTAGCTTAGACATTGCTGGGCATCCTAGTGCATCCACTACAAGAATGTGCACTTCCTGAAGCCTTTACCTCACTGTCACAGGAAGAGGAGGCTATTAGAAGAAATACAAAGAAGAGAAAGAAGAGAGGGTGCTTCCAAAGTGAAAGGATATGAGTAAACGAGGGCAAAAGCAATAGCATCAAGTGGGCATCCCATACATGAATAGTCTGTGTACTATTCACAGACTCCATTCATGACCAAACCACTCTGGCACTTCCCTTGGTGAACAGCCATTTGTACCACTTCTTTGCATTGATTTCCAGGAAATCAGAAAAATGCAAAAATACGTATAGATGTTCTGACAACTTTAAAATAAAAAAGCTCCTCAGGTGGTCTGGATGGACTTCCAGCACACTGCAAGTGTGACAGGTTATATAGCTGCCTATGGAAGTGCACAGTTTGTCCAATACACACAACTTAGAAGAAAATTGTAAGAATGAAAGACCAAACGTAGATCGTGAATGTGGATAATTACATTAGTGAGGGTTATTAAAGCAGAAAAAACAATGCAAGGAAATACTGTGCATATCTAAGACTGCAGTGGGAAAGTATCAACTCCACTTTAAGATCCTTTAAATAGATGGACAGAAAATGGGATTTAAAGTCTGGGGTCTAGTTCTCAGGAGTGTACAAGCATCACTGCTGAAAGGCACTACAGCATCACTGGGTCATACCTTCAGCTAAAAATCTTGATCTTCAACAAATTTTAGGTATTTGCATTTTGGGAAAAAGAATCATCTGTCAAGACAACGAGAATGCAAGAGGTTAAATAGGAAGTTTCAGATTATTTCATCTGAGCAAAGTCTTGTATAGGAAATTAGTGAACACAAAACAAAATTAAGGAGGGAAGCAAGTTAGTTCTGACTACTACCAGCAGATAGTCAGCATTTCTTTCCACTTTGCAATTAATCGTTTAATTAATGACAGTTTGAGCAGCCCCAGTTGCTGGTATCCTGACCAGAGTCACATGCAGAAATGGCAAGGAAAGCCTCTGGTGGAGCCTTTGTTCCTGCAGCAAATGCTGCAAGCCCAAAGGCCAGAAGCACTACCAGACAGAGGTTTTTCTATCACTTTTTTTACACTTGTTTCTTACAATACAATCACAACCATGCTTTAAAAACCACTTCTTTGTTCAAAAAAAAAAAAAAAAAAAAAGAACATAACAGCAAGATATAATTCTGCAGTAATGCACAAAGGGAAACTACATGCAAACTCAGTCTGCCAGAACTAGCTTTTTTCCTCCTACTTTTCAGTGAGAGAGCAGATTATGTTTTTTAAGCTGTCTCACTTAAGGGCTTCCATGAACATACAGTAAAGGGACAAAAATCTTCATTTTATTTTCTGCACTTCCAGGCTGTCATCATCTTCACTGCCGTGACACCAAATGTCCTTTCATGCTTGCTGTGAATACACCATTGTGTCATACACTTCAGGCGTGAGCAGCAAGGCACACATTTCCAGAATTATTTCCCCAGCTTTGTGCCCTGGTCCTTTTTGTGCTGTGCTGCTCCATTCTTTACAAGACATTCCATTCTCCCTCTTCTTTCCCAGGGCTGTAACCATCAGAATCCACGTGTTAGCTTGTGTGCCTTCCATATGCAGCTTTCCTCTCCAATTTGTCATTCACAGAACAGAAGTACACCCCTGAACTAAGCACCTCAAGTCAGGTAAAGCAACAGAACTACAGTGCAATTCAAATACAAGTTGTCTTCATCTTCCTCGCACCGTACAACGCGCAAAATGTTGTGGGGTTTGTTTTGCTTTTACAGCTCCAGATGCCTTAACTTAAAAGAGAAGCAGTATTTTTAAATCCATTGGATAGCTGACTTCATGTGATGCATCTTCACAGGGAACACTTCTGTGCTTACTTCAGTCTTACAGAACACAAAACAAGGAAACCCACTCTTGCAGAAGTCAGAGCCCCTGTAACGTAGATTAAGCTAGCAAGGAGGGCTTCCATTGCAGTGACCTAACTTGTCAGTTCAGATCATTGACTGACTTAAAGAATCCTTGGGACGTAACTGATCAATGTTTTAAAATGCTTGGACAGCTCTGCAGGAATAGCCAAGTGTTAATTTGAGGTCAGTGTCCATTCCTTATAGGCCTCATTAGCACAGCCCACATAAGGCCAGGGATGGGAGGACAAAAGCAGGTAGCTTTGTATCAACAGCAAGGCTGGCACAAGAGAAAGCAAACAATTCTTGTGTTCAGCTGAACTGTGTGCATACTGCTGGCATCTCCTTCAAGTATTTGCAACAGAACAAAAGGGTACAGAATCACTGGCAATAAGGAGGAAGGGTCCCCGTTTCTGGGATCTGTATACTTAAACTAAGTATCTTCTCTAGTTTGAAGACAAAAAAACAACCAAAAATAAAGCACAGCAGATTCCCACAGCCAGCACGAGAAGGCTTAATTCTCATTAACTCTGCAGAGAAGGCTAAATTCCATCAACAAATGCTGCCCTTCACCTTTCATTGCTTCAAGTAGTTCCATGAATGCTGGTTTTTCTGTCCCATTGCAACGTGTTGCAGAGATATGTGCCACTTCATCCTCACATGGAGGCCAAGAAGGAAAAAAAAAATAAAAATAAAAAAATAAAAAAATTCAACATCCTAACTAGTTGTGGATGCAGGAAAAACTATGCGTATAGACAGATGAAGATGTGCACCCAGGACTAAGTGCAGGCATGGCTACCAAGACTGCAGACAGACCCCTATGCAGCAGAGTGGAATGGAAGTAAGCATGCAAAGCATCCCTACTTGGAGAGCCACTTGGAGGACAACTCCGTAAGCTGAGCAGCTGTAAAAAATAAAGTTCAGAAACTCAAAGACTAAAAGCATTGCTATCTCCAGAGAGGCACTGAAAAGCAGTACTCCGTGGTAGTGGAGAACATAGTGTTAGAAAACTGAAAGTATTCAACAACCCTCCCATTTTTCCTCATTTCATTTTTACATCAATCTATGCGAGATCTGCCTCACAGCTGAGAATCTCAGCTCCTCAGAGATGTCCTGAGCCTGACAAAAGGATACTTGAACAGGATGGAAAAAAATGACTTCCAGGACATGCTATTCAGGCCCTAGGCAACATTAAGTGAGGGTTACAGAAGGATCTGAGCTTCAAGGAAAAAGATTGTTTAAAAACGTAACAGAGCATCAGCTGCAGCTACTCAAGTCCAAGAAAGTTTTGTGAGCGTCGCTGCATCAAAGTACTTGATTCTGGTGGCCAAAATTAAGTTAGCATTTTAACAGGAAGGTCACAGAAGCATTCAGAACATCCTCTCACTTTTGTCATCCCATATGCAACACAAACACATTCAAGATATGCTTCAAGGTGCCTGCTTCCAATTTTGACTATGATAGACTGTTTACTCAGTCTCATCTCTCGCAGATCAACCAGCAAGCTACAGGAAGATTGCTGAAGCCAGGCCTGAAATACCACTTTGCCCAGCTAAATCAAACATCGTTTGTTTTCTGAAGTAAGGCTGATGAAATCATTCTGATGCTCAGAGCTGCTAGTGCTGCAAACGAGCACAGTTTCAGTCCCTGACATCATGTCTTCAACCTATAAAAGGTATTTGCAGCTCATAGCACGTGTGATTTCTCAGCTACACAAAACACACTGTGTACAGCTTACAGGTGGGACAGAAAGAACCATCCCAAAGATCTTCTCAATATTCAGACTGCCAGTTTTCACTCACAGAAAAAAAAAAAAAAAATCAATTTTCTAATGATGAACCTCAGACCGCTGAAAGGCCATCAGGAAGCAGCACTCAAAGCCTATTTTAATATGTTTTGCTCCCCAAAAAAGGCTTCTGTTGGTAAATGGTGCTTCCCTCTAAAATGTATTTCCCCTGAAATGAACACTGAGCTTCAGAAAGACATCAGAAAGAGAGTTTAGAAGGTGTTCCACGTGAAAGCCCTTAGACATACCATTTAAAACACAGAGCAGCTCAATTCCTAAAGCATAGGCACCTTTGCAGAAATAAGAGCACCATTCACAGGCCAACATTTTCACTGGTTGACTTGGTCCAGAGGAACGTCAGGAGATGGAGATGTCCTGAGCCCCTGCAGTGAAGCATTTTGTACTGCGAGGAGGGCAGGAAGGCTTTTTATTAGAAATACCCCATAACCATAGCTTACATCCTGCTTTATTGCATCAGCACTGAAGAATGACTCAAAGGAGACATAAAGTAATGTGAAACAGCTGCAAAACTCCTGGCTACTACTCCCAAAACTGCAGGACTTATATGTGCAGACATACAGTTTAAAAGCAGTGTAATTTTATGGAATACAAGTGTAACCAAACCCCTAGCAGTACAGCTTTCATTCCTCACCACTTCAAATCCAGGCAATGCTCACTTCCAAGATACCATACCATCTATCACGAACCGTGTTCTGCCCTTCTCCAATTTTAGCTCTCAATACAGCTAGCACTACTACATTCCTAGACGACCACCAGCACCTGGAAGAATTGTTCATGCAGGTGATAATACTTACCCCATCGACTCCATGTAATGATGTAGAATACAGTTTTGGCCATAACTTTAATTACTGCCAATACTTCAGCACATTGCCCTTAAGCTCACAAAACAAAGTAATGAATCCATAGTATCTGGTGTTATGGTATGAGCTTTTGGCTCTAAGAAAATGAACTAGTTAGCAGCCACCTGGTTTCAGACAGGCTATCAAACATGGCTAAACTGACTTTATCTTTCAATACAGTAAACCAGACTCAACAGAAACTTACCAAAAAATGGACAGTATGAAGAATACAAACTCCATTTTCTAAAGTTCGGTGATACACTCTGAAAATAGAGTAGTTCTACAGATAATTACCAAATTTCCATATTTATAAGATGAAGGCACGTATGGGGATAATAGCACAAATGGAAGTACCACTTTCCTATTAATATGGAAATTCAAAAATTATTGGAGTTATCTGTTATAAATCAACCTCCTCAATTTTTGCTGATGGAAATGCCATTTATGCACTACATTAAATTCTAAAATTCATAACACAACTCCCCTTTACTTTGATAAATCAGTGTAATGGTTGTCATGCTTATCCTCAATTTTGGCAGGAGTTGTGCTCTTAGATTAAAATGGGCCAAATCAATACCCCATGTAATACCACTAAAGGTACTAGAATTAGAGCAAGGAAGGATTTGCTCTCACAACTTCGTTAAGTGCTCAGCAGAGCTGTGCAGATGTTGTGGGCTCACTAGATGCTATGCTATTCACATCAGCTGGCCAAAGCATACCATGGGATTCTGAGGCAAAACTGTGTGCCCTTACATTAAGAACAACTCAGTGGAAACTGTCAAGAGATTTTTCAAGGAATTGTTTTTTGTTTTGTTTTTAACAAGTACCAAACATTACAGATGCCTTCTTGCGAAGTAGAGGTGTCTGGCACTCACCCAGCAACCACAACCACAGTGTGTAGATGGTGAAGTCATAATACAGTTTTTATATAATGGCATCCTAAAGACTTTCTTCCTCTCTCCACCACCTAGAGGAGAGGCAGCAAAAATAATCACTGATGCCAGAACTTAGTACAATCCTCCCACTCTTCAGTGAACTTAACACAAGAAGTTTTCCTTAAACAGAAAGCATAGTTATTCTGACACTGTGTCGTTCCATCTGGTTTCTCCACATAGAGAACTTCCGTACTCTCCAAATGGAGAATCAGATCCTATCTAGCATAGTACTGTAAGTCACAAATAGACCAACAAAGTTTTAGTCTTCCCAGTGACGTCTCTCATGTTCTTGAAATAACCTATCATAGAATTGCCAAGGTTGGAAAAGACCTCCATGATCATGCAGTCCATCCATTCACCTACCACCCATTAGCATTTCTGCACTAAACCCGTGTCTCTCAGTAGAGCATCTAAATGTTTCTTGGACATGCCCAGGAATGGTGACCCAACCACCTCTCTGGGCAGCCTGTTCCAGCACCTGACCACTCTTTTGAAGAGGAAGTTTTTTTTCTTAATATCTAACCTGAACCTCCCTTAGTACAATTTGAAACCATTCCTTCTTGTCCCATCACTGAAGAAGAGGCTGAACCCACCTCACCCAACTTTCTTTCATGCAGTTGTAGAGAGGCTTCCCTGGGGCTCCTCCAGACTGATGTGTTCCAGCTCCCCGTAAGACCTGTGCTCCAGAACCCTCACCAGTTTCATTGCCTTTCTCTGGACACACTGCAGAACCTCAACGTCTTTCTTGCAGCGAGGGGCCCAAAACACAGTACTCAAGATGTGGCCTCACCAGAACTGAGTGCAGGGGACAGTCACCCCCTGTTCCTGCCTGCTACACTATTTCTGATACAATCCAGGATACCACTGGGTGTCTTGGCCACCTGGGCACACTGTTAGCTCATGTTCAGCTGAATGTCAACCAACAGCTACCTCCCAGAATGATGCTATTTCAACCCAATCTTGGAAGAGAACCCAAGAGCCAAGATGCCTGGGCTGATATTACAGAAACGTTATACATTAAAAAGCAGCAACACTAGAACGTTAACAATAAAGCTTCACCCCACTTTTCTGTAGCCCTGCTTTATGCATAAAGAAAATGCTGAAGCTGTCTCTCTCAATATCAGCTCCACAAAACCCTTTTCAAGGTCTTTCTCAGCCCAAGAAAAAGGCTTGCTTGCCAAATGGCAAGCTCCCTGACTGCTCAGCAGTAGTGCCTTTGTAAGCATGAATAACAGAAGGTGACTCTCACCTGCTGCGAGGATATTTCTTCCCAACACAGCAGCCAGAAGAAAATCTTGTGTCTTACCCCATGCGTTATGAAGTCCCAGGCACACCTCACACAGTCAGAAACAGATTTTTCCATCAACATTTGCATCTCATGCTCCCCTCCAGATTCTCTTGCACAACCCACACAGCAGAGCCAGATAGAAAGTGCTTTACATCACATTAGAGATACATTTCTCCTGTTAAATCAGTTCCACAAGCAAGGCTGGAAATGGCCCCCCATCCCTACCTGCCATGTGTTTGTAACCCATCCAAACCTTAAGACAAACTTACAATCCCAAGAGTACCCCCTGTAGCATTCCTTGTCACGTTGGGTGTTTGGACTACATCATTACATCACTCCATCATTACCTTCTTCCAAAGTAACTTCAAATGCTTCTGAAGCCTTTGGAGGAGCAAAGATTCAGAGAAGTCCCCACACACAGGTTAACCATGCTGCAGCCCCCAAGTCAGACAGCTCAACAGCATGTGCCAGGGCTTAAAGGTCAAACTGAAAAACCCAAGGTTGACAGCGAGAATAATTTGTCTTGGCAATTTAGTAATGTTGGTTTGTTGTGATTACGGCTACAAACTCCTTTCATATTTACAACTGTGATCTTTTAACATCTGAATAATTTATACCCCACGATCAGCAACGCGAGTGTCAGAAATCAGGAAAATTAGCTCTCTGGTGTTCCTTGACTTGAAGTGAACATATTTTCCTCTCCAATTACATTGTTTCCCAGTAGTTTGCATTTTGAACAAACGGTTACCATGCTGAGATTCTGAATACCCAATCCAGAGCACAGAGGGCATGAAGGTCTGCACTTGAGGCCTGAATCTGTCATTTACAAAGTGGAAACAAGTAAAAAATCTGGAAAGGAAAATTAGCTTAAGAGAACATTAATGCCTGGGGCACTACCAAATGGTCTTTTGCCAGCCATCTCATAGGCAGATGTCCTCCTACTTTCTTGAGAAGAGATGAGTGCATAGTAGAGATTGCAACAGCTGTGCACAAGTCTTTAAAGGATGAACAAGACCAGTACTGTTTGGAGATGAGAAGAAAAGATTCAGTTTTGCATGAGATACGTCTGATGCATGATTTTCCACCAAAGGAAGGAGTGATCTATCAAAACAGAGGCCGATTTAAATGAGTTACTACCACTGCAAGCAAGGCTGGATGGCATCATCTCTTCAGAAATGAAATAAATAAATAAATAAAGGTAAAATCTGGGAGGATGTTGACAGCAACTCAATAGAGCAACCTATTCTAATCTAGCCCTGTAATACTAAGCTTTCCACTAAACAGCTCAAATACAGCATGTATAGCCTTACAGTTCAGCTCCTGCCAGATAGAAGCAGAGGCAAACTGACCTCCATGGAACTCTTGCAGGCATAGTATCTCAACAAGGCAGAGCCTTCCAAGACCCATGACAGTGCTCAAGAATAAAAAAAAAGTCAGGAAAGTTGCAGGTCTACTACTCTCTACCTTTGCAGAAAACAGCACAAGGCTTGTGAATTGCACCTCCAAGCAGTCATCTCAGCAAGAAGGGTATTTAACATCTCATTTCCAAGCGCCTGATCAGAGCCAGTGCCCATTCTCCTTTCAGCAGAGGCAGATGGCAGCTGCAGTGGACAGCAGGCTCCTCTCAAAGCCAAGATGAAGCATGAAACTGCCTTTTGATTTAGTTCACAGACACCAGTTCCCAGAAGCACTATTTCTAGTGCCTAACAAGAAAGAGCTGGAAAAATTGCTTCCAGAATTCCTTATGCTTTAACGTCTCATCTAATACATCCCTATGATCCTGCTACATTTGTGAAGCAGGAGTTTCAGTAAATGGCAGTGGAAGCTGATTCAGATCATTACGCTTTAACAGATGAAACCCCCCCAAAGAAGTAGGCTGATCCTACATGATCTCCACTATAACAAATAGAAAAGCAAAATACAGGATGTGTGGCCTAACAGCTGCAGCACTTAAAGCTACCAGAGCCAAAACTTATAGAATACTCTTTTTGCTGATTGAAATCTGTAAAACACGCTTCGACATCTGTTAGAACAAGATGTTTGTTTACCACATTCCCCTGCAAAATGGAATGTTTCTTACCTAATGTACTGGAGAATTTTTAGATGAAAGAGGGATGTTTATGAGATCCATGCAGGATATAATTGAAAGAATATTTCCGGATAAAGACACCATATGTTTTGTATTTCCACTGAACTTATAAATATCTCTATAACAGTTTGGGGCCATAAATACCATGGTTGGGAAGAGTTTTATGCATTTGCTTAAGGCTTTTATTACTTTCAATTATCAGTTTGCTAACAGCATCTCATTTTCTTCCCACTACATAGCAGTATTCCCAAGGATAAATTTTGAGATGTCAATAAGAACACTGAAATGTGTACAGAACTGAGCAGTGCTGCGGCTCATGAAACAATCTGGCTTCCACAGGGCACAGTAATTCCTCCCTTCCCCACAAATATCATCTGCTCTCTACAGAATGTGACCAGAAAGAATTATTTGTTGCCTTACTTGAGGGTTTGATGGGGAAAGCCTTAAAAAATGCAAACATCCAGGAAGTCCCAGCTGCCCAGCACAGCCATGTAATACAGTTCTTCCTGCACAGCGTATCAGCAGGAAGCGTGAAATGTGAACACCGCGAAAAAGCTCCAACTCCTAGAGAATGAAATAGCTAGTGATGGCATCTCCAAGGCCACGTGAGAAGAATGCTAATGGCTTCATAGAATTACATGGGGAAAAAAAGATATACTACTGTTTTCTAGACAATATCATTAGAGCTTTTTTTTTTCACCCTATAGATGAGGAAAACTGACAGCATTTTAGGGAAGAGATACCATTTTCATCTATTTTTGGGAAGTATGATATTATAGGAGTTCTGTTTACCTATAATTATTGCATTGTTTGTCTTGTTAAAATCTGGTTTGTGTATTACCTTTCTTTTCCCACTCAGAAAGAAGCATTGGTAAGAAAAATGAACCCTTTCAGCTTTTTCCTAACTGCTTTTTCAGCTTTTTCCAGCTTTCTTTCAGTGATGTTTCACACAGTTGAAGAATTAGGAAATGTATCTACAAAAGCAATATGAATATTGCAGTTTACACATGCACTCTCCCCCATTGCCAATAATATTGTTCAGGTCAACGAACTGCTTTTAAAAGGTGGGAGAATTCAAAAGTCTCTGCCCAATGCAGAATCAATTGAAGTAAGCTGAAGGAGTCTGCATGCTTCACTAGAAGGTTGCTACCACCACTAGTTACTGCTGGAAGTCTCCAGAGCTCCACTGTTCTGTTTTATGCAGAGATCCTCATGGCCCATGCCTTTGTAAGATGCCAATCAAGAGCAGACTGTGGCATCCCACCAGCTGGGCTTCAGGATCTCCATCTCCTCACACAGTGACAGAGTAGAAGACAAAAGACCCATCAGAAGATTGGGTTACACAGGTATGAGGGCAGGAACGTCCATATAGATTGGCTTCCAGTCTCCTGAATCCTTAAAAAACAGATTTTGAACACTTCCATCCCTTTATTCAGATGAGGCTAACATCATAAGCTATCTTTCCACCACTGCAGTATCTACCTGCCAAACTTCAGGAACATTTTATAGAGTGACTTGCTTAATCATTTTATCTGAATGCATTCAGAGGAACACAGAAGAGTAACATGGCATTTTGTTACAATATTGTAAGAAAAAAAATAGGTTGAAAAATAAATACCCTGCCACCGTTGCTCAGACAGATCAGTGACGTTCTAAGGAGTCCCTGACTTACAACTGCTCAAAGGACTACCGATCACGAGGACACCTATTTTAACTTTGCAATCTCAATTAGAGTTTTACCAAGTGTTTAGCTCCCATTGCAAGAGTCCCCATACAAACTGAGTTTGGCAGAGTTATGATGCCACTGCCAAGCAACAGCCAGTATCCTAAGCCTAACATGTCTGTCTTCTTGGGGTCCATGTGAGCTATCAAAGCAAGATAAATGACAACAGAGTGTTTTGTAGAGGACTTGTAGTCTCTTCACTGTTAGGGCAGAACTCTTCTCTCACAATTTAACAAGAGATTAATGTATAAAAAGCAGAAAAAGGTTGGATGTGGCTCTGGGCAGCCTGCTCTGGTGGTTGGCAACCCTGCACATAGCAAGGGGGTTGAAACTAGACGATCGCTGTGGTCTCTTTCAACCCAGGCCATTCTACAATTCTATGACAAAGCTTTTTTGGAAAAGTGATCTTCCAAAGTCTTTTAGAAAGGAAGAAAAAAAATCGACTCAATTGATGTAATAGCAGGATATTAGAATCAGTTCAGTCCCAAGCTCAACCATGAGCTCACTGGACCCAGCATCAGCTGGCAACCTGCACCTTCTGAGTCACAGCTTCCAAAAATCAGGAGATCCACAAGGACCAGAAGGCACTCCTATCCAGAGAAGGAAAATAGGATCCCCGCAGCAGAGCAGGCCCCACAGCTCACAGCGAGCCAAGAACCTCCGCCCCTCTGAGCTCTAGGCAAGCCAAAGAGGAGCTGTCTGCATAAAGCAGCTTTTCAAAACCTGCCAAATGAAGCAGAGAGGATGACAGCCATACAGTGGGGAAGACAGGCAGGAGCGTAATGAGCTGTGCGCTCTCTCATTTACCCAGTGATTAACGATGGTGCTACAAGGCCCAGACGGAGCCGCACAGAGAACTGATTTAATGAGAAAAAGCAAGAGACCAAAGTTGGAACAGAAAGCAAGACACACGTGGGATAGAAAACAAGCTCTGTGGAGATCTCAGGCCAAAGTCCCACTGTTTCTCTGGGTCAGCTCCTGAAGTTAAGGACACCTGAGGACTCCCTGCAGCAGCAGTGAAACCCTGGCCTTCCTCCCTGCCCCCAACTGCTTGCTTTCCCAGGAAAGACTGGCACCAGACCCATGGAAGGCCCTGCTTGAATGAGGCGTTCCCAACAATTTCACAGTTGAACCAAGCTGGAGAGCCATCACAAGGAACCGGTCAGCCCCACTGGATAGCACAGGCAACTAGAGACCACGAAGAGTAGCTGCAGATACCACAGATGTGTGACAGCTACCTCTGCACATGAGCATGCCCCCAGTCCTCACTGCACAGATGTGCACGCAGACCTTGCAGGAACTCATGGCTGAACAGGATAAGAACCCTTTGTTGAATGCTATGAAGTCACTACAGAGAAAAAGAAGCTATTTAGAAGAGATTATACTCATCAGCTATTACACCTGGCCATCCCTTACGGTCAAAAATACCTTGATTCCCTCTCACGTGGATTGTCATTTGGAGAAAAATACAGAATTTAAGACCATTTTACTTCATTTCTCCTCTTGGCAACAGCCATCCACACACCCCTCCTGTACGGCCTCCTCCATGGTATGAAAGTAGAGATATTGAACTCTGAGGAACAAACTGAGCATCCACAACTCACAAGAGCTCTCACTCTTCACAAAGAGCTGTGCATTTATCTGCATCAGGGGAGAGGTTCATCTCACTGCTCTGAGTGAGAGGCTGAGGGTAATCAAACATGAAGCACGTGATGCAGCAAAAGTCAGCTCAAGGAAACACTACAGGCTTCATTAGAACAGGCTTGCCTGTTGGTTTTGGTGCTTCACAAACTGGCACAGGAATCTCCAGGAGTGCAACCTCAAGCTGTGGATCTATACTACAGCGAAGCCAAGTCTTGCTACAGAGCTGACCTGATTGCAACCCAACCTTGAGATGGTTCCATGACTGCATGACAGAAGCAAGGAGGCTATTTGCTTTGCTTTTTTGGAGGTCAAACTTAATGCATCTTTCCACACAGAAGGATGAAAACCAGTTTGGAACATAGGACCTGGTTATCAAGTCACAGAATGGGTGTGGTCAGAAGAAATGGGGGCTTGCCCAGCATTGTAACAAGTGTTCTGCCCAGAAACCCAGCTCAGGACTGTGGAGGCTGAAGGTGACAGTAAATCACAACTGATAAAACCATCATGAAATGCAGTTTGAAGGAAAAGTCTGGGAAGGTAGTCCACAGATATCAGCAAGGTTATACTTTCTAGATGGTGTCCACATTAACTGCCAGCCCAGGAAGTCACTGGTACAGATACCTTGCTACTGCCAGCGAAAAACAGACAAGATTTTCACCATAAACTACAGGAAAACAGAAACGCTGTTTGTTTTTTAAACACTACATTTTGAAATTCAGATGCTAGACTTATTTAACATATTTACACGTCGGATGCTAAAATAAGAAATGGTCAAAATGCCTGCGGTTTTCATGAAAGAGTGATGACCCAGTTTATCATACCCAACGTGATTAAAACTTACGTGCTTTCTAAAGAACACTCTGCTTACTGAAATCCTTTAAACTCAGATTCAACTTGGAGTTTTCCTGTCATTTTTGGCAGTCCTCCCTTACACTGCTTTCTTTTAGAAGAAACTGGATGATGTGATAAATGCTAAGCACCAAAGCAAAATTTCAGCCTCATACTTAATATTGATTAAAAAAGAAAGTGAAAATGTATGTTTCTCCCTATATATTTACTGGATTCCCTTGGGACTGGGTGGGGAGAGCTCACAGAACCTATGGTCAGTGGTGTTTTCAGAGCTCTATCTTCACAAGTTCACTATACCCCCACCACAAATCAAAGCAATTTATTCAAGATAATTTAGTGCCTGATTTAGTGGTTGGGAACCCTGCCTATGGCAGTGGATTGGAACTAGATGACCTTTAAGGTCCCTTCCAATGCAATCATTCTATGATTTGATGGTAACAGCAAGCATCAAGGATGCATTAGTGCCATATTGTACAGTTCTTCCCCTATGATAACAGAGATACTTTCGTCCTGCCAATCTGTTTAAGTGAAAGATATTTTCAGAAGCAGCTATTCCAGGAAATGCAAAGAACTTCACTCTAAATTTATCAGTTAGATTGCTCTGAAAGTACTTTCCCATCTGACATAGCCTTGCAGAGGAGAGTTTAAGCTCCTGCTTACCTTCTCCTTATACTTAATGTGAAACAGAAGAGCTGAGCTACCATAAGACCATCGTTCTGAGATAAATTATCTGAACCTGACAATGGATCCCTGCCACCGAGATCAGTAACCTACCTTCATATGCACAACCTGAGAGCAGACAGTGAAACCAAACACTCCCAAAAGATACACTCCGTTTTCTATCAGATGCTTATGTTGGTAAGAGGTGAGGAACTTACTGCATGGCTGCGCAGGAACTGCAGCCCACATTGAGGCAGATACACTCCCTGTGGTCTCACGATATGTGCCTTCCCAAACAGAGAAAGGAAAATAGGGCACTGTTCCCTCCGAGCACACTATGGTTATAATGCATGAAATTAGAACAGAGATTCTGTCCTTCCTTCATTTTGAAATTTAAATTTCCTTAGCTTCAAGGTGAACTATACAGTCATCAGCCAAAGCTGTGTAATAGCATGATTATTTCTTGACTTACTAAACTTAAACAATGCCTAAAGTATTTGCTTGGATCATTTAAGCAACTTCCTAATGCGACGGTTGCTATGACTCAAGTGGATGCTTCTCTTGTTTTGTTGTCCTGTTTTTCACTGTAGGTCACACACTTTACTGGAGCCAAAATAGTAAGGAACAAGGATCTCCTTCAGCTCCCTGCTCCTGCTGGCAATGCTATTTTCCGATACAAGCCAGAGTGCCTTTGGCCTTCTTAGCCACCTGGGCACACTGCTGGCTTATATTCAGCCCAGCAATGACTAACAGCTCTAGATACTTTACCTCCACACAGTTTTCCAGCCACTCTGCCCCACACCCTGTAGCATTGTCTGGGGTTGTTGTGGCCAAAGTGCAGGACCTGGCATTTGGTCTTGTTGAACTTCATCTGACTTGCCACAGCCCAGCAATCAGCCTGCCCAGATCCATCTATAGGGCCTTCCTACCCTCAAGCACATCAACACTTCCTCCTACCTTGGTGTCATCTGTAAACTTACTGAGGGTGCACTCAGTGCCCTCATCCAGGTCATCAGTGAAGATAATGAACAGGACAGGCACGCAGTACTGACCCTGGAGGAGCACCACTTGTGACTTCCTCCTGAACACTCCTCATTTGAGGCACAAGCATGGTATCAATACCTGCTGCTCAGGCTGCAGGCACCTCACCCAGGTATCCAACCATTTCCTGCCCTCTCCTTGAAGTACAGCTGTTGTAAGCATCTTGCTGTTAAATCTGCACTCATAGCTCCAGAACCAGCAACTCCTGCTGATTGATGAACTCCTCTTTTAACAGTAGGCCGCCCCAAGACCTGAATTTTGAAGCACTCAGCTTTTTAGCAGCTGAGCATTATTCAAACATTGTTTCTTAGACTCGATCTCAGGCTTTCTTTGGGAGATATTGTAGTACAACCCCTCCAATACTCCCCCACTCTTTACTTTCTAGGATGCTTTGCTTCTTCACTGCTACACCTCTACCCTTTGTGGATGTAACTGCTCCAGTAAGGAAATCAGAGGATTATGCAAAATGTGCTGAACATGTTTGCTGTTTTCTGAGACACCTGCCTTGCACACCTACAACTTTTTTTTTCTCTGATATTTTATCAAGTCCTTCCAGATTTATCATGCCTTCCTTGCTTGAAGCTCAACACAAGGATTTTCTGCCCCTACAGCATTTTGACATGTGCAAATAAAGTTTCTCAGCCAGTGTACCTGCCCCTTGAATTTGCCTTACTTTTCTTGACCATCCTTCTTGAGTCACTTTTTCTCAGGACAAGAATGCCAACAGCATCCTGGCCTATATCAGAGATAGCGCAGCCAGCAGGAGCAGGCAATTGCCCCCCTGCAGTTAAGTCTGGTGAGGCTGCATCTCAAGTGCTGTGTTCAGTTTCAGGTCCCATGCTACAAGACACTGAGGCCTTGGAGCATGTCCAGAGAAGGGCCACAAAGCTGGTGAGGAGTCTGGAGCACAGTCTTATGGGGAGTGGCTGAGGGAGCTGGGATTGTTCAGTCTGGAGGAGGCTCAGGGGAGACCTCACTGCTCTCCACCGGTGATTTGATCATCAGTATGTACTCACACACTATTCTGAGGATGGATTTTAAACTGGGTGGTGAACTGCTAGCTGAGAAGTTTATCTGTTGACAGCCTTACCCAGAACGTCTCTCAAAGGAAGCATCATTGACTGATGAGCTTAAAAAGAGAACAGCTTAAGAAAAACATGCTTTGAAATGTTTTCAAGACTCCTTATGCAGTTGCTTTCTCATATAACACTCATAATGTCATTTCAGTAAGCATTTACAGCTGCTTAAGGCTTAGAGTTTATTATATAATCAAAGATTCAATTCTGCCTGAACATGATGCAGAGAAGCCACTGGCTCTTACACAAGATCTCAGCATACTCCTAGAACAGGGAAGACTCAAGACCTTGAACAGATCTTTGCTCCTGCTGTTTTACTTTGCAGCATTGTTTTCTACTGATCATATGAGTACAAACTTCTTGAAACTCAGATGAATTTCCATAGCAGAGATCTGCACTCTTTGTAGGGGCAGTGGAGGGCTCTGGGAACATCAAACATGACAGCAAGCACCCAGTGTATGCCATGAAGCTGCGTGACACAGACTTCAAGCACTGACAACCAGTGCTTGCTTCACTTGGTAATTAACCAAACCCAAACCCCCCTCGAGGAGCCTTAGCTGCTTGTGCTACAGAGGAAGATAAAAAGGAAGAGCAGTCAGACTGACATATTTCTGTTGCATTCCTCACGCTGAGGTTGTTTGTGTACATCACTTTTTGTTTTGACTGCGCTTTTGCTGTACACACCTCATATTTTTATCCTAACAAAGTATTGCTACTTTTGCTTAAGTTTCCTGCTTCTACAGAATGGCCCTTCTGTTTCTTGTCAGCAGATGAGCTTGTTTCTTCCTCCCACCCCAGCTCTTAGTTTTTAACTTGCACTCTCCTCAAGGAGCTGCACTTTGGGCTAACAACATGCTACTGCCTGACAGTTACCTGAAAATGTCTTATCCTATGCTATTCTGTCTCCAAAACATGATTTTTTTATTATTATTATTTGTTTTTGCAGGAAGTGAAAAACTTAATAACAAATAATAGCAATACCTCTTGAAGCACTCGGGCCCAAGCCAACTGAATGCAGTTTTTTTTTAATGCTACTTATTTGCTTTCTGTATGGACAATGCCTTGGCCAGTGTGTTCCTATTTCCAACTCAATACTGCATTCCACTGACAAACTGTGAGTGGAGGGAAAAGCTTTCGCATGGCCCATCACCACAGCTACAAAGAGGAAAAGCGACCAACAGAAGCCAAGAGAAGTGAAATGTTTCCACCCAAGAAGCAAATTACATTCAGAAAGCCTCAACAATCAACTTAGCTATGCATTTATCTTTATCCAGACCTAAAAAAAAAAAAAAATCTTAGTTCTATTAATAGATAACGTGGCAGTTTCCTACATTCATTAACAACCTGCAAGCCTATCTCTACAGGACTGTATAGATAGCTGCCAAAGAAAAGGCACACTGCAAAGGAGCCATGAAGGACCAATCTGATCTTTGCACTGCTAGCACCTACGGTGCTCCACAATCAGGGGCTATCAGCAGCTTGCAGCTTCCAACCTGAAGGCTTACAGGTGATAACCACAAAAATCTACTGAACACACATGCCATGTAATTAAACATTAATGGATAACCTAATACCTCCTACCCAGCAAAGTCCAAAACCTATTAAAGCTCAGCTCTTACAAAGTAGGGCCAGAACACATTTTACATGCAAATCTACAATGCAGTCCTCCAGACCAGAACCTTGATTCTTCTGTATGAAGTTTCTTTCAATTCTGTATCAACACTGCTGTAGGCTGTGCCTCAGTGATGCACAGTACCCCTGCCCCTGGACATCCCAAACAGTGTAAGGTCTTGCACAATTAACTGCAAATGATCCTAACACCATCCCTGTAATTTGAGGTAAGGTATTCAGTATGAGGACGCAGTAATTAACAGGCACACATGAGAAGTTCAGCACTGTAGTATAACAATTAAAACCTAAAATAACATCTTATGTACTAAAAGTAGTCTAAACATCAACTCTAGAACTTCCAGTTCAGTTGAATTCTCAAGGAATTGGGTTGAAATTTGAAATTACTTTTATAAGTGGCTTATTGAAATCTAATAAAATGAATAGAAACTTTAAGCATATTACAAACACAAGAGCAGAGGTTAAAGGTGGTGTGCAAAGAAGGGCTAAGTGGCTCTAAGCCATGACTAAACTACTTTGACTTGATCAGCTGTTTTAAATATAAGCATTAAGAGCACCCTCTACAATATTTTAATTAAAAGCATTAGTACTTGCATCCAGAAAGCATAATGCATGTCTTCTTGGGTGACCTGCATGTGGATTAGCCTAATCCGAAGGGTTGCCATCACTTCACAAAGACAAGATGGGACTGGTGCTTTCCCTTACGTACTGCTGGGATTTCACAAGCACGTGCACTGCATTGCATGGGGTGTGTAAGTAAAGGCAGCAGCCCAGCTCCAAGGAACATCTTACCAGCACTGCATAGTAGTGTAGAAACATTGAGCTTTTACATATAAACTGAGATTCAAATGCTACGGAGTTAACGTAAACAATTTTCAAATGGAAGACTACTGAAAACCTGTCTGCAGCATTCAGCCTTTTGGTGTTTTCCAGCTAAACAGTTCATTTAAGCAAAAACCTTTTAGCCTGCATAATCCCAGTGTGAAATACAGCTGTGTATATCAACAACATAAATATCACTTCAGCACTTGGGGCTCTGCCGTTCTTTTCAGTGGGCCTTGCTTCAGGCAGATGTTTGACATCTCAACAGCAAGCAGCTCTTGGAGAAGGAACATAAGAAGCTCCAGGACTCGTTAGCAAAGTTTCATAGCTGCTCATGAGAAGGTGCCTGCCAGATATGAAGTGCTGCCGTAGGGAATGTTGGCTGTGCTCATAGGTACAGGTGGAGAATACAAAGATAGCCAAGTTAAATTTAGACTGCAGCTGGTACCAGACTACCTTGTTTAGCCAACAAGAGCACAAAGCTCCGCATGAGAGAACTTGCTGAGCAGACCTGTGGGTTAGACATGCATTAGCACAGACCTTGCGCTCTCTTAAAATATACCTCCTCTTAAAATATACCACCTGCCACGTGGGAAGAATCTGCCTCAAATAACTGAGGTAAGTGGAATTGTATGCATACCTCCCACGCAACCCGAACATTTAGAGAGCATCCCACCCTACTCTCTTCTATCTATATCACTTTACTAACTCAGTCACTATTTCAGGGCCTTTCGTTTCTGTGGCTGCGCTAGGGCAATGTTTTGTTGCTAGCAGAACATACACCACAGAAAAACTATTAAAAATTCACCCTTTTAGAACTACTCTATCCACAAAAGGAGAATGGGGAAAAACTCCTCAGAGTGCACTCCACTGTATCCTTCCAAAGCTGGGGTTTTGTAGCTGCATGCTAAGCACACCAGGTAGGTGCCTACCCTTCCTCCAGCAGCTCTCCTGGGTACCACATCTCGTCTCCTCCCTGCTTCAAAGAGAAACTCCCTGAAATAGGGGCGTACAGCACTCATCCCTGCAGCAACCACGAGAAAACAGCAGCTTTCAAACACACCACAGGCAGTGCAAAGCATGCTGTAAGACAACAGCAGTGCCCCACTCATGGGAAAATGGCTTCATGTCACCATGGCAGATGAGTGGAATGATGACCTCCCATTTGCTGTTGCTCACACACCTGTAAAAAGGGCTTCCTTCAGACATGCACCTAAACTGTAGATGGCAAGGCGTACTTTTTGTTTTTTATATGTGAATTTAATGAATTCATATAGCAAACTAAGCACAGCCTACAAAGATTGCTTCTATCTATGTGCAACGCTCAGCTTAATATTGCAATCCTGGATTCTCGGTTTTGGTAGCATGTATGCTGCCAGCACACATCTGGCATATAAACTGCAGATGAACATTCACAGATGGCATAAAATACCTAAGCAAATGGTTTCCCTAAATTCAGATGAGGATGAAATGATTCAGAGTGCATTGCTTGCAAAGTTTTGCAAATATGCAAGGCTGAACATGGAATCTACACACAAATAACCTTCAGGCTAATGCCTTTACCCCCAGTGTTTTGCTGTTGTCTTTTTTTTTTAATAAAAAAAAAACACACTTTCAACAGCAGTCATTCATCACCTGGCTTAAATTCACATGATTTAAAGTTTTATATGGTTTCTAGACACTGAATTTCTAAAGCCAATCATCTGAGGAAAAGTGTTCAAGCTTGCATGCACTTTTCCTTGCCTTTGTACATCCATTTACTTCAATCACACAGAGAAGGGCAAACTGTTCAGATGACCAAAGATGTTCTTGCAGTTTACTGCTGTATACATC
Organism: Lagopus leucura; assembly: GCF_019238085.1. Taxonomy (NCBI): domain Eukaryota; kingdom Metazoa; phylum Chordata; class Aves; order Galliformes; family Phasianidae; genus Lagopus; species Lagopus leucura. Next base: position 895,743 of record NW_024962295.1, on the reverse strand, counting down.
TTATATTATAAATGCAGTTTTGAATGATGCATCTCAAGTGTTTAACCACATTTGAAACTGAGGCAACTATATGTAAACACTAATTAAATATTTTCACCTGTGCTAACATGTGAAACAGATGAGAAAAGCTGAAAGTATATGGCTAGAAATAAATGTAAACAACAGTACCTTTATCAAAGAATGATGCTTTGAGTTTACTCTTCACCATCTGCTTCTTCTGTTCTTTCATCTTTTACAAGATTAAATCATTTAGTCTAAACAAATTCTAACTAAACAAACTCTCCATTATACACTATCTTCATTTTTTAAAAAATGCAGTTAAAAAACACAGAAACAAATCCAGTGGGAGAGCTGTGCCTAAGGTTCTAAGATTCCATCCTTAATGAAAGAGCTTTACTCAAAGGGTGGCTCATTCTTTGGGATAAATGGCAGAACTCCCATCTGGTTGCCATACTGCAGCAATTTGGCAGAAGGGATAACGGATGTCAGGACTCCAAACTGCTCCCACACTCTTTTCCCTGTCTCTACAGGGAGCTGCACAGAGCCATCGCTGAACTGCTAATGGGTGCAAGATGTGCATTCCTGCAATACTGAAGGCTGTGAGCATGTGCAGGAAATGAGGGGTGGCAAGGCTTTTACAACTAAAGGAACTGCTTAAAATTCTGTTAATATTCAACTAATGTGGATTTTCCTCTCTTCCCTCTCTAGTAAGGCATCTGTCTTCCTTTTCATCCTCTCAATGCAGCCTTGAAACAGCATGAAGCTGGCAATGGTCTAACAAAGCTCATGGAGTGAGATGCAATTGTTCCCTGGACCCTGGGGAAAGTGCCAGTCAGACATGGTGCAAACCAAGCTAAATCACAACTCAAAATCAAGCAGCACCATTGCACAGAAGCAGACAATGCATGTGTGAGCTGAGACAAACCTGCAGGTCTTACAGAACAAGAAATGAAAAATCTTGAGTGCATCCTTCATGCAAATGAGAACAGCACCAAGCAAGCCTAGAACTAGTAATTCTGAGGAGATGTAACAAGGTATCTGGTTGACAAATTAATCTCAGAATGGAGAAAATCCTTCTGGAATTGTTGACAGAATAGCCTTAATTCAGGTTTTATTTATCTTTCAGGAAGAACAACTCCAAAATGAGCATATCCCAGGTCCTAGTGAGCTCATCTGTGAAGCCTTTGCCATGTACTGAGAGAGAGCTGATTTAGTTCTCTGGGTATTGCACAACCAGTAGGGATTACAAACATGAACGTGGGGATTTTTTTTGTTATTAATCTAGTTTATTCCCATAAAGCAAATCAGAAATGCTGATGAGATAGGACAAATTATAGTTTTATCCTTTTACCATGCCAAACATTGTCAGAACCAATTTAAGATGTGTTTGGTTCAACATCTCAGTAGGTTTGACCCATATGGCAGCACGGCTGCTTCTCTCCAGTGAGTGAAAAGCAAGAACAAACAGAATTCCACAGTGTGATTCCACAGAATTCCATACAGCAACAAGCTATAGTCAAACAACTCCCAGTGTTAAAATAAGGAGCATGGGTTTTCTCAATTCCCCCCCACTTCATCCCAACTGTGATGTTGCCACTATTACAACAGGAAAATAAACCTTAGATCTTTCTATAAATGACACCATTGTTAACTGGGCATATGATATTATCCTGTTCTTCAGTGTGCCTCACATGGAAAACCAGAACTGTTATAAAAATTAACAGTTCTTGTCCATTCTTACACTTTCTGACAACAGCATGGTGTGCAACTTCAGCTACATTGTGTGTTCTCAGCAACCAGATGGCAGTAAAGAATCCTGCAGGGTTTCACTCTATTTCAGTAATGGAAATTGCATTTCCATTCCATGAACTTCTCTGGCTCCAGTTCAGACTGTTCTGGCCCTTATATGCTTTCCAGTGTAGAGCACTTCGCATGACCTCCCTGAAACCAACACTGCATCAGTGAGCACCATGTGTGGGGAGGAGCTCTACTGCTGTGAGCAGCTGCAAGTCAGCGAGGCTGTTCCAGGGATCCCCCTATTGAGTGATAATATTGCACCAAACCACACAACCAGGGAGGACTCCATGCTGCAGTGCTCAAGCTTCCCAGGTTCCTCTGATATCATCTCTGGATTGAGGCTGAAAACAACAGCAGAGAACATGCTGAGACACAGGGCAGCTCCACAATCAATTTGTAGGGGCAGCTCCCTGCCAAGCATTTCTAACAACACAATTCTCTCTGCAGATACAACCTAAAAGTCACCAACACTTCATATTAGAACTTGATGTTAGAGCCAGAAATACCAGTTTACTCACTGTTCGAGTGAACAGAAGTTAATTTTGAAAGACATCCCATTAATGTGCAAAGACCAAGGATTTGTGTGTGCAGAAGGTAAAATGAACATTCATCCCCTGAGACACGAGACAACTGTGCAACCTACTTGTTCGGCTATATTATTAGAAGATGATTATGAGGCCAACACTTTGACAGCTGAGAAATTGCTCTCAAATCAGCACAGACTTATCTTTTCAGTCTACCTTGAGTTGTTTAAAATTTCACTAAATGATTGGATGATTTGTATCTCTGCACCCTAACATTTGCACATTTCATCACATGAATTGTTTACGTCCTTCAGACCTGAAGAACAATTAGAAAAAGCCAGACAGCCCTGTCCCCCAGCTAGCTAAGATGGAACAAAAATCTCATCAGCTCCAGAAAAGATGCTCTCTGTCCAGGAATGGATGACACCTCACATTCTTTTGAAAGCAGCACATAACCAAGTTCTCCCCTCGGCAGCTACAAATCTATTTCATAGGTAATCAAGTTTCTCTTCAGTCTTTTCTATGTATGTTCCCCGACAGAGAAGTAGACTCTGGTACACTTTTTGCAAGACAGTAGCAAAAATTTGACCAATTAATCCCAGGGGCTGCTTTATACTGCTGTAAAATACTCCCAGTATACTGCAGAGACACAGTCAGGTTCCCCGGAAGTCAGAAGCATCCATGTTCAGGTAAATTCCTCATAATCCTCCAATGCCACATCCTGGCTTGCCAGAGCTCCACTTATAATCCTCAGCCAATAGAAGACCTCATAAATGCTGTCCACTTCTGGACAGGAGGCTAACAGCACTGTGCTTAAGTGGTGGTGATTCATTCATCACTGCACCAAGCACGAAATAAAGAAGCATTATGAGAAGAAAGTAAGTTCCTTCACACAGCAGGTCACTTCCACTGCTGTGGTACTCCTGAAAAAGAGCACTTAGTATCTTTCTCCTACAGAATTATTTTAACACTGAAGAAACCCTCCAAGAAACAAAATAACATGCAGAAAAGGTGCACCAATGGGATGCTCGGGAAGAGAGCTCCACTCAGCACTCCAGCCTTGGAGGGGTAATGAGCAGAGATGGAACCCAACAGTCCTTTCTAGCTTTTAGGAGGAAAGCTTTCAAGCAGCAGACATGCAGGAAGGGAAGGAGCTCATTTGGAGAAGCTCACATTTAGGCTAGCTGTGAAAAGTATGTAGAGAGCAGTAAAGAGAGCAGTATGTTCCTAATGGGAATGCAGTGGGGTGGCTAAAGCAACTCAGCAAGAAAATTGGGATTCCTCAAGTATCTCGCAGCTCAGATCATCCTCAAGGCAGCTAACATTCTTCTCTCCCTGCACACATGGAAATTGTGCCTACTGAGATTTCTGGGAGCCTGACTGAAAGCATACTTACGTTTACACATCCATGTACCAACAAAAAAAGAAAGGTATTTTATAGAAGGTTTTCCAGCACCCCCAGTGAATTTGCAGATACAAATTAACTGAAGCACATTTAACAATCCTAATTGAAGTGTACGATCCTAATCCAGTTTGGCATATGAGGTTTTAACAGAATGCACAGTTGGACTCCACCTTTTCTTTCCCACTCCTGAAGATCTGTGCTGATTCTGGGCTTTCATTACCTTCTCAATACCATCTCCTAAATGTGTAGGACTTCTATGAAATGACTTCCATTAATCCTGTACAAATAAGCAAAGAAAGCAGCCTGAAAGAGGCAAGCAACTTGCCTGATGCTGTCCACCTACAAACAGTGCCAAGAAGTTTAAGAGACCCTCTATATTATGGTTCTTCTCCAATTGTGTAACGTGCTAAGAACAGGAAGATCACATCACCAACAAACTGCTTTGTCATACAATCTTGCCTAGCCATAGAACACTCTTGCTGACTTCATTACACAGCTACAAAATTGACAGTTGAGATCCTGACTAAAAGCTAGACAGATCCATACAATCCATTTTTTATGGTTAAAAAAAAAAATGTGTGTAGAAAATATGGAGAAAGGGTGGAAACAAGGCAAAGTAAAATGAAAAATAAGCTCCAAAGAATGCATCACTTTCCTAAGTAGTTTTTATGGAACAAATATGAAAACAGTACTTCGCTACCTTAGGATTTGCTTTATTCTGAGTGTTGTTATACAACCTTATCACCAAGAGTATTTATGTCTCTTATGAAATATCTAGAGAAAATTATATTGCCGCAAGCTATAACTGGAGGCTATAAAGCTTCCTAATGTAACAAGGAATACTGAGTTGTCTCAATAATTGTAACTTCAATTAGCATGCTAATACAGTTAACAGTAAGCCCAAAACTTGCTCAGACTAAGAAACTGTAAACAAGCTTCAGCTCTGTTCTCAGAGCTGCTGCAAGACAACCTGAAGGTCATGCAACAGGGAAGAGCTACGTGACCACACAGCATCTCCCATCTCAGCACTGCTGCTGCTCAAAGCCCTGCTATGAAAAGGCTGTGCTAAAGGACGACTCACTTTGTCTCAGCAGACCACATCATTCACTAATTTTTGAACTAGAACTCCTAGAAACATCCTACAAGTTTATGTTCTCATGAAAAAGAGTGCAGTTCAGAATTAGCACTCTCCTCAGAAAGGCTTAGTATCAGTGCTGAAGAGACAAATTTTGGGTTGTTTGTTGAGGTGTTTCTGTTCTCATTTTTAATACCCGAAAGCAAATGGAGCCCAAGTGGATAAGACTCTCACAAATAACTGCCACTGGTACGGCTTGGGTTGGAAGGAACCTTTGGAGATCACCTTGCCAAGCCCCTCAGCCACAGACGACGACCCCTTTCACTAGATCAGGTTTCACTATCCATGTCAACAGCAGAAGCCTTTATGTTCAACTGACAGCTAAAACACCAGAAGGTAAACCCTTCACCTATACCAGAGGCATAGGCATTCTGATAACACAAGTCCATAAGTGTTTCTATCTTTAAGCACAACTTGATATGAAGTTCATGTCTAATTTAAAATACACATACTGCTCAAAACTGAAACCTGAAGTCAAGAACTGATGTGTTTTCAACCCACAGTACAATAATCATTTAAGACCAACCAGATTTATTCTAGTAAATTTCAGATTTGTAGCCCTCTTTCTTTTCCATTAAACGGGAACAACCCCATAGAAGCAAAAAAAAAAAAAAAAAAAAAAAAAAAAAAAAAAGTAAAATTATTTCTTTAAGTGCTTCACATATAGCATCATAGAAAAGTTACAAGGAAAAACCTGTTTGGATCAAGTTTAAAGGACATCAAGTCAGGAAGCCACACATTGAATGCAGCAACAGCAGAATTCTAAATGTCCAATTCAGTGCACAATATTAGGTGGGGTGAATCAAAGTTCCCCAAAGGTTGGAAAGTCTTTCACTTCACTTTTTTCCTGCAGAATAACACTCTAGTCATCACACTAAGTTGACACACTAAAAAAGAAAGTTACACCTCAGGTTTCTTTTGTCTTCCCTCATCACATCAGTTATACCCACCCTAAAAGCAGCCTGTAACAACCAAGCAGCCTGTAACAACCTGCCAGCTTTCTTACAGAAGAGAAAGCCAATTTTTTGTACCCTGCTCTTTAAATTAGAAACGTTAAATGAACCAGCATACAAAATTTGACTTCTGCACAAGCCTGTACTAAACGCCCTTGGGGTTTCCATTCCCAGATATTACTCAAAATACAGTGCAGGGCAATGTAATTACACTCTCCAATACGAAAGCCCAGGCAGGTGGTGAGACATGCCCTCATACAATCAGGCACGCGTGCTGAAAGATGCGATGTCTGATCGCTTTAAGAGTCATTTCTGTCTCTGGGCAGCCTCTGCCTGAACAAATACAGGGACACCGATCTTGTGTAATTGTTTGCACAGGTATGGAATCAAATGCAAGTACAGATGCTAAATGGTTCCCTTAGCAACAGAGCCTATCGGCGTTCTTTGAGCATGAAGAGGTGATGGGTTGTTTTTTTTCCCCACATATAGAAAAGTTCCTTCTACTTTACAACATCAGACAGAAGATTGTTTTCAAATTCCTGCACAGTGCTCTTTTCATCACAAGCTGCATATTTAGACAGTAAAGGTACAGTTTGAGTACTCAGCCTGATAGCTGAAGCAGCAGCTCTCAGATACAGGTTAGCAGAGCCTTGCTGAAGCATCCTGCCTGTTTGTGAGGATGTCTTGGGCACTCCACCCCTGACAGCACAGCCACACACATCCCTGCTGGGACCCAGCTAAGTGGGTACTGAACAGGAAAACAAGGGCCGGAGAGACTGGCTGGGAGACAGAGGTAATGTCTCACACTGACTTTGTTGTCAGAACAAATATCAAACTGCACCTTACTCAGCACTACCTAGGGACTACCTGCCTTGCATCAGATTGAAAGCCCCAAATTCGCAGCAAGCAGAAATGTAGATTTTAAAATCAAGATAGCATATATCCTTTCAGCATTGACCCAATCTGCGGAAGCCTTCATGAGCTCATCCTGGATGGTACTTCACAGGTGCCACTCAATTTTAAATTCTGGGAACACTCCCTCCTCGTTTAGGGATTGAATAGCTCTCATCAGCAGGCCAGTGTAGTGGCTCATGATTACACCTCTTTATTTCTTCAACTTGATTCTAATTGTGCCTTTTTGTTTTTAAATGCACAACAGCCAAGCACATGGACACATCCTTTAAGCAGCTGGTTTAATGCTGCTTTCACCTCCGTGTTGCTCTTTCAAAGCATCTGCTTTTGTAACTGATGGAAACATACCACAACACTGTTCTGAACGTGAAGCTTGCTGCCTAATGTTGCATTCCTCAGTAGAAACTATTGGTGATAAAGACAGATTTTTAACTGCTGCTGAATGCTAAGCCGCACACTGGGTGAAAATGTTTATAGTGCACCCATCAGCATGGATGGTTTCAGCACATTTTAATTACAGAGTACTTCAAACTCAAGCCATACCTGCAATACTCACCACCTCTGTACGAGCTGACCCTTCTGCCCAGGTCAGGCACACAATGCTGGCTCACTGCACAGCATTGGCACATCACTGCCCTATCTACAGATGGCCTTGCATGCTTCCTCTCTGCCATACAAAGAATAATGGCATGATTATGATGATACAGCATTATATCTGAAAAAAGGAAACAGCATTCTTCAAGGCAGGTAGCCAAGGAACCTGCCCTCTGAAAAATTTGTTCTCTTCTTTTTCAGTAGCTTTGCTGATGATGAGAGCAGAGCATGCAGACAAAACAGAGAAGTCGTGTGAGCTCTTCATTGCCCAGAACCCAAAATACAGCTGGCAGGTCTAATATCAGTCCTACTGCCCTGACAGCACCCTACTGAACCAGTCAGTTCTCATGCCATGAAAACCAGTGCAGCAAAGGCTTTCGCTGGAAGCTGATATGAGCTTGAATTTGGCATTAGAAAGGATATAAAACAGAAAGATATTTAAGATGCCAGAGCTAATCCTGACAACGTTTAGAATATGGCGAACAATCTCCCACTAGTCTTCCTGAAGCCACACCACGACAGAACAAAAGGCAGTTGCAGTCTATTAGACGCATGGATGGTATTTTGCAGCTGCAGGTACCACATGCATGCAGAATCACGGCCATGACAAATGCCAGCAGGGGTTGATCCACCAAGCTACTTTTGGTGGACAAAAAAGGGACACAAGATGGACAGTCAACAACAAACAACCATCCTGCACTGCTACATCAAGATTTCACACAGTTCCTAGTATTCCCCAGTCAATAGGACCAAGGATAAGTAAGCATTATGGTTCACATCTACACACTGAACTTCCAGAGTAGTTAGTTATTCCCAACCCCTTTATTTCTGAAGCACTCAGAAGCATTACCAGGTTACATATAAAACCTGTGCTTATTTCTTCTGGAATGCTATATTCTGCCATTAAAAGTCTTGAAATTACATTAGGCTTAGGAAGACTCAGTCAGCTCTATAGGATATTGACTACTGCGCTGTTATAATTTATACACATGTAGAGTTCATCCTAGCCAAGTATTGCTAGAGCTACTGAAACATCACCATTAAAAACTGACTTTGTGTTGAGTGTCCACAGGGTGCAAACAGGAGTCAAAATTAAAGATCAACTCTGAAGCACAAATCTTTTGAGAAGCAGCTGAAGAAACTGGGATGGTTCAGTCTGGAGAAGGCCCAGGGGAGACCATACAGCTCTTTACAACTGCTTGACAGGAGGTTGTGGCAAGGTGGGAGTCACCTGCTTTCCCATGTAACAAGCAATAAGACAGGAGGGAATGGCCTCAAGTTGTGCCATAGGATATTCAGGTTGGATATTGGGAAATATTCCTTCTCCAAGAGAGTGGTCAGGTGCTGGCACAGGCCACTCAGCAAAGTGGGAATCACCACCTCTGTAGGTGTTCAAGAAACCTTTATATGTTGTGCTAGGGGACATGATTTAGTGAGGAAATATTGCTGTATCACGTATAAGGCTGGTTTATTACATTTTCACTGATGTTAAACTAGCATAATGTGGAGAAACGTATCCACTCACCACCTGTTAGTATGTATGTAGAACTAATGTTATTATAAAACACTAACTACTTGTTTTCCATTTTATTGTAGTCTAATCCAAAATACCAGATAGTATTTTTCTTGATAAAAATAATACTAGGAAAGATATTGGTTTCTGCAAGGGCATGCAGCTAAATAAAATTACATATGAAATGCTGGCTTTCTTTGCATGCATCGATTTTATTAGACCTCTTGGCTTTAAGAAAAATGCATGGGTTGGAATTAAGTTTGCTTCACTACAGCAAAATTGATTTCAGAAAGGTATTGAGTTGTGGTTTTTTATGCTCTGACTTCCAGATGAACTTGTTAGTTAGTCCAAACTTTTAAGGAATGTGCAAATCCCCACACTGCCCTGACTGAAGCAGGACAGAACACAGCTCACCAGCTAAGCACTGTAAATAGCATGAAACCAATACAGACTGCAAGACACAAATGAGAACCAGAAAAAATGAAGCCCTATTTCCTTCAGATCTCAGCACAGGTCTACATTTTTTCCCCATTGGCCAAATCCATTGGTTCCAAAGTTATCAATGACTACTTTGGACAAAGCAAACCTTGTTTTATTTGCGAGAAAAGCACTGAAAAAAATCACTCCAGGACTTTTCTTAGTTTACTTCTAGATGAAACTAAATACTTGTATGTGTGCACCTCAAATGAGAAGCTACAGGTCGAGTTCATCCTGAATTCCTAAATCTTCTATATTTTAACTGACTGAAGTTCCTCCACACATTAAGAGCTAGCAGCCTTCTTTAGAGACATCATTGCACATATTCCCTTTCAGCTCAGATTTAACCAATTCCATAGTTTTTTTAGCACTAATAGAAAACTAATCTAAATTCAAAGCTGGTTACAGTGGTTCAACCAAACATGCAAAAAATAAGAGACAAACCACTCCGATTTCTACTTGCTACTGTAACCTTCAGTAACATTGTATTCCATCTGCACAAATGCCACAAAACCTCCTCAAACATGAGCTACAACAGTATGCAGATACTGCATGCCTTTTACAGACTGATATTTCTTTAGCACAAGGTTTGGGACCATCCACCCAGTAGGGGAAGTCCTTCAGTGACAACAAAAACAACACATCCCACTCAATCACACAAGCTCCCATCTCTTGTAATAAAGCTCCTTTCCACTTTCTAACAAAAGCCTCACAATCCAAAATCTGCACCTTCAGAACACCTACTTTCTGGAGTATTTCCCAGGTAATCTACACTCCTTTTTATCACTAGATAGTTGAATTCCTTTTAGCTTTCATTGCTTCCACATGAGACCTGCAACCCAGACAAATTACTTTTCTGCTTATATAATGTGCACCATACATGGTTCTTGTTCTACATACAATTTTAAGTCAAAATTAAATTGATAAACTTGTAACAACTGAGGGAATTCCATCACAAATGGAGATTTAATCATTAAATACAATTCATATTGTCTAGTGAAAATATTTTTCCATATTTTACTGCTGAAAATCTGCAGATACATACAGGGCTTGCCCACATGCATAATACATACTTCACCTTCAGACTAACGCTAACTGTAATGGATCCCTAACAATTACACCCATCACAGGAGAAGCGCCCTGTATTTAGTTCTCTAGGCATCTCCAAGGGCTGAATTTCAGTTGAGACAGAGAAGCAGAAACAAAATATTTCTCTGATCAACATTAAAGCAACATTTGCTTAGCTTAGAGAGGAGAAGGCTCTGGGGAGACCTCATTGCAGCCTTCCAATATTTGAAGGGAGTGTATAAACAGGAGGAGTTTGACCGTTTATGAAGTTAGACAGTGATAGGACAAGGGGGAATGATGTTAAACTGAGACAGGGGAGGTTTAGGTTGGATATTAAGAGGAAGTTTTCCCCCCAGAGGGTGGTGAGGCACTGGAACAGGTTGCCCAAAGAGGTTGTGGATGCCTCCCACAAGGGCAGGCTGGATGTGGCTCTGGGCAGCGTGGTCTGCTGGTTGGCAACCCTGCACGTAGCAGGGGGTTGGAATGAGATGAGCACTGTGCTCCTTGGCAACCCAGGCGATTTTGTGATGTGCAGCCTCTGCCTATCGCTTCAGCTGACAAAACTTACAGATAGGATATATCCATTCTGCATACTTTCATATAACCTCAAAGCCTGTGTCTGTGGTGGGACTTAATCACACTAACCTCATGACACCTTGCCCTGGAGAGCTTACAAGCTTAAGGTTCATCTTCTGTGAGGTGTCACTTCAGCAGTTATTTCCCTACATTGCTTTTACAAGAAAACTCAAAACCAGTTTAGCACACCGATTTTAACCTCCCCTGTTTAGCAAGGCAAGGACATAACTGGTTTCATGCCTGCTCTATTTCTCAAAATATTTTATTTTCTATCTATCTACAGTGAAAAACAATTGCTTCATTCAGTGAGCTACATTACAACTGTAAGCAGTAGGCACTGAGTTCCAACCATATTTATATGGAAATGAGGCTTCCTTTCAAAAAGGCATGTTTCCAGAAACTCCAGTTGCCGTCCACTGAACCCACACATTTCCCTCAAAACTAATGCATTTAAATCTGAGATAACATTTTTTGGCTCGTGCCTTTCTGCACAAGTTGTTTGACTGATTCAGCGCTTGTTTACTGGTTACAGACTGACCCTTTCCTAAAGGCAAATTGATGCAAATTAATTTAACATTGGGCAATATCCTATAACAAGAAAATCTGGGGCTTTGCACAGCCAATTAATTTTAACCCCTTGAAAACTTCAGCACACGAGCAACATTTAAAAGGCAGTCAAGCAAGCAACCTAGAAACAGATTCCAAAAGCCTCTCAGGCTTTTCAAAGTAAATTAAGATTCCCATTTACACTCAAGAGAAAATTCAGACCTGCAAGATGAAGGCAAGATTCAGTCTTGCCTCAAAATTAAACACATTCTTTGACACAGAGTGTGCTTGATGCAAAACCAGTGGTAGCAAGAAGTACCTTTAGAGCAGATCTTCCGTCATTGCAAGTGTTCAGGGCCTGACATAAAACAGGACTTCTGCTACTGAACTCTGAAGGGGCTTTGGCACAGAGCTTAGGGTGCAGGGAGTCTATGTGTGTCTTGGAAAGATCACAAGACTACTTCCTGTATTTATCCTATGGCAGCACTGCAAGTTGCTCTTTCATACTGAGATACTTGGTAATGCATAATGACACAGGCTAAGCAACAGCCCTGCCTTAAGACCCTGCACAAGAAAGAAGTTTAGCTAGCTTCCAGCCATGAGGAGAGAGATCAAAATAACATGTGAGACATGGGAGACCGGTCCCTTGTCTACACGCAGAGCAGAGTCATCTCCTTCACCCCAGTGTGCCTCTACACAACAGATACTAGGCTCTGGGAATGGAGAAAAGGACCTGTGTAAGAACTGGAAGACAATGGTTATAAAACAGGAGGAGGGACCAACTTCTTACATGGTCTGATAGCAATAGGACAAAGGAAAGCTGGATTTAAACTAAGAGAGAGGAGATTAAGCTCAGAGAATGGTGGGGCCCTAAAACTGCTGCCCAGAGAAGTGTGGGTCCCCATCCCTAGAGATGTTCAAGACCACGCTGGATGGGGTCATGGACATCCTGAGCTGGTGGGAGGTGTACCTGCATATAGCAGGGGTTGGGGATGAGTTTAAGGACCCTTCTAATCCAAAACACTCCATGATTCACATTGATTTGTACATGTACGTTTGTACAATCACATGAAATAGGCTGCTGTTTATTCCTTAAGAAGAAAATACCAATGCACTGTTAACCACTCTTACTTGATGCAATCTTACAGCTATTTCTAAGGCAAAAAAAGGTAGAGGCCTATAGAAAATTACTGCTTAATTGTTCTTACCGTGGTTTACTGTTATTTCACAGCTGTTCAACACAAAAGGAATCACACAAACTGAACAGAAACACAGCTGGACATCTACACCAACAGACCTGAGTGTCACACAGGTGGAAAAAGCAATGTTCTGATATCAACAAGGTACTAACTGCAGAAGTAGAGGGTTTCAAGAAGTTATTCCTGAGCATATCAAAGCTGTCTTTGTTTGATATTTCAGGACAGTAGTGGGAGATCTGTACAGTTAGCTTCTTGGTAGGAAAAAAAACTGCTCAGTGTTTCAGAGAGATGGGAATGAAATCTACAGCCATTTCAGTCACCAGCTTCCTGTCTGGGACTTAGTTGTGGTCACAGGGAGTACTTCAACATTTACTACAGACAAAAACCAAGGGAGCACTTATTTAAGAGCATTTTGCTATTATAAAGGACCGTGTGGTACACTCTTGTAATATTTAGATAGGAACACATGGTGATTTAAGTCTTACAAATCCAGGACTCCTGCCATCCATGTTACTCTTTTGTGACATCCAGGCTTGTCAACCTTCTCTACACAGGTGTAATCAGCATCCTCACTGTGGAGTTTTAAGACTCATTTTCTGTTTCCACACACTGAAATTCAGACCAGATGGTTTCTCGTACATTATAGTTTCACATAGCACATACAGTTGCATAACACTCATTTACTATAAAACATGCATATGTAGCAAAGTCATTTTCATGAGTAGTCTGTGGATCAGGTATGTAAGACATTAGGATAGCTATCTGTAATCAAAGCAGACTCTCCAGCAGCAGAGTAGATGCACTCAAAGCAGAGGTGGAAAAATCAAAGGGGAACAAGCAAGAAATTGAAGGAACCAGACTTGACAGAGGTGAGGGGCAGACTGTAAAGGCTTGTCATTAACAACCAGAATCTCCTAGGAAGGAAGAGGGAAAAAATAGGGAGTTACTATAGTTTTTCTTGTGATAACATACATAAGTCTTGTGGATACAGATCAGCTGCTCGCTGAAGTATACGCTGCAGCAAGCACTCAAGTTCAGTCTTTTAAAACTACCCACAGCTTCTGTGGAAGTAGCTTGCTCCCAGATACCACAGAACCTGGATTAGAAAGAGGGCTGTATAAAGCCTAGTTGAAGCAAATTTGCATTTCTTAAGCACAGGGAGATCTCTTCTGTCAGTTCAGAGCCCCTAGGCTGTTGGTCACCAACAAAACACTTCCTCAACAAACCATTTTGTTGATGTAAAACACTAGTGTAGGATCAGATGGTGGAAGAAGGCAATACAGCTCTCACTTTTGTCATTTTCATCTGCTCTGTTTATTACACTTCAGTAAGAGCACTTTTTGTGACACTGACTGGAGGAGACATTTCCAGACAGTAGCAGCAGGTCAGTGACCCATTGCTACCCAGAATATAAACATTAACGTTCAGCTCATTCTGCATAGCAAGGAAGTGCCTTATCTTTTCAGAAGGTGAAAGCTTAACCACCAAAATGAAAGTCTCAGGTCTGTGGCAGAACACAGCTAGACAATCAGCTGTGGCTTTATAGGTGTCCTGCAGTACTCGACATACCCAGGAACACAAGGGCTCACTCAGCCACACAGTCCACACCTGCAGTCTTGGATCCCATGCTTGAAGACCAGCTGGCAACTATCAGAAGATCCTTCCTTCCAGGAAGGCATCATAACAACATTTTCCCCATGTGCCTTCTTCAATTAATCACTTTGAAACCAAGGGCTTACAGGTTTGTTCTGCCAACTTACCTTGCTGGAGCTTGAGCAGTCCTTTGCTCAAAGAAAAATCATTTAAACTCACAGAAAATCTGCTTTTCTGCTTGTTGGTTGTAGCATCAGTAAGAGGTGGAGCCTCTTTGAAGAAGCCAGCTGTTCTGCTTCTGTAGGAGAGCAAGGGCACAAGCTTCAAGAGCATCCCCAGACCAAATTGTAGATCCCAGACATCCAAAATGCACTGAGTTTGGAGATAGTAGATACTAATCAGAGACCCAGATAAAAAAAAATAAGCTGATTTAATACAGCCAGCAAGCAAGTTGGAAATATGAAAGCCTGTTTCCTCTCAAAAATATTAAGAATAGACAAAAAAAAAAAATACAAAGTGGAAAAGCTTTCTCTTCCTGGCCTATAATTCGCAATGACAGAAGAAACATGTTTAATTAAACCTCACCTCTTTTAGTTTGAAACCGTTTCCCCTCGTCTTACCCCAACAGACCTTGCCAAAGAGTCTGTCTTCTCCAGTTTCAGTGCTGCTTCTTTGAAGTCCAGTGGAAGAATAGATGTAATTAACAAGCACATGTATTACTGCCAGTTGGCCAAAGGATGGTTAAAAAAAAAAAAAAATACTCTCACCCTAAACTTGTGTAATGAACACCTAACTTCTTGAAGTTTTCACAACTGGTGTGTACTACATAGTATGGAGCTGTGCTGAGCCCTCGTTCAGAAGAAACGGTTTACTTAGTAACAGTTGCATACAATACTCAACTTAGGCAGAGAATAAAGCATTCCCTTCATGCTTGAGTAGAGAAAAGCTAGGTGTCCTAGGAGAAAACCTACTGCTACTTATTTAACCATAAAATAGGACCCAGGGAGCTACAAATCAGGAATGTGCAACATTCCTCCAGAAAAGAAAAAGGAGGAAATACTTAAACCCTTATCCTTCTATAGAGATTAAGAAACCACTACTTTCAGTAGGAAAAATCATCATCTAAATCACATATACCAATTCATTTCCCTCATCGGAGAATATGTTACAGAGGAGAAAGAAGTGTGCCAGGAATTAAAGCCTTGCACTGTCACGTCTATACGGATGCACCACTCAGCAAAATGGGTGCCACATGCCTCCCATGGCTGGGGTTTGGTTTAACACTTGAGAATTTAAATGAGAAAATTCATGAACCTTAAATATCCTTTTATAAAACAGCCTGGTAGTAAGTGATGTATCTTTGGCTCCAAGGCAACTCTTGAGAAGGGACTCAAGTTTCCACTGCAGTACATCAGCTTTGATAAGGATACCAGAGCTGAATAAAATGGATGCTCTGACCATGGTAGATCATAAATCAGAGGTTATCTGCTCTATAACAGTAACTGTCATGAGGTGGCACTGCTCTTGAGTCCTTCTGTGGGGGTGGGATGAATTTGTTGTGTGGTGTATTTTATTTTTTTTTAAAGCAAGCATATATTTCTCAAAGTTAAATTTCCAAGATGTTTGATCACTGTTGTTTCTACAGCACCACATGCCAGAGCTGAAAATAAGCAGAAATCAGGCTATCCAGCTGCAACAGCCAGAGAGTTCTGCTGCATGAACTCGAACCAAAAGGCCCATTCAGCACCTTTATCTTCAACATTAGTCAGGAGCAGGCTGAGAAAGCATGCAGCTCTACACACATTCTCACGCTTGAAATCTGAGACTCGGAGGCTTTAATGGACTACCTTGGATAGATTATTCTCATGTGGATATAAGCAGCAACATTAGAAAATGACTTTTTGTATCCATGTGGCAATTACAGGAGCCACTGAATGCTTTGCCTACAGCCTTTATGTAAATCCAACCCATCCATAACAACCAAACCCCCCCTGCTCATGTAAACAATCACTGACATTTCCAAAGCTTGACATCTTCCAATCAGAAACTTGTGATACCTAATGTACAGGTAAATCCCCACAAATAAGAGAAAGGTATACTCCTATCTCATTCGCGACTCGGTACTGTAAGTGTTCCAGTGCTCTTTGATGCCTCAGGTATCGAAGAGCAAAAAGCATTCTTGATTATTTTAAAGAAACAAAAGGAGTTTCAGATTCTGAAAGCAGCAAGGGACTCAGAAATAACTACAGCAGTGTACACTATGCCAATCAAGCAGCATGAACATGGTGCCAGAATGCCAGCAGCTTCTCCACAGAGGGAAGAAATCTATGTATAACCAGGCAAAAGTCATAATCCCAATGAAAGGCTTATGCACAACTTAAGTCTCACTTCTACTTTCTAAAGCTTCTCCAGCTTCTATAGCTCATGAATAACTGAACAGAATTATCACCTCGTTTTACTCTGCTTGACAGCCCTACAGACATATTTTCTACAATTGAAGAAAACATTATTTCGTCCTCAGAAAAACTTTGCCTTGGTCCCAATACTGTTTTCCTTTCCTTCACCACCTTATACAATGGCTGTGTTTGTATATTCACTCTCTTAATGTCAAAAATATCAGCATTTGTCAAATAACATCTGTTAAGTTCTACAGCATTCTGGCTTAGATTATAATGATGCTTACTAGCTGGTGGTTCAGAGGTCTCCTGACAAGATGAAAGAGCAGAGCAGGAGGCTCTATGGCAGGCAACATTTGACATCAACCTCTGAAACCCTGTGCACATCTCTTCCCTCCTGTTTCCCCTCTACTAATCTGATTGCAAATTTGCCATAGAATACCTGTACTCACATACTATCAACTGAAACTTCAAGGAAAAGCACTTGTCCAAGACCTCTTAGTGCTGCAACTTGCAGCTAGACCATAAAGGCCATTCACTCTAAAAGCTGTGTGTGGGGCTTACCAGAGTCACCATCTCTCTTGCCTGGGAATAATTAAACAGCTCTGTTAAGGGGTTATCAGTCTGTGACTTGCTGTTGGCTTTTTAGCAGTAACAATAGCTATGTTACAGAACATTTGGAGAACAGTTTAATGTTTTACTGAACAGGACTGCATCACGGGTCAGTACAGAAAGAGCAGTTACATCAACAATTTGATAACACCAAGGAAGAAATCGCATCTCAGCATATCGTCAGGAAGCCCTTATCTCTATGCTTAGAATTTAACAAAAACATCAATTTCCTGCACTCTTAATCAGCTTATAGCTTCCCTTTGCCATACAGCACACAGTAGCTCAAATGCCCCAGTTCCAAAGTAAATGCAGTAGGGACTGAATTTGGCCTGAAACATCTTCATAAAGCCAACTCCACTTTAATAACATGAAAGAAAAACTACAGTAGCTGTTTTTACTATCAGAGGAATAACTGTGCCTAAGCAAGAGTTAGTCATACATGTACATATGAGATTGGATCTTAATTTCTATCTACTTTATGACATGAGCCCTGCTGACTCCAAGACATCAAAATCAAGAATTAAAGGCCAAAAAAAAAAAAAAATTCATCATTAAGACAAAGTTATATCCTTACTTCTAACAAAAAGAGAAGCCAAGGAACACCAGGTGAAGATGCAATTTGCCTTCTGTCTCCCTTGGTGATGGTGCAATATAACACAAGAAAGCACACACAAAGTCTGCCTTCCTTTACACTTTGTAACTGTTTGGATAGAAACTGTAAGAAAAGACAAACAGAATACAAATTTCTGCTCAAAGGCACAAAGGTTGGAACAATCTTTTCACCTGCTTATAGTACTTTTATTGTATGCATTTTAATCTTATTAAAAAAAGTAATGAACCATTGCTCTGACTTCTCAGCTGAACTGCCTGGCAAGACTCAATTGCTTGTGTTCTGCATGAGTTTCTGGCATAGATCTCCACAGCTCATGGTGGACTGAGATAAATCTGTAAGACCACTATTTGCCATATGGTGCTTACATCCCTCCCCACTTTGAGAAAGGGCTTCTCATGGATGCTTTCAGCCACTGTAGCATCATAGTGCTGCAAGAGATACTTTAAGAACTATAGGTACAAAACCTGCAGACAGACATGATGGTAAGAAAGGGAGGAGCACTAGTTCCATGACTTGTAGGAGTAGCTTCCCTTGGCAGACCTCTGTTTGCCCATATTGCAACCCTTGGCAGGGAAGGGGAAAAGAAGATTTTCCCCCAGTTCTTTACTTTTCCTCCTTAAGCCCTCCTGAGTCTCAACACAACACCAATCATGAGCAAGTGGAGTCCCTGCTCCTGTGGTCTCCTGGTTTCACCTGCTAGGCTTTTCAGTCTATTCCCCAGACTTGACAGTTTTCAGTATCAAGTCTTGCAGTTATTGGCATTTTCAAACTGTCCATCCTGTATTTTAGTTAGCTCTAAATATGTACAGTTGGTACAGAAACTGAGCTCAGCCCCATGCCTACTCAATGCCATTTGTGTGGAAGAACTGAAGGATTTGGACATAAGCTGCACCTGACAAGGAAAACTGCTCAGAGCAGCATACAAAAGCTGAAGCGAGCACTTGCAGAAGAAATCAGATACATGGTAAATTTAACATAATTTTCTTCTTTGAGTTTGGACAAAGTTTTTGTACAAATTAAGCTATTTTTAAGCAATATTTCCTACAGATGCAAAGTGAATTCCATGGGATTTTGAACAAATAAACCTGATAAATATTGGATGCACGCAGCTTTGTTCTTCCTCGTGTGTCAAGCCGTATTAGGAGAAGCATCAAAATGCTAACCTCAAATGGGCACTTTCTGTTAGCCTCAGCATTCTACAGGCAACCACTCTTGGTAGAAATTATGCACCATTTTCATTGTGGCATTCAAGTTCAGCTTTGTTTGAACCTCTAACCTCACCCTCCACTGTTTTCCATTTCCAGTATTAGCAAGAAAAGGAGCTCAGTATTTCCTGCAGCTTTCTCTAAGCCTAAGCAAACATAGGTTTCCTAACTATAATGGACAAGTCCCCAGAGAGGAAATACAGCTCATGCTTTTACTTGGAGACATTGGTATTACATGAACTGGCAAAACTTGTCACAAGGTATACATCAACTCCGCTTGCAAAGTTTGGACATCAGTCCATTCTTAGCTGAGGAAACAAACAAAAAAAAAAAAACCCAGGAAAAAATCTGCATTCCTTAAAGCAGCACATATTTTCAACAGAGTTAAGAGGCAGAAAAACAAAAGCAGTAGAATATTTAGCTCACATTATCCAATCAAAAAGAGACCCAATTAAGAGGCTCTTACCTAGAAGATCCTGCTCTGGCACAAAGCAGTTAAAGCTCTGTGCATGCCAGTGCTCATGTTTGCACTAGAAAGTTATAGAAATCTTCACTAAGGAAGCAGGGTATCTCAGAAGAAAATAACTAAGCAACAGAGACAGGAGATGCTTTCACAGCAGATACTTTCCTGGGGTGGAGGCTGTCAGGAGCAGGGAAACACAGTAAGGTTCCACCTCTGAGCAACCTACAAATAGCTATTGCACTTTCCTGTCTCAGAGCCTGTTTTCCTTGGGTTGTAAGAACAGCTGACACACCACTGCTTCTAGGCCTGTGCCACAGCGGAGGAACAGCAGCACTTCTGCAGCTGTCATCTTCAAAACAGAAAAATCAGTTCTTCAAACAAGACCTCTTCCCCTTTTATGAAAGAATCCATTGTTTGCAGCTCTGTGGTGACCACTGATCTAGACTCGCCAGCATGATGTATTACCACAAATCTGCACTCAGATTTCTTAAAGAATCTTCACATCCATCCTCCTGCTGAGGCCTCAGCATTCCCTTACTCTGCCCTCCTTAGACATACTCTTCCCTTAGAACTCAAATTAATCTAAACAGGCATTTTTATGATTAATTGCCTATAATTTCAATTGCTCTTTGAAAGATGCTTCCTCCTGTAGCAAAACGTAACCCTACTGTTTCCTTCATTGCAGGGAAGTATTTGGACACCCAATTCTCAAAGCTACCACTTAAGTTTTCACAGCTGAGGACACCCCATGTGCCCAGTAGGAACCAGACAGCTTAATATCCAACAGTGTGTATTTACACCTCCACTGACAGAATCAAGCAATTTGAGTATATTTAGGAAGTATCCAATACACATTTGAAGTTCAACGATCTGTAGGGATATTTCAGCCTCTGCATTTGTAAATCTTGGCTGCAACTGTTGTTTCTGTTCCCCATTTAGGAGATGTTTTTAGTTCTGCCTTAGCTACAGCACATACAATTGTCCCATCCTGCCTGCACAGTTCCCAGGCTGTGACAAATCCCTAAGCAGTCCAGCCACATGCAAACCAGTCGCACAATTCCTGGTTTACAGCAAGTAATTGGAAAATGTGACCTCTTTGCTTCAAGCCAGCTAACAGCATTCCCTGAGCACAGCGATCAGAATAGACAGAAATTTGGCCAAAATCCCCATTTTCCCCATAAGCCTAGAACTCACCACATCAGTGAAAGAGGAAGGGGAAAAGTAGCAGAAGAGCTGCTACGCCATGCTGTTTGGGCACCTCTCAGCATTAGGACTCCACACTGATACATTGCCTTGGCAGCCTTTCTGCAAGAAGAATCTACGTGAGAATTTTTCTGTTTTAAATCCAGCTCAGATCACAGAATTTGAACAGAAGAGTTTAGGATGCATGAAAGTTAAAAATACACAACAGGAGAGGTATGTAAGGCAAGGGTATGAAGTTATACCTACTATGCACAAGTACTTCAGTACAGTAATTATAAAAAGATGAACTCTTAATGAGATTTTCTAAAAAGAGCTTCATCACATTTGTGATATGAGGTGAGAACTTGATTATGATTTGACATTTACATGCTCGTAACAAGGTCACCACTGAGATCAAGACACAGTAAAGGAAAGTAGGAAATTAAACTGAATTTGAAGTAGCAGGAAGTGTTAAAACTTAGAAACATACCAATAGGTTTGCTGAAAAATGTTTAAGAATATTACACTTATGTTGCAATATTAGAACTTAAAATTAAGAATATCTGAGTCAAGAACCAGGAAAGACTCAATGTGAGTTACGTTTATGCACAACTACAACTCATCCCTTATCTACTGTGCAGTCTGTTCTCCCCCTTACAGAAGCCGTACCTCCTGTGCACAAAATACAAATACATGAGAACCTAAAGCATATTCTTTACGTTCAGTGGTTCTGCTCCTACTCATCAGTAACTAAGCACAATTCCATCCCTTTCAGTGCATGGCATTCTCCCTAACCCAGGGCTTTGCTAATTTGGGCAGCAGGTTGAATACCTCAGCTTTTTCTGTACCACTTGCAACAGTTTGCTTTACAGAAAACCCAAGACTGTCTGCAAGTCAATATATGCAAAAGGCAATAAAAAACACACAGAACTTGTGCTCAGAATCAGTAGAAGCAGAATTCAGGATTTTCTCTAGGAGGTTAATTAGACCACGGAGGTTTCTGACTCCCACTAAGGAGTACCTTGTAGAACCAGTTATTTACCTAACATACCAGAAAGGGACAGACCTTCAAGTCACTTCAAATATTCACCACCATTAGAAATTAACTAGCTCTCCCAAAGTGAATACTGTTAATATTAGCTGCAGTGTTGTTAGAAACCAGAAGGGATACACTTGGCTTTGCCCATAAATTGAGTCACAACCAGCATAAGCCTTTGGTACAGAGCTACCATGTTTATCAACCTGAGAAGAATGTTACTACTCTGTTTTATTGCCAATCTTTGATTAACCCACATTTTAAAACTTTCTTGAAAGTGCAGAATGAAAAAAAGATTCAAAAGGAAAACATCCTTTTGATAAGCACAGTTGAAAGATGTACTACACGATGATAAAGAGGTAGTGATCTTCACACTGCTGCTTGGTGATTTCCTTAGGCTTCCCTGATTTTTGTACTGTGATATTTGTCCCCTTCAAAGAGGTTTGGCAACTGGAGAGCAGGAGGCTCAGGGGTGACCTTGCTGCTCTCTACAACTACCTGAAGGGACGTTGTGGTGAGGTGAGAGTTGGCCTCTTCTCCCACATTAACTGGGAATAGGACTAGAGGGACTGACCTGAAGTTGCACCATTGAAGATTCAGGTTGAACATTAGGAAATACTTCTCCAAAGGAGCAGTCAGGTGCCAGAACAGGCTGCTTAGGAAGGTGGAGTCCCCATCCCTGGAGATGTTCAAGCAGTGTTTAGATGTTGTACTGAGGGACACTTTAGTGGGAAATACTGGTGAGAGGTGGATGGGTGTACAGGATGACCTGGGATTTTCCAACCTTGGTGTCTGAACTAAAAGACCACTTGTCCTGATTATTACCTTATTCTCATTAACTTGTTTAACACAGATCTTCTTCATCGTAATAGAAAGATGGTGAACATGTTTGTGTTGCCAACAAAATTTTGAGAACTAAAAACCTTGGCATGACATATCTTATGAAAAAAGATATATAACTAGTTTCAATATCCAAAGACAGAAAGCACCCAGAAAGACTGCCAGCACAGATATTTGTTCTTTTTCCATAGTATTCTTTTAAATCAAGTAATTGGGTTGATTACACAACCCTTGCCAGACCAGAAATGGAAGAAATAGTG
This sequence comes from Lagopus leucura, assembly GCF_019238085.1. Taxonomy (NCBI): domain Eukaryota; kingdom Metazoa; phylum Chordata; class Aves; order Galliformes; family Phasianidae; genus Lagopus; species Lagopus leucura. The sequence continues at coordinate 872,844 of NW_024962295.1, read as the reverse complement.
AATTAAAACCAGACAAATTATGATGCCTCCTCTATTGACTCCTGGACTCCTCAGGGAGACAGACAACTTTAACAATGCCTAGATCACAAGGCCATGAAACAGGCCAAGTAATTAAGGAATATTTACATTTGTTCCGTGACCCAACACAGTCAAATTCTGCCTTGAATTTATAATGCTCTGCTAATCTGAAGTGTTCTTTTTACAAGGAGCTGACTTACTCATTCTCATGTAGAGGGATGCAAAGAAAACCCTTGATTAGCATTCTTCAGCACAACAGGTGAACAGCGCCTCCCATAGGAAGGGAAGTTAAAGGAACACAGGCCAAGTAAACTCTTAGCAACCAAGTGGCAATCCTGCCTTGAAAGAGAACTTCCAGAAAGTCTAGGTCAGTACATTCCCCACCTGAGAAAATATCACCCAAAGACCAGATGAAAAGCAGACCCTTTCTTTCAAAAAGACAATGTATGTTTAAATGACAAGAGATACTCAGTGTGTTTGATATTACAATACATATCAGGTGTTCCAGTATCAAAAGAACATTCCTTTTCTTCTGTGAAAGCATACACTGAGAAATTCACTTGTAAGGCAATTGCATGCAGGTAATAAGTCCTGAAGCACTTGCCATATCAGCAGGCAAGTATGAGACTGAAGTAGTGTATTTTGAGCTGGCAATCATGATGTGCACACATCCAGGAACTAATGTAGAAGTGAGACATAACCGTAGTGTTTTATATTCCAAACAGCCAGCATTCGAGAGCTACCATTTGTCTCTCCCAGCTTCTCACACAGACAGTTGGAGCCTTGACTTGCACATCAAGTGTTTTATACTCACAGGTACAGTGTTCAAGTCTTGATTTACATCTCCAGGTTTTGTACTCACTCGTACACTACTCAAGACTTGATTTATAGCTGCGTTCAGGGAACCTATTCAGATAAAATACTGTTCAGCCAAACCTTCAACCTTTTCCTTGAACCAGTATGAAAACTAAGCTTTTCTCTAGTCTGAGAGAGAAGTCCTACTTTTTGCTCCATTTTCACAGCAGCTGTTTCTTTAAGAGTTTCAGTTTCTTTGGTTTCCTCTCAGAAGTATCAACAAAGAAAAATAGAAGTCTAAAGGAGATGAATCGCATTCATTGAACTCAGTTTTTCACCCACACAAAAGCAGAGATCAGAGGACAAGATAGCATTTGTTCAATTAATTCTTAGACCGAGTCAATTTGGGCCACTTCAAGAAGCCATTACAACCACTGTACTGCAGTACCAAGCATTACGGCTGTCCTCTGATGAGACCAATCTGGATTTGTAAGAACAAGAGCTCAAAGCTTTTCAACACTGCTTCTTTAAACCAAGAAGTTATTTCGAAGTTAAACAATTTATTTGTCATTGAATTTTCCTATCAGAAACTGCACGCTGCCCAATTAGCAGTCACCATAGATTCTACTCTATATATTTATGGGACATGCCTGACATTAAACAGATTTAATTGAAGAGCTGAACTTGTCTCAGACTGCAGCCATATCTCACTTGAAGTACACTCCCAATATGAAATTGCAGATGTCCCAAGTATTTCAGGCTTTTTATTCCTCTAATCCATAAACATAAGCATCCTTCTTTCCAATCAAGCTTTACAGAAGCCAAAGGCAAATAAAATTAAAATCTCCATTTTACTACTAAGACGTACACAGAGGGCTGCTATAACTAAAAAGAATATAATTCAACTGTCAGGAATTGTCACTCAGGTTACTATTTGGAATATATGCCGCAGACACAAAAGTAAAGCACTAACAGATCTTCTAGAATCTGTATTTGTAAGCACAAAGCAAAATGACAAAATATTACGAGTTTGAACTGCAGGTTACAGGAAGCATTTTTAAAATTCACACCTTTCATAAATCAAGCTACTTCCATCAACCGACTCGAGAAGTGTCAGGTATTTTGTTTTCAGTGCTAAACAGCAATTCCAGGAACGGTTTTATTTCTTAATATTTTAAGCTATTTTACTGCCTCTGCTCAGGCTGCCCACACGCCCTGGAAGGGTGCTGTCAGCAGGCTTCAAAAGAGCTGCAAAGGACGTATTCCTGCACTCTGCAGCAGGGTTACCCTCCTCTGCTCTGAGTAAAACACCTTAGATTGAGAGCCCTGCTCTGTAAATCAACTAGCAGCCTCAGAACACTGCTGTAGCCAAGTACTACTTAAGCCATTTTTCCCAATTGACAATGACAAAGACAAATGAAGTTTGCAATGTGCACGGAAATCCCTCCCAAATGCACATGCTGTTAACAGCAGCCTTCCCCAGACTGATAGCACTATAGAAGCCCACAGGAGATCACAGCTCCATTGCTCAGTGCCGATTCCTGTCCTGGAAACTTTAGGAAGTGGAAGACATGAGACACCCCAGTGACTTGCTTAAAGTCATTCCGTACATCTGTGAGCAGAAACACCCTGCCCCTTCCAAGGCTTCCTCTGCAGCCAATTTAATAACAGAGTTGTTCACTAGTTTGTTTCATCTGTTTGCCTCCTTGAGACGCAGGCATAGGGCAAACCAACCATCTCTCACTCTACTGCGGGGGCAAGGGGGTGAGAGGGAAAGGGCAGCACAACAGAAGAACCTTGTATTAAGTTTACCAATAGGTAAGCTCAGCCAAAGCCTTCTGACAAACTCTCTGACAACTGAGTGCTCAAGGGTTGGACCCATGCAGTCATATGGCAGCAGGGTACACATGCAACTGCACATTAAGCAACCACAACAGAATTCCAGAATACTAAAGCAGAAAGCATCACTCATGGAGTTTTCACCACTGCAGATGGCTCGGATTCCTCAAAATCCACGAAATATAAAAATTTGGGATTGTTTGCCACACTTCTGCTTCAAAATCAGTTTCAAAATTTTTCAACATTTGAGACTTCAGAATGTTTACCATATTCTTTAACAAAATATTTTCAGGTGAAATACTCACTTCCCTATCCTTTCAGCAGAGGAAAATGAGACATGAAAGACTATGCAGGCAGTAGTCAATAGCAAGAAATCCAAAAATCCAAGGGTTTTTTTTTTTTTTCCTTTTTGGACCTGGATGTTAGTAAGCAAGCCATTAACATTTTGCTTTGCACGGAGAGCTCAGAGTACAATGACTTTCATGACAGTGTATAAACACAATCCACAGAATAAACTGCAAGCTGAAATAAGACAATATCAGAAATAAAATGCAGTAATGCATGATTTAATAGTAAGAAACTATTTCACCCTGTGGCTTATCTTTGGTTTTCCTGTATAAATTGACCTGATATTAAACATCAGAAAACATGCCCCGGGCCAGAACTTTCCATATTAAAGTCTCTATGGAATACTCCAAGGGCATCGCCTCAAAATTACAGCTCAAAGGCCAAGCTTTAGGAGACTGATTAGCTGTATGTTCACCTATATGAACGCACATGAGTCAGAACTTGGCTTCAACCTCTTTTTAACCTTTAAAAAACCCCAGCACAGTAGCACTAGCAGCACAATAGCACTAACCCACCTCTTACAAAGATGAATCCAAGATGAGAGCTCGTTTTGTTGCCTACAGATCATTTTATAATAGATGGTGCAAGTGGAAACTTTTGATCTGCATGGGAAAAATCCATACAAACTTGCCTCAGTGCTGAAAAAGAATAGTCAGGTTCACATCCTCCACCTGAATCCTCATACCTGCACCAGCCTGCACCCCTTCTAGTCCAGGGAAAAAAAAAAAAAGCAGTGACAAACGTCACAATGAACAAACAGGCTTCAGATCCAGTCTCTGTGCCCCCTCTGCATGAAGACTACTAACGCTCCCTCCTCAGTTTGAGCAGCAGCTATTTCTTCTCAGACATTCTTTAAAGTCCACATCCAACACAATCTCTAAGAATGGTGCCCAAGCTCTTGCCCAGCAGGCAGCTTCTAATTAATCCTCAAACCTCATCTAGCCATGTAAACTATCCAAACCAGAGCCCACTCTCCCTGGTGTATTTCTGCAGTCAGCACGTTATGTATAGAATTATACAATTATTGTGATTTTTCAAGCCTCAGCTACAAAAGTTTTAGTGATCTCACCTATGCCAACCACTGCTGTTGCAGAAACTACTTACAAATCAATTTAGATACACACCTGCGTCTCACTTGCTTCACAGTCTTTAAGAAACTCCTTTTGGCACTCAGCAGATGCAATATTTATGTTGATGAGTCTTGTCAAAGCAGATTACAGCAGTATGCAAGTCACACGGAAAACAAGGCACATCACAGTTGATAGCTAGCAAGACATGGACATCCAAGTCTTGCCATGTGAGGTTCCCTATGCTGTATTGATAGCATTGAGTCAAAACTGTCAGCACTAGGAGACAAAGCTGCTCAACAATTCCCATGCCTGCGACTCCATTCATTCAATCGCTTTCTCCCTTTCCAAAGGAATTTTGGATGACATTTCCCACAAGACTCTGTGGGAAGGATTTTAGGTTTGTCTTCAATCCACACTTCATTTTTGCTCAATGAAAAAATACTGTTTTGCCAACATTTTTGAACAACTGTTCAGTCAAAAAGCTTTTACACCCATCTGCTTTTTAGCCAAGACTGGAAATTATCAAACTGACAGGAATGTTTCTTCTTCAGCCCCATAAAAACGTTTTAAGTTTGGCAGTGTTAAACCTCTATAAAATTGCAGCTTGCCCATGCTCTAAACTGACATGTTAGAATCTGGCAGCTTGACTTCCTGAAGTTACCATCTGCCCTGATCAGTCTCTGGGACTGAGTTGTGTTTTCCTCACAGTTACCATCTTCAGCTCCTACCAATTTGGGAGCTAAAGAGGTGGATGTATGCACTTACAAGAAATTATTAGCCACTTGTGCACAGCAAGTACAAATCCACTCAAAAACAGATTCCATGAACTCTAGATGACTGACTGAAAAAGGGCGATACCTTTTTCAAGTGTCCTTTCATGTCTGTTTATGTTCAAATACAATACTCAGATATCTCCAGAGACCAAGACAGATTTCTTTTAGTTACTTTTCTGTCTTTACACAATGGACATCAATGTAAGGTTGCAAGTCAGCAGGTAAATTCTTAAATTCTTACCAATACCCATTAGCAGTGTTTTGATACACAAATTATTGCATTTTTTAAAGCCTCTGAGTGTTCTACCACAAAACAAGCAATACGCAGCCTTTTCCTTTCTATACATGCAGCTGAACTCATTTACAAACAGCTTCAGGGGCAGAGTTACTGGTGACAACAGCAGATTCATTAATTGCACAATTGTTTTATCGTAGAATGGCTTTGATTGGAAGTGACATTAAAGATTGAGATCCAGCCCCCTGGCCCCCAGGTCAGGCTGCCTAGAGCCCACCCAACCTGGCCTCAAACACCTATAGGGATACAACATCCACAGCTTCCTGGGCAACCTGTTCCAGAATATCACTGCCCTCTAAGTAAAAAAAAATTCTTCCTCACATGTAACCTTAATTTCCCCTCTTTGTGTTTAAAGCCATTTGCCTTTGTTCTATTACTGCCAGTGAGGAAATCACTTCCCTTCCTACTCATAAGCTCCCTTCAAGTACTGGAAGGCTGCAGCAAGATCTCACCAAAGCCTTCTCTTCTCATTGAGCACCCCCAGCTGCCTCAATATTTCTTCACAGAAGTGCTCCAGCTCCTTGATAATCTTCATCTGAACTCATTCCAACAGCTCCCGTGCTGGGGGCTCCTGGCCTTGACACGGTACTGCAGATAGAGCCTTATGAAGGGCAAAGCAGAGGGAGACAACCCCCTTCCTCTCCCTGCTGCCACCCCTCTGTTGATGCAGCCCAGAATACCGTTGGCTTCCCAGGCTGCAAGAGCACACTGCTGGCTCACATTAAGTCTTTCATCCACCAGGATTTCCAGGTCCTTTTCCACAGTGCTGTTCTCAGAGTTGCTCTCCTCCCAGTCTGTAGGCATTTTCTGGAATTGCCTTGACCCAAGTGCTGAGCCTTGCATTTGGCCTTGCAGAACCTCATTAGGTTCACATGGGCACACTTATCAAGCCCATCCAGGTCCCTCTAGATAGCATCCCTTCCTTCTACGGTGTACCTGTATCACTCATCTTGGTGTCATCAAGAAACACACTGAGGGAACACATTCACAGAACGGCCAGAGTCGAAAAGGAGCTCACGAGGACCAAGTTTTGAGGATGTGAAGCTGCTCCTATCTGTTTATAGAGGACTTGGTCTTCCTGATCAGGCAGCCTTCAGCAGAGCCCCCCAAGATGCCTCCTTCCCTTTAACCCTAAACCATAAGTTGTCAGCTCCACGTCTGTCTCTAGGTGGAGATCCATGGACTCCAAGTGGTCATTGATGTAGAGGGGAACATCTCCTCCCTTTCTCCACTGCCTGTCTTTCCTAAAGAATTTACACCCATCTAGTTCTACATTCCAGTCACAAGGAATCAGTGAGGTCTCAGAACACAGAACTGCATGACAGCACATCATTCTAAAGCGAGTGTCCTAGAAAACAGCATATAAAAATTTTTTCTAGCTTAGATTTGTCTTCCTCACACTTCTGATATGGCTGTGCTCACACCTTGTTCTCAAATACTTCCTGAGAACAGTTTCCAGTTAGAGGAAATAAAAGATAGTAGAAACTAACAAGTAGTTCTTCTCTTATTCCACATAAGATGAAACTGAAAGTCTTACTTCAGTTCCAATCTTCAGTACTTCAGAAGTTCCAATCTTGCTGTTTGTTTGTTTCCTAAGTAGACCATAGTTAAGTTACCTCATTTGTATTTATTGCTATGAATTCTGTTGTCAATACTGAATTCAAGTAGAATATGCAGAAAAAAGTTATTTTGCAAATCAGCTGCGCTTTTTTATTTTAATGTTAGAACTATACCTCTAACTTATGTGCAAGTACATGTCAACAGTGCCATTTCAGTCCCTTCTAAACAGGGTTTATCTCCCATCATGAAAATAATGTACGTAATTCAGCAATGTCAGCTCAACACTAGTGATGTCTACTGATGAAAGTAATATCTGATCTCAGCTCTAACTCAAATGCCTCCTGTCCTTCCACAGAATGTTTCAAGGTTGGTTGTTGGGTTTCCTCTCACACCTTTTTTCCTCATCCACATGGATTCAGACTGAGGATCAAGGACAAAACTTTCCACATCCAGAATCAAAAGGCCCTCCTCCTAGCATCACTGTGCATAGGATTAAATATGCATCTGTGCATTTATAAAGATCTACAGTTATCATTATCACTTACTCATACCCATTCAGAAAGAAAAGGGCTCAATAAAACCATAAGGCTTAGCAGTTGTCAAGACCAGGGCTGGCCAGGATGGATGGGGTCCTGGGCAACTTGATTTAGTGTCTGGCAACCCTGTCCATGATGGGGGGGGGAGGGTAGAGTTCAATGGTCTTTAAGTGAATGATCTTCCAAGTCCCTTCCAACCTTAGCCACATTATGATTTTATGAATAGTTTAAATTCAGCATTTGCTGAAGAGTTCCTGATTTCTTTTGAAGTCAGGAGTTAAGCTCACCGTCCCAGACCCAAAACACCCTATGTTAACAGAAGACACCTCCTACCCTCCTCCATGAAAATCAGTCTAAAGAGTACCCAGAAGAACAAGATGAAAAGCACTTCTACTGCTAAAGGCCTATAGTACATCTGCTTGGAAGCTTCAAATGAAAAAAGTTCATGCAAGCACAAATATGTATTTAATGTGTACTTATGCAGTGTTAGCACTGACAGCAAGATCAATTGACACATATATACAGAGAAGCTTCGTATCTGAATTTGTCTTTTGTGACATTAAAAAGGTAAGTGAGATTTACTGAGCACACCTGGCTTGTCTGGACTGGAACCTTTAGTTCTGTGCTTGACATAGCTACTGATCAGCCCTGTGACCTTGGCCAAGTCACGCTTTTAGGCCCTTTCACCACCACACACTTTAAGCTAGCATGTTTTCAGACAGCCTGCATTTCAATATGCCTATACACAACATCTCAGTAGGATTAAGCCATCAGCATCAGTTTGACTAAGACGCCAGCACTGCTTTTCTTCAAAGTTTCATTTCTAGTTTAAGGCAGCTGCAAAACTGTTGAGACCACAAAACTGCAGAAGTATGCAAATTCCCTTGAGAAACACCTGAAATTTTATGAGCTTGAATAATAGGAGTAAGAAATCCCCAAACTACACTCAGTTGTAAAATGATGTTTCTCCTTCATTTGTACATATATTCTTGTACATTTTCTCTTCTAACCATTTAAACTGTTTGGCAAACTAACAAGTCATTTTTATTATCCCTCTGTAATATTCCATAATTATTCTATAAAGGTAAAAAGATCCATTATTACATGCAATTTATTTCACTGCAAAGGAGGGTTTGGGTAAATTAAGTATTTTCAACTATTCGGATGCCTTTTATTTGCTTAATATCTCATTTACAAAGCATTCATACCTATAATAACTCAGCCCAATTGAACAAGAGGTACTTGGGTAGCTTATTACAGATCGCTTATGTCAAAGTCCCTCCATCTTTCACATATTTCACAAAACTCTGAGGTAGGAAAGTTTCATTATGCCAATTTCAAAAGGTTAGAATTTGAGGAAAATATACTAAATTGCAAATCACCACTTTGGTTGCCCTGATCTGCTGCCTTGAAAAGGACAGAAGATCTCCCTCTCTTCTGCACCAGTACATTTGGTAGGCACACCCAGGGTCCAACACATCATTTACAAAGCCAGGGCCCTCAGCTGGTATCAAGAGGAAGACTAATATTCACACATATACATCTTCCCCCGTGCCGGTATTTTCTCATTTTGACTGACTGGAGGTTGAATACCTGAACAAAAAACTCTTCCATTACACTTGAATGCTGGCAACACTTGAGATAAGAGTAGTAACTACACAGTAGGGATACTAGAAAAGCTTGAAGCACAGATTCTGCTAAAGCCTATCACCTAGCATTAAAGTGTCAAGAGTACAGTAAGTAGTAGCTGTACTAACTGCCTACAGCATGCACTATGGCATTTCAAACACTCACTGTTTATTAACTACTACTTGCAACGCAGGGCAACAGCTGGAAGACTGGCCTTAAGCAACCGACTCAGTGGCACCAGAATTCTGAGAAATCAACCTAGATCCTCCAATTCTAAGATCACAGGTCTCCACCTGTTGTGGTTTAACTGGCAAGGAGCTCAACAGCCCTTTGCTCACTACCTCCCTTCCAGTGAGATTTGAAAGAGAAACAGAAATAAAGTAGAACTTGTAGGTTGAGGAAGAAAATCTATTTACTAAGAAAAGGAAGAGAAACAACAGCAATGATTTCTTATATGCACACAAGTAATGCACAATGCAATTGCTCACCACTTGTCAATCAATAGCCAGCCAGTCCCAGCAGTGGCAACACCTTCATTCAACTCCCCCCAGTTTTATAGTTCTTTTTCCTCATATAATGTCATAAGCTATAGAATTTCCTTTTGGTCAGTTTCAGGCAGCTGTCCTGGCTCTGCCCCTCCCAGCTTCTTGTGTCCCCCAGCCCCTCACTGGCAGGACAGCACAAGGAGCTGAAAACTGAAACATCCTTGGCTGTGTGCAGCACTGCTCAGCACCACCTAAAGCATCACTGTGAAATTAACATTATTTTTCTCCTATTACCAAAACATAGAATCACACCACACACCATGAAGAAATTCAACTCTGTCCCAGCTGAAACCAAGAAACCAGTGTAAGAAAGCTTGACCTGCAGGGACTTCCCATGGTTTGCAAGGTTACTTAAATCCTTGAAATATTCTAAGAACACCAAGGCAAGGTGCCTTCACACCATAACCCAGGACATGGGACTTCATGCACAGACAGTAGGAAAAGACTGCTGTGAGAACTAGCTGTTCTAGACTACTCCCTGAAAGCACCTGACAAGCAGAAGGGGCCAAAACTATGGCCTTCTTCTAGGTGTCCTTCCCATGCAAGTAATGAGTGCACAGAGAAAGTAATGCTAGAGTCTATAGCCAACAGTTGGAATGAGCAGCCTGGTTGGTCCATCGCTTCCAGCGCCTTAACATTCAAATCCATTCTGCTTAGCTGACAGAAATCAATGCTGAATCAGAACAAACTGATTCAAGCAGTAAGTCTGATTTGCACTCATTCTGTGAAAGGGATCAGATGGTAGTGATAAAAATAAGCACAGCAGAAAACTCAGGTCAGTAGTCAAGTGATTTATCTATTTTATCACTTAATAACACGTGGAACAAAGCCTTCAAGTGTTATTAAATGGTCATACAAGTCAGAAAAATCTTCAAATGCCACTCATCTTTTCCTTCTCAGTATTTTAGGAACCAGTGGATATGCAGATCATTACCTCATTACTGCTTCTCCTTCCTTGCTGAGCAAGAGGAATAAGGAGTTTCCACATCTGTCTCCACTAGCACAAGATTGTTCTTTTCTAAAGTCAAGTGTCAGCATAATAAGGACTTCCGTGACACAAGAACAAGTAGCACTATTTTTATGATTCATGAGGTGTTTCTAGGACCACACAAAATCCAAACCGATTTCCAAATGTTCCTTGAGTTATGGCAGCACGGGGCCATGACTGCTTCCCTGGTGAGACTGTTCCATGCCCTGGTAAAGCTCCTTGCCTTAACATGCAGCCTGACCGCCCCTTTCGCGGCTCCACACCATTCCCTCGGGTCCTATTACTGGTCACCAGATAGAGGAGACATCACACACACTTGACCAGTTTGAGATTTACTCTGCTGCCCAAAATACACAGTTAAAAATGAAGTTAGAATATGCTAAATCGAGCTCATTTTAACAGCAGTACAGAGGAAACAAGCAAGTCTTACTAGCTCAGATGGTCGTGTAGAACACTCCTCTTGTTGAAGAGCTTATTTGCAAGTCTAGGAACAAGGAAACAGAACTTCCAACTTCTGAATTACAGTACTTAATGTTCAAATTTTACATAGTTTTTTGTATAACCTGTGTGCAAAGTGGCAAATGCACATTACAAGGGTTTTAACACTCACTTTCCCCAAGATGAAGCACAGAAATAATTTGGGCCACAAAAAAAAAAAAAAAAAGCTTGATACTGTTACATAATCAGATTTAAGACCAGATTCAAAGAATCTTCTACCAATTTAGCATGCAATCCCTTATTCTTCAGTTATTTGTTAATTCCATTTACATACCACCTAATCAATATGCCCTTCCTACCCTATCTAGTAACAGCAGAACCACAACAGCTTAGTCATTATTAATCTCATACACAACACAGAGGTCCTTGAGGGATCACACAGATATTCTAGGAGCAGGGGCTGATTTCAGATACAGTACCTGACTGAACATTTACATTTCTCCTTGAAATCTCATCTAAGCAGTTACCAGATAATTCTTCTGGATAGAGATGACAAAGGGTTTATTTCTGCGTATAGCAAAGTTACCCTGTCCTGAAAGTAGTATCCATTGCTTTCCAGCAACAGGGGAAATGCTTATTTCAATCATCTAAGATGAATTAACATATGCATGCCCAAGTACCATGCTTCTACAAATCACAAGATTAATTAGAGATGATGGAGCCAGGTGATGGAATGCCAATAGAAGCTGCCACATCTCTATCAGTTTGAGGCAGGTCAACTTCTACATTTTAAAATCTTCCAGTGAAGATTTTAGCAAATGAAGAAGGCAGAACACACACTAGAGTATTAACATTTGGAAAGCAGTTTCCTAAAGAAACAAGAAATTGTTGACGACCCACAAGCAGATACTACCATATTCTGTCAGGTTGCTTTTAAAAATGTAGCAGTTGCTAAACAGCAGCAGAGGACCCAAATGCCAGCATATGTCTACTTGCCTAACAACAGCATTGCAACAAACAAGAAAATTGTCAAAATATTGAGATTACATTCATTCTACATTCATCCTATCTATCAGCAAGGGCCTCAGGAAGATGCAATTCCTACACAGACAAGGCAGAGGGCCTCAGGACTACCAATTGCTCCTCCACTCCAGATGTCCCGAGCTTGACACGGCACAACCTACATGCAATGATTTTAAATTAGTCCTGGAAACGAAGGCAGCTGCTGAATAGAAATAAAATAACACCCACTTGACAGAGCGAAAAACTCAAAGCCTTGGAAATGAGCCACCAGCACTTAACAGTGGTCTGCTTCAGAACGAGCTCTCCCTGACAATGGGATCTAGACATCTTCAAACAGATGAAGGAAAGATGAGCTCCAATCCAAGTCAGTAGGGCTTTCAGGTATACTGGCTAAGAGTCTAGCATGACAAATTTACCCAAATGCTGATTTTCAAGCACAATAAAAGCAAGTTCATATTTTACAAGCATAGGTACAGTTTCTGTAAGGACAAAACTCGCATCTCAATTTTTTTTTTTTTTTTGAAACAAAGAGTTTAGAGAAAAGTATTTCTGCACACAGAGACATTGGTTAATTACCGAGTCAACTTTTCAGTAGGTACAAAGTGAAGTGTCTCCAAACAAGTTAGCTGCAGATGCTGTTCATAGAGCAAAACTTACACCAAACAATAAATGAACACCTCTAAACCATAATAGAGTCCCTTTCACCCTACAACTTACAAGAGCAAACTTTCAATAAAGAGAAGCAGCGAATGACAGTTTCCACAACCTGACTCACTGTTGATCCCTGCTAGTAGACAATGGCTCCGGTACTGGTCCAAAGACAAGGATGGATTGACTTCAACAAACGTAAGCTACTCAATATATGCCAGCAGGAAAAGTCTTAGCAGACTTGGCAGATTTGTGACTGGCTATAAACATCTTGTCAGTACACATACAACTACTGTGTAGTTATCACAGGTAAAACAGAACGCTGGGGAATAAATTCAGTAGATCACCAACTGCCACTAACAGTATTTCCAAATAGGCAAGGCTTATATAGATAAAATCATAACTGCTCACCCTTTTGCCTGTACCTCTTTTACTGAGGGATACTGAGCTGTGATGAGGATACTCCCAACTAGACACACGTTACTAAGTATGATGTAAACTTGACCTCTCTATCAATACTCAAGCAGAATTGTACTAGCAGTCATCTTTCTCATCTGAAAGAGTCTATTATCAAGTGAGAATCCAGTTCCATTAACCTATTAGCCTTACACAGAAGGCCTCAGTATGGGCTTTGTTGATCCTAAAGAGACAATTAATACTTCCATTGACCTGGGATAGCAGTGGCAAATGTGCTACCTTAACCAATAACACCAGCCCCTCTCTGCAAAAGACTGCCTGGGGGGTGCAAATCCATTCCCACCTCCTGTGGTGGAATCTAGAGCTTTACTTACAAGTTCCTTTCTCCTATCCTCATTATAGAAAAGATAATACTGCAGAAACTCACTGCAGCATCGTAATGGGACTGCCTTGACCAATGCAGATTCCAGATGTATTCAGCCATACCATATCTAATACATAAGAAGCTGATGTGTCATTTCAAGATCACATTTCTGCCATCATCAGCAAGTGACCTACAGCCACAGTCCTGACTTAACTGATTATAGGTGCAATCTTTAAATAGGGAGTAGTTCACATTAATGGCTGGCTGCAGCCTTTGACAGCATTTTTTTTTTTTTTAAACACAATTCTTTTTAGAACTGTGCAGAGAAAGACAAAAATAGCTCTGCATCAAAGATGTTGGATCCTTATTTGCCTTTGAGGACAAACGAACGTGCTGGTAAGCATGCAAGCAAATATTTTTCTTGTAGAAAGATGTTTCACCAATTCTGCAGATGAACATCTGTCATATCAATATTGCAAAGCACACATGCTCCTTTGCCAGAACATACAGCACTACACATGTCAAATGAAGGTGTTTCTCTGAAATAACACCTATATAAAACAATTTGTGCCACTGCCCAGATTGGACCATTTGCTAAGACTTCAAAAGAACTTCAAGACACACGTTCAGTGTTCTGTATCCAGTAAACTACCACTTTATGCGACAAGATGACATGATGCAAAGTCCACTAATGAAATGAGGAAAATAATAAAAATTTTGGCCAACTATTTGGCAGAATTTGGTGAACATAGCAAGCAGGTGACTCAGTCACTCCTCCAGCCACTGTTTTAGGGAAGATGGATTAGACTTGCAATCCAACTCAAACTCCTGAAGATTAAACAGTACTAGAGAACCTGACCAGAAAACAGACCTTTCCAAGCCAGAGCAGGTGAGAACAGATTCAGTCAGTCAGCTTTCACCTGGTCTAGTCAAGGTTGTTGCACACATTTGATACTCCCACCAGTAATTTCAGCAGGTGTATAATCACAAGCATCTTTTTGTAGCCTTTAGTCCTATGCTTATACAAATACTATCAGTCACATCAACTCCAACCAGCAAGTCCCATATAGCATACAGACTTAAATCTAACTCTTCCTTCATCTTTTCTCCTTCTTCACATCATTCATACCCAGATGGCAAGGGACAGCAGAGGTGAGTTAAGTTTGATATCAAATTTCTGATTTGCCAAGTTTTTAACTCTATATATTTCCACATATAAAACTAATCTTTTATCTGTATTGAGGCAGAGGAGAGCTCTCTAGACTATGGTGCCTGGCTTAAGACCAGCATGGTTATTAGTATCTATAGAATATGATCAGAAGTCTTGCTAGTCCCAACCTTGAACCATTTAATGGAGTTGCCATCCCAGGGAGAGTGGCAAATGCAGAGCAAGGAGAAAACTATGCTTTCATTCCTTCTCAATTCATTCAAAAGCTCTAGTAACCAAAGTTTCTATGAAGTGACTTCATGTTTTCACAGAAAATAATTAGTTTCAGGCCATGACAGAGCCCAGAACAGTATAGCTTAAGGTATTGCACTGGATCTAAAGGTGGGGGGGGGGGGCAAAAGCTTATGTATTTTTATCTAAACCATAGGAACTACCATGAGGTCATTTAGCTATTAGAAAGAAGGAAATAAAGAGCAAGAAAATGATGCTAGCGGACTCTTAACCATCCTTAATATAAGGCTTCATCCTGAAACTAATAAGATAGTCAAGAGCAAAAAACTCCCAACGTATGATGTTAATATGACTTGAGGAAACAGATGCAAGTGCCTACTACTAGAAAGATATCAGTGCTAACTTAACCTATGGATTCTCCAGAGCTAGTGCACTGTGCCAGGAACGGAAAGACATGATCTGCATGAACACAAATTAGTAAAGAACTACACAGACTACTAGGCCAGTAACACTGGAAAAAGGATGAACTAATGAATAAATATCCACAGTGATGAAGCTGAGTCACTACTGTTTTCAAATAAGTCTCAAAGTCCTTACATTCCTGCATCCAAATATCTATTTCAGCAGGTGTTTACAATCAATACCAGTACACAGCTGACACCTGAACCCATTGAAGATCAGATTCTGTCTTTATTAGACAGCTTGAGACAGAAACCTACAGGTTTAGGTGCACAGCTAGGTAAATACTTAGAGTGATTGGACTGCACATGTTAGGTAGGTCAGCACAGCAGAACTCCATCTGAATATCACTCAAAGGCAGTAACTTTCCTGAAAGCCATGCATAACTACTGCCAGTGGCTTCCTGTCCCCGTGAAGGGGCTTCAGATGAGTATCTAACATCTTTGAATTAACTCTGCTTAGTGAATTTGCACAGAACATACCATTATGCAGGCAGTTATTTCTTCTACATTACCTCCAAGGTTCAAGGGTGGGTCAAGGCATCTTCCAGGGAGCTTGGTGTGAGGCTCAGGATGGCCGCAACAAAATGATGGCATTGCAGCCCAGCGCTGGATGCAGGCCCTGCAGTAGGTGTGCCCACAGGGGACAATACCAGCAGAGACAGACGGGGCCCATCTCCTCCTCAAGGCCATCTGCCTGCACCCCCTGGCTCACATCTACAGCCTTCCCAGCACAGAGGGGCTCAGCTGGCTCACTGGAGGCTGCCCCTCACGGAGAGGAACTTTACAGCCACTCCCTCTGTTGTGAGATCTGTGACCCTCCAGTGACATCATAGAGCACCCACATACAGGCCCGGCTTTGCTTCCTAGTAGTTGTCACCTCCAGGGTTGGGACATCCATAACACCCCCAGACAGCCTATTCCAGTGCCTCACCATCTTCTGAGTAAAAAGTTTGGCCTAACATCTAACTTAAGATCTCTTACTGTTTAGTTTAAATCCCCCTTATCCTATTACTAGCTACCAAAGCAAAAAGACATGTCCCTCTAGCTGATAAGCTCCTTTCAGATACTGGAAGGCCATAACGAGGCCTCCACACAACCTTCTCCACACTGAGAAGCCCACCTCCCTCCATCTCCCTTCAGTGATCCCATAGAGATCTCTCCCCAGGCCTAGGCACAGTACTGCAGGTAGGGCATCACAGGAACAAAGCAGAGGTGGAACAGTGACCTCCCTTTGTGCTGGCCACCTACCCTCTGATACAGCCCAGAGTACACCTTGCCTTCCAGACTGCAAGTGCACATTGGCAACATCAAGCCCTTCATGCCCCAGGACCCCTCATCCCTTCTCACCAGTGCTATTCTCTAGGAGTTCTTCTCCTACTCTATATACATATTTAGGAACACTGTAATTCAAGTATAAAACCTTGCACTCGGTCATGATAAACCTCATTAGGTTCACACAGGCCTGCATTTTGTTCACAAAGAAAGAAAATTGCTTGTGGAGGTTCTTAGCAACACCAGATAAAGAAGTTGCAGATAAGCTAAGAGGTATATACAGGAAGAAACATTAAACTCACCCAGCTACCAAAAGAGATCTCCAACACCACATCTTCTCAGAAAGCAGCCCAGACCCAAGAGACACTCACTTCCTGTAGCTGGCCCTTATATGAGCCCAGGGTGCTCTACTCTGAGTCCTGCCCTTCTGGCCTCCTGGGGAGCACAGCTGCACACAATTTGACTGCGCTCCCTGGGCAGTCACACCCCTTCACCAGGTGCTCAGTTACCAGCTTCAAGCCCTGACCTGATAGTTCCCCCACAGCCCACGTTTCAAGTTTGCAAGGTTTTCTTTAGAAGCTGTTGCATAAACTGCACCACTGCATGGTTAAAAACCAGCAAATTGATCTGTAAGCTTTTGCATCGCTGTTTCCCTTGAATGCTAAAGCTACTGTAGGGAGTTATTGCAATCAATCGATAATAACAAAAAAAGGCAACAGGCCTTTCAGATCTTGCTTGCAGTTGCACTAATTATACTTATCCTAGTCCCTGTCAGTCACTTTTTCCTACAGGGCCTATACTTGCTTCTGGCAAGCAGCCCAACTATTAAGTTCAATACACAAACCTAAAGTCATATCTAAATTCCCTAAATGGCTAGGGAGACTTCTTTATTAAAGCCAACTTTCAACACAGACGATTGCAGGTAAAATGTCACAGCATAATATAATACCTCAGCCTTCTCATTGTCTGTTGTTACCAGCCTGCCTGCATGGCTTGCTGTAGCAGAAATGCTCAGTCATGGCCTGAAGCAGTGATTGAGCACCTGGTGGGAAGGCAGGGACCACCCAGAGAAGCTCAGATGCATGCAGTGTACTGAGTGACCAGAAGGGTGGAGCCAGGATTCATCCCTTCCCAGACCTCATTGAAGGGCTGACAGTGGAGGTAAAAGCATTTTGCTGGAGTTTTGTGTGTTGGTGAAAGCACTTTGCTGGAGTTCTTTGTGTGTGTGAGGCTTTCTGAATGTAAGCAGAGTTTTTCCACTGTTTTTATGTCCACAGCTGTTGTATTTGAGCAAGTCCTTACTTGTTGCAGACTATGGCTTTGCTACTGTGTTGTCATTGCTGTATGTTCTATTGCATTAGGCTTGCTAAGAAGAGTTGCACTCTCAGCCTTGCTTCTTCTAGTTTACCTGCCTCTAGAAGCCTTTCTTATTTTTCTTTGCCCTTTTAGCTAATTTTAGCTGGGCCTTGGCCGTCTTGACCCTATCCCTGTACAGCCCAGGGGCACTGCCGTACTCCTCCCAGGGTATTTGTTGTTGCTTCTACAGCCTGTGCGTTTTCTTCTTCTTCTGCAGTTTGACTACCAGGTCCTGGTTCAGCCACATAAGCCTCTTGCCTTCCTTTTCTGACTTCTTACTCTTGGAGGATTCTTATGCCCTATGGAAAGCTTACTTAATGATCTTATAGCTCTGGTCCCTTGTCCTTAAGGACGGATTCCTAGAGCATTTTGTTGAGTGACTCCCTGAAGAGCTGGAAGCAGGCTTTACTAAAGTTAAGCTTTCTGATTTTGCTTTTTGTCTGTCTGATATTCCTAAAGAGTGTGAACTCCATTGCATGGTCACTGGAGCCCAGGTAGCTTCCAGTTTTGATGCTGCCGATGGGCTCACCAGTGTTGGTAAGCAACATATTCAGCACTGCATTCCCCACCTTAGGAGCCTCTTGCATTGCCTGCAGCTTACCATGCTCCTTTTCCAGCAGATGTCAGAGGGGTAGGAGGCCCCCAACAGAATGAAACCTGCAATCTTAATGCCTCCTGTAGCTGGAGGAAGAAGGCTCCATCAACTGGCTCCACTGTATCCACTATAGGCTGCCTGATCAAAAGTGTTTTTATATGTTATTTCTAGCTTAATTCACTTAATGTATTACCAAAAAAACCTGTATTCTCATTATAACAGTAGGATCTTTTTAACTGCATTCATACAATACTAATGCTAACATAGAACAAGTTGAGAACTATATCTTCTCCTTGCTTGAGTTTGCCCCTATGTGCCTATCTTGTTTCAGGCAATGCTTTCTACTTCTCTTTGCACACAATGTCAAGAAACTTGCTCTAATGTGTGGTACAGAATTTTTTTTTTTTTTAAACCAAAAATCATCAGAATATTTCTTTTACCTTAGTCAGTAACCCTGATACTTACAAATATAACTTTCTGTGTAAATAACTCTTTAAGGCTGACTGAAACATACTGGGCACTGCAGAAAATTTCCCAAAAGGTCAACTGGTGCAAGTTCCTCTTCCAGGCCGTCAGATTAGCACAAATAGTTTTTGGCATCTAATATATTCATTTATTTGTGCCTTAGAACAGAGGGTTACTGCTCATCTATATAGAAGGCATATCACATGAACATTCAAAACCAGGAACGCCGTAGGATTACATAGATTCATTGATATAGATATACAGTAAACCAAGGCAAGCCTGCAAAATGAATTATGTTGAATTGTGGGGTAGGTTATAAAGAGCTGTACCAACAGAATGCACGTCCAGCCCCAAATTTTGGGGATGACCTTACAGGCCAGGCTGACGAGTCAGCAGCTGTTAGAGATTTGTTACCTAATGCCATGAAACACTCTTTCCAAATTACAGCAGCATCCACTAGTACCAGGATAATTCCATAAAATTTCCACTTAATGCATGTTAATTGGATTATTACTTTAAAGACATGCTCACTGCCCTCACATTAACAACAGTTCTCTCTAATTGTTATTAGAGTAACTCCCATACAAATTAATGATTAGGCCATTAAGGCTCTGCAGTTGAATTGCCATTAATTCTTACATTTGAGTTAGATACTGAAAGAGCTTTATGAAAGGAAATTCCCTGAAGTATTACTGAATTTCTTCATTCGCATACATACATCAAATGTCTGTTAGGCTTTTTTAAACTGCTGAGTTTTTCATCTGCTTCTTGCTTTTATCAAATGTTACATTGAAATTATTCATTGTCATCTAGAAAACTATATATAAACTCTTTTTTTAGATTTCACCTATTGGTAGCCAGTGATCTCTTTCACCATTGCTGATATAACATCATGTAACAGACATTGCATACAGGCTTAACATCAGACTAGGTCAACATTTTGGAGGCACTCCTGCTCCATCTAATAGTATTAAAAGCATTCTTTAGCTTTTGTGGCACTGGGGCATTCTAGATGCCTGGAATCTCAAAGTCAACACTGTTTTTCAAAGGGAATTAACTTCGTCACAACTCAAATGTGAATTAATATCTTAAAATGCAATATGAATTAAGGATTGAATTCCTAAATTAAATGAATGTGCTGTTATTATAAGGTAGAAAGTCTTTACTAGGCATTAAACGTACTTATCAGGCAACCATTTACACATTCCATAGTAAGACACTCATCCAAAAACAAGAACAGCTTACATGTGTGTGTTTGGCCCCAAGCTCCTCATAGCTCCTTCAGACTGAGCTTTCTAATTTATTTTCCCTATTATTGAAAATGTAATGCTGAGAAAACTGAGAAACTGGAGACCTTTCTCTTCATCCCTTTATTCTGTTTTTTTCTAATGTTTTAAATCATCTGTGTGTAGTGAATAACATTGCTAACATTACTTTACTGAGCACACTATTGTTTTCAAGTTTTGACATTACAAAAATTAGAACTTGCTAGAAATATGCAGCTGTGCTGCTGAAACCAATATCCATTAATTTTACAGGCAGAATACCCATGAACTAGAACATATAAAAGATGCATAGCTCTGAATATGATTACTACATGCTTTGGTACAGAAGCAATAAAGACATCTTTGGCATTAATCTAAGTCATCCTACTGCTCACAGTAGTAGAGATGCATCATTTGATATTGGGACCTTCAACACAGATATTGAAATTACCCAGCTGATCTAATCAGAAACATTCAGCAACTCCTTCACAAATGAAGAGTGGTAGCAATCAGCACTTTCTGCTGCTTTTTGAGGAGAACTTTTACACATGGATTGCCTAGCAATGTGATTTCAGATTAGCACTACTCACAGGCTTGTGTAACCATAACTAAGTGGGTGAATCAGTAAACAGCGTGTATGGCTTACCAGATGAAGAATGCTCAGCAGCCTGCAGGACCAAGCATTAAACATGTAGGCTACCTACAGCAGCCAGACAGATGTGCCTTGTAATCTGTAACTACACACAAGTAAAGCAGCACAACCACAAAGCATAAAAAGGAAAAATAACTGCTTCTATTTGAATGACACCAGAATATATTCATCTGTGGTTAGATACATTACTCACATTATTACTCACATGTTTAACAAAATGACCTCAGAAGACTATGTAATCCCGACAGAGTCAACAAGTTCAGTGCTAAGGGAATGTGTTCCTGTCACTGGTTTGATTGTAATTACTATTTTAATGTTTCACTTCTTCCCTTTGACTCCCTTCCTGGAGGACACCAGCTGAAACACACTGTGGGTTCCATATTCTTTTAGCCAGGTAGCTACAGCATTGTCATTAACTGTTCTTCATGACCTAAGAGAAACTTGGTTCTGTTGCTAGAGAAAAAAATCTTGCTTCTGCTGGATGCATGCATCTCAGGAGTCTGGATGGATGCAATGGGTCATGATTTGGTGGCTGTACATGATTTTTTTTTTTATAAGTGTTCTTACACAGAAATTATGTTAAACCTCTTGGATAACTGAGAAAAATAAAATGCTCTTGGTTATGAAAAGCAATCATAGGGTCGTTTGATTTGGAAGGGACTTTTAAAGCACCATCTAGTCCAACTCCCCTGGAATGAATAGGGACACCTACAGCTTGATAAGAGTGCTCACAGCCTAGTCCAGCCTGGCCTTGAATTCTCCAAGGATGGGTTTCCACTATGTCTCTGGACAACCTGTGCCAGTGCCTCATCACCCTCAATGTAAAAAGCTGTAAGCTATTTCTCCTTGTCCTGTCCCCACAGATGTTGCTTGAAAGTCTGTCCCCTTTCTTCCTATTAGCCCCTCTTAAGATACTGAAAGGCTGCTCTCAGGTCTCCCCAAAGCCTTCTCCTCTTTATGCTGAGCAGCCCCAGCTCTCTCAGCATGTCCTTTTAGGAGAGTTGTTCCATCCCTCGGATTCTTTTTGTAGCCCTCCTCTGGACTTCCTCCAGCAGGTCCATGTCTAACACCGCTACTCCCTTAACATCTATGGCACAGCCTTAAGAACAATTTCCTGCGCAATCAGTAACTAGCTAGCAATACAGCTTCAGATAATTGTGGAAGATCACATCATTTTCCTTACGTGACTGCACTGTCCTTCCTAAACGTGGTTTGTCTTTCTGAAATTAATTCACTTTGGCTTTATAATAATGATAATCACTGAAGTGTGAGTCCATTGCCAGAGATGAAGTTGTAGTTGGAACATTTGTGCATAGAAACATAATGATCCTTATCTGATGTCATAGGGATCCCTTATCCTTCACAGGATGGTGCATGATGGGGAGACCTTGTTATGAGCAAACTTTTAAGTTGAGCAAATTGCCATTTTCAAATTGATCTTATTTAAAGGAATCATTCTTATGTGCTAAAGAGAACAATTTTTTGAAGCAAAGGCACAGTACACATCTAAATAGATTAATTGATACTAGAAATCAATGTGCTGGAACCTTGTTCAACAGAGCTCCTTCCACAATAGCACATAAGGCGGTGGAGAATCCATGTGCTCATATGATTAGATGTGTGTGCTGAGTGGCAGGGACTGGGCTGTATGCTCGGGGTCCTTCAGGTTGAATGTCTCTGTCACTGTAGAGACAGTGGTGGTAAAGGAGACCCTCTGATGCCACTGTGCATCCCT
Organism: Lagopus leucura; assembly: GCF_019238085.1. Lineage (NCBI taxonomy): Eukaryota > Metazoa > Chordata > Aves > Galliformes > Phasianidae > Lagopus > Lagopus leucura. The sequence goes on along the minus strand of NW_024962295.1, from coordinate 850,358 downwards.
GTGTGAGGAAACGAGAAGTAATGGTCCTGTGTATGAAATACATCTTCAGACTAGCTTCTGTTGTGGTACTGAGTTAACTGTTCTAACTGTACTGTTTGGTTAATATCAGCTGTCTCACTCAGATCTGCCTTACAATAGTGCTTTTCTGCTCATCACCCACAATAAATGAATGTCCTAAGAATTACCTGACCCTTTTTGTGTCTTGCATCTATACACATATCCTAACATTAAAGCCTTCCTTACATGAGGAATTGAAGAGGTTTTCTGGAAAATACTGACTTCTTACTGACAGCAGCTTAGTTCTGCAGCTAACAGTTGGGCATTGCATAGCTGTGTCTGCCTCTAAAGCCAGCCTTGTTGGTGGATCTGGTCTCTACTATTTTGTGACTGATGTGTATCTGCCCTGTGCAGCCAGTGGGGAAACACAGATCCCTGCTTGGAAGAAAAGGGTGGGAAGCAGGGAAAGGCTCAGAGCAAACCTGCTATGGAAAACTTTTTGGTTTTTCACTCATTTTAAAGGAAACACAGGAAGAATCTTTCTTTTTGTTGATCTTCTAATTGGTTCTTCTCAGTGGGAGTCTAGCATGTATCTTTTCAATAAAGGCTTTTCTTTCATACAGATCTTACCAGTATAAATTAATTTCCTTATCTATTACCCACCTGTAACAAAAGTCAGCGTCCACACATGGCTCAGATGGGGAACTAATCTAAAGCTTCTGCAATTAAAGACTAGTTAGACCCTTGTACTACACCTTGCATGACTCAACTGGAGTTCTGCAGTAACGTTTTTGCCTGGAGTGATAAAGGATTTCATAATTTGATGGCATTTCTGTATCTACTGTCAGACTGCTGTGCTCTATTTGCACATAGAAGAATTATATTGAGAAAACTCTCAATGAGCATCAGGCTGTAAGGGAGCAAAATGTAATGTGTTATGTGTAAAATAATAAGTGTATTTTATTTTGATTCTGAAAATGTCAGTGTGGTGGGGAGAAAAGGAGAACTGAATAGGTCTCTGCATCACCCACAAGAAATCTGATTTAGCCCACCCCTGTGCCACTTCTCCCACAGCCACAACTTCTTATTTGCTGGTGAATGACTTCACAGATCTACCAGAGGAAAAAAAAAAAAAAAACCCACCTACTTGAAGATTTGTGGATCCAGCTTGAAAATTCATTTCCATTGAAACAATGCAAATGGAACTTGAGTATTCCGGGATGACTTATTCTAAGTAATAATAGTAAGAATTTTAAGTGTCCAAAAACAAAAAGCTGAAGTTGGATTTGTTGAATCTTTAGCTGTGTTCACTTCATGTATCTTCAAACGTGGTGCTAACATATAATTGTCTTAAACTCACACTGACACTATTAGGGATAGGAGCCTAACTGCATAACCTTGGTGGGACTTGAGCTTCTGAATCAGTGTTCTTCATATCACAAATCCATTGGTGTACAACCCAAGAGAGAATTCCATCTTTTTTTGTCGAAGCACTATGTAATGTAAAATACATTTGTTAGAGTTAACCTTTAATAGTAAGAATCCCCAGTGCTTGAAGAGGATGTACCTGGGACCTTGTTCAACCAACTGTCTGAAAGGCTGAGGAAAAACACTTTGGCCCTTTCTGGATCTGTGAGTATTGCAGAGGCATTTGCTATTATTAATTTACAAAACCGATTGGATTGCAGCCTGTTTAATTTCATGGGCTTTCCCAGTTCTTGAAGCCTTTTTGATTTTCTGCATAGTGACATGAGAAGTGCCTTGGGCAGAATGCCCCTGTAGTGTGCCTTAATGATGAATTTCCATAAGGGACTCAAAGGAGAGGATTTAGGTACAGCATTCAAATCTGGGAAAACTCCCTGCGAAACTGCCAGTAGCTGTCAGTTATAAATATTCTGTTTTTTTGGTGGCAATAAGAAATCTGTCAGTGACAAAGCAAACAAATTCTGGTAGATTGGCTTCTGGTATTATGAAAATCTCTATTCTAAGTGCACTAGGAAGTTTCTTGGAGCAGTTCCTTCTGAGAAGGAAGCTTTTTTAAAGGAAAAAAAGAGCTTGATGAACAAAATGTCAGCTGAAAAGAGTTCTAAATACCAAGAATGGGACATCGATATTTTTTTTTATCTTAACTATAAAAAATGGTTCGTAAAGTGTTCTATCCAGCCACAACAATGTTTATTCTAATCACTGTCTGAAGAAAATAAATGGGAGGCTACCAAAGGAAACTAATATGGAGAATAGATTCTTTCTTCAGGGAAGAAAAGGTTTTGATTATGATTAAAGGCGCTTTTACTGGCTGAGTTTTTAAGTAGGTGTAATTTCTAATTACTTCAATTATCTCATCAGGATTATGAAGCTAGAGCTATTTTAATCACACGTATAATTAAAAAAATTAATTTTCAAGATGCATTACAAAGCTTATAAGAAAGTTATAGTTCTCTTGTAGTTATGGAGTCAAAGTTTAATGTCAGAAGAACAACTAGATAGAATAAGAAGTTGGGAACACGGGTTAATCAGTTGAAGAAACCTGTTTTTCAAGGAGTAAATGCCTGTACTCTATAGCCTTTAAGAATGGACCAATCCCATTCTGTTTTCTATAATTTACTGCTTCAGAAAGTTGTGTGCCAGTTCCTTACACAAAGAAGTACCTCCTGGTTACATTCTCCAAAAATACATCTGCTTACCTTGCTGCACACAGCTTACCTTGATGCACACTCATGCTGCAAAGCCTGCAGTGAGCAGCACTGACAGATTCCAGCCTGCCACCTTGGGAGTTCAATTGTTCTTTATGCATCAGAGACCTTTTCCTTCTGATATTCTGAGAAGTGATGTCTGATACAGTTCTGCAGCATCCAGGTTGTTTAGCCACAGTCTTTAAGAAGCATTACACTGCGATTAACTATAGAAGAACACTTACATGATTTCACAACCACCGTCTCTAGCCAGCTGAAACCGAGCTTGGCTTATACAGTTCAGAAAGTGACAGTAAAAGGGAGGGAGGGGGGCATTCTGTTTCATTTACAGCCAAGCAGAAGCAGCTCTATTATAGAACAGTCTGAACTCCCCAGTCTGTAGTCTGCTAGAACAAATCTGATGTCATTTTCACAGTACAGATTGCTTCTAAGAATTTTAATTTGAAGTATGAAGTCCATAACGTGAAGCTTAAAAAGTAGAATGTGTAGCTGTTTGTTGTATTTGGATTTACCCGGAATTGCATTCAGCTTTGGAGCATCAGCAGAAGGACATGGAGATGTTGGAGCAGGTTTAGAGAAGGTTAAGAGGATGCTCAGAGGACTGGAGCATCCCTGCCACAGTGATGTTGAGAGTTAGTCTTTAGAATGGAGGTCTCAGGGGAGACCTTGTAGTGGCCTTTGGTATTTCAAGGAAGCCTGCATGAAAGCTGGAGAAGGGCTCTGTTAGAGAGTGTAGTGATAGGACAAGGGGTAACGGCTTCAATCTAAAAGAAGGTAGATTCTGATTGAATGTAAGGATGGAGTGATTTACTCAGAGGGCAGTGAGGCACTGGCACAAGTTGCTCAGAGAAGATATGGATGCTCATCACTGGAAGCGAAGGCCAAGTTGGATGGGGCTTTGGGCAACCTGGTCTATGGTAGGTGTCCATGCTCTTAGCAGAGGTGGAGATGGAATTAAGTGGTTGGTCTGTAAGGTCTCTTTCAACACAAACACTTCCATCATTCCAACTCTTGCTTCTGCTGCTAGGTAAGCTGAAAAACAAAATAATCATTTGCTACCATCAACAGGCGGGATGTAACTGAATCTGATACATTAATTTTGAAGTTTCTGTAAAAAAACAAAAAAAAACAAAAAAAAACAAAAAAAAAACCCTCATGTTTACGTTGATCATTAAATAATTCATTATAATTGATGACACTTCCATGAAAAGCAAACAATTGCATTGGCTAGACTAAGACTTTCATAGACTTTCATAGGAAAATAATACCATTAGAGTTAGAAGGGACTTTTAAAGGTCACCTAGTCCAACTCCCCAGCAACAAACAGGGACACCTACAGCTCCATCAAGTGCTCAGTGTCTGATCCAGTCTGACCTGAATATCTCCAAGGATGGGGCATCCACCACATCTTAGGGCAATCTGTGCCAGTGCTTCGTCACCCTTACTGTAAAAACTTCATACTTATATCCAAACTACACCCCTAGTCCTTGAGTTTGAAACATTTCACTTTGTATTGTCCCGACAGACCGTGATAAAGAGACTGTTCTCTTCTTACAGACCTGCTGTGACTTTCCAAGTGTCATTGAGGGGGGCTTGATGATTATGTCAGCCAATTCCCTCTGGACTCTGTGATGCATCTCATTGGGGCCCATAGACTTACAGATGTTCATTTTTCTCAGATGTCACTCATCCAGATCTTTGCTTACAGCAGGAGGGGCATTGCTCCCCCAGTTTCCACCAAACATTCATAGACCGCAAGAGTAATTACTGGGTTTTTGCTAATTTTAGGTAGATCTGCAGAGGAAGAAAAACATGAATCCCTCTTTTAATGGAATCCATTGAATGGCTTGTATTTGCCTGAGTCTTAATGAATTGATTTCAAGAAAAGTGATTCCCAGTGCACGACAACGTTATATTGATTCTGATGCTGGCATATAAAACTTGTAACACTTCTCTGTATACATGGAAATCCACACTTCAAATGAAGATTCAACAATTTACACGGTAATCTCAAGTGAATTAAGCTGGTCTTAGAAAAATTTTAAATCTCAGCTGATTTCTTTCTCCGTGGCAGGATTCATGCTGTGCAGTACTCCAAAATGCCAATTAATATTTCCCTTTTAATTAGTTTATTCTTATCCATTAGAATTATGCCAAATGATTCTTAACCACCTGTCCTGAATGCCTGTGGCTTGCAAGGAACAAAAACTAAAATTACTGGGGACAGTGCTTTAAGGACTAATATGCTTCCCTATGATTTTATAAGCATGCTGGTCTATCTGTGGCTTCTTGAAACAGGTATAACTCACTCCTGATCATTGATTTCACAGCACAGAAGATGCTACTGCAGAGTAGAATAACTTCATTTTGCATTTTTAATAGAGGAGTTTTGTTGTTTTCTTGTTTGGGGACATTCTTTCAACTGCAGGGAAAGGCTTGCTTTAATAAATAATGATACAGAGGGCCAGCTGGAAGTGTGAGATTTGGCATTTTTTGGTGAGGAAAGAAGTAATGTTAACCTTTGGCTAAAACCAACACAGACAATAGTATATTCTGTTAAATATACTTCGTAAGAAACCCCTCTTCCTCAGTTTAACAGGTAAGAAAGATGTGGAAATCAGTCTAAGGTCATACATTTAATACTAAGGTTAAACATCAAGATACAGAATCTTGCTGTCAGTATAGATTTCACGAAGTTTTAATCTGGGAGATCATTTCATGTAATGTGACAGATAAGGAGAGGCTCAGGGGGCCTCTACTAGTTTGTGTATGCCAGTAAGAACTAAAAAATGCTTCTTTCTAAAGTTTGCAGAAGTAGAACCAGTTGATAAAGCAATAAGCACAGTCTCACATTCCTGAACTTGTGCTAGGGAGTGTGCATGCTATTAGCAGCAATACCAAAGGATTATTTATGATTTCTAAGTTACTGCCAAACAAATCAATTAACGGCCGATTTCTTTTTCCACTTTGTCACTCTATTATAACAGAAGTCCTCTAATTGTTTTTATAGACTGAAACTAAGTCAATAAATGTTTTTATTGACCTGTGGGGAGTTCAATATGCGGTTAACATTAAAGTGGATGGCTTCTGGGGAGCTCTGAGAAGTGACTGAGTTCTATAAAATGGATAGATAAATGTTGCAGGTTGTGAAGTGCTAGCAAAGATTTAAAAAGATTTAGTCTGCTGTGTCTTGACTCTTCTTTCTTATCCCTCTATCATGCTTTTTTAGCCCAAAGGATAGGGATTTTCAATTCAGTATTTGTCATTAACTCTTATGGAGGAAGTGAGCTTGTCAAGTGTGACAGCTAATGGTAGTTTGGTCGTTAGGTTCTGAGGATACTAATCTCTGGGTCACTTTGGGAACCGATAGCTGCAGGGCAAACTCTCTCAAATCAGGCTTTTCTCTGGAGACAGCATTGATCTAGAATTGAAGCTCAGGGCAAACTACTGAAACAAGTATTCCACTGGACAGAAGTGAAAGTATTGCTGATTCCTTCCTACGGAGCACGGTACTTAGGAAAAGCAAAAGAAACCAAACAAGAATTTCTAATGTCATGGTAACAAATTTTCTGGCGTGAGCTGACTTCGATGAGTAATGAGTGGAGATGCACCTTGGACAAATGGGCAGCAGATTTGGAAAATAAAATGGACAGCAGAATGTCTTTATGCTGCCTTTATCTTAGCTTGTGGCCTAGCCTGCACCAAGATGCATCATTAAGCTTGTGCCTCTGATAGAGTATACAAGAAAGGCTGTAGTGTTATTGTTGGCTTAGAAACATGGAGTAATAGTAAATACAGCTTTACAGATCTTTATTTGAAGCTTCATCTAATGTAGCTTAAAGATAACAATTGCTTCAAGTACCACAACTAGAGACTGTTATCTCAGCTGGATTCTGCAAAACTGAAAGGGAACAAGGCAAACATTCAAAATTAAAATCAGTACATCACGTGGCCACCAGAACTCAGTATGGCAAAAAATGCAGTTTTTCAAGATTTTCTCTTTTCAGTATGCCAAGATCTCAATGAAGCCCTTGTTTTTTAAGCTTTATTATGACTTTCTGCTATGTACCTACAAATTGCTGTCACATGGAGTGGTGCTGTCCAACATTATTGGCGCATTAAGCATTATATCTTAGAGCTCAAGTAACTTAATACAATCTGTTATGAAATAGTAACTTCAAGCGAATGTGCAATATTTTGAAGATTAGTTCTGAAAAAAAAACCAATGTATATTGTTAAAGTACAACTCATTTCATGCATGCGGTATATATTTCTCTATTTCTGACTAGCGAGGATGAATTCCAAAGAACAGCTCAAATTGATTTTATTACTGACAGCAACAGTGGGGAAATAACCTGTGCCAGGACTATTCTGCACATGCAGTCATGGAAGATCCAGTTTTGCTTCCATTATAACTTTGGTGCTCCTGAAACTTCAAGCGGTACTTTCTGCTGGATGCTGCACTCAGAGTTTACTAAGCCACTGGAAAAATGCCTGAAGCATGGCTGTTATGCCTTTTTACCCCTCTTTTTTGGCCTCAGAATGTCTCTTCTGAAGATAGAAGTGAAATATTTTATCCCCATTAGCATGGAAGAGTTACTTCTAATTTGAAGGAAATACTGAAACATGATTTCTAGCAGTCTGTAAAATGAGAGCCCGTTTCATCTCAGATGAGAGGGATTTCTCCTATTTTAACTGCTTTGGTGGAGGAGAGAAGAAAGGTCAAGGGCAACCAGTCCACAGCAGGGGGTTGGAACTGGGTTGTCATTAAGGTACCTTCCAAAGCAACTATTCTGTAATTCTATGATTAAAAGTACTGCGTTCAACATTTAGATCTGGAATCCGTGAAGGACCAGTACAGCTTCCTCCTCTGCAAGACACTGTATGGAAAGTTAACTACTGTCACCAGCTTTTCACAACTGGTGCCTCAGCCCGTCTGCCATAATAGCTTTTACACTGGAGGCACTGAGTGACCTCAGTGGCTTGCTAGCTAGAGATGTGCCTGAAGCCTGTTTCCAGCAGGTGTCTGTGTGCAGAATGACTTCTTAGGGAACTAATGTTTTTTGGTTTCTGTTTAAAGCAGCTGTTGATGGTTCTTTAAATCAACACTCACGTAAGGAAGATCATCATAGAATCATAGACCAGTTCACGAATCATAAAATTCTAAGTTTTTCCAAGTTTCCACAGAATAAACTTAGTATATCCAAGAACTTCATCCACACATAGGTTCCTCTTAGCACTTTCAAAATATTTACTTGACTCTGAGTAGAGATTACTTGCTACATTTTGGGTAGCTGGGGTGGTGTCAAATGTTGAACGTAATTCAGAACGGAGCTTAAAAACAATTGCCATGTAACAAGGTACTGTGGTAAGATACGGTCACACTGCTTGAAAATAAGAGTTTAATTTAACCTTTATAGGGTTCTTGCGTGCTATTAAATGCAAACATACATTTCTAATCAATTTAAAGTGTGCTGTGGGATAAGTATTTACTGTGCAACTACTGAAGTGACTGTTTACATCAATTTTTAGTATTGAACATGAAATAACAATTGATAATCTAAATGCAAAAACCACCCTATTTAAAATTGGTGAATGAATGCTTTCCAAAAATGTGCATCAGAACTTTTCATATCCTGGTGTTTTGAACTAAATCCCATTCACTTCAGTTTGTTTAGAGAAGAGGAAGGACTATGGCTTATGGCTAATTTAATCAAATAGTGAGATTTCTTTCTTGCCTTACCTGCTGCAGATAAATTTATAGGAGGGATACGATGCTTAATTAACCCCATAATTCTTACATATGGATTAATTAGCATATAAATTAGGGTTTCTTCTGTATTGCGTGGAATAGGCTACAGCATCAAACATAATTTATTCTTCTGCACCTAAGATTTCTGCTTAATTGCTTTAATATGGAAGTATTAGGTCTGTTGTCTGCCTTGTGTACTCTCTACACAGCACTACACCTGACAAACAGCATTTCAGAATGTTCAGAGAACGAACAATGTCCTGATTGCTGTGTGACAGAAATGGAAGTTGTAGGTAAAGACATCTAACAGAAGGAAACCATCAGAGATACATGTACCCTTAAGCTTCCTGTATTAACTTACTCTAGGCTTCTGATCACTCCTCTTTGTGATAGACTGGAGATGTCTAAAGTAAAAGGCTTAAATGAAAATCATAGAAAGTAGAACAGAATTGTACTGTGGTTTGCAGCTCCACAAAGTGTCTTTTTCACCCTAACCCTTGAAATAACCCTATTTACCTTTGAAACAAAAGGTGAGATCACAGCCCCCCGAGACTCCTGTGCTCTTGTATACAGCTCAGTGAGAATATGCACAGAAATAAATGCTTCCATTTCTTCTTCTTGGAGCAAATCAACTTGCAGTATATAGCAGTAAGTTGCTGAACGTCCAGACCCCAACTGAGTGACATGTCCTCTCTTTGAAGGCTGTCTGTACTGAGCTATGAGTCCACAGACTATGTAGGTCTCTCCAAAAGTAACGCCTCCTATTTATTTCCATGTGAACTACAACAGATACTTAAGGCACAATAACACTATTTACAGAGCATATTTGCAGCTGCAAAACACTATTTTTCTACATAGTCAGTGCTACTAGCTGTGCATTTTCACCAGTGCTGAACAGGAGCCTGTGTGACATGGTCGTGCAAATCTGCCCCAGCAGAGGTGACCACTGTGTCTGTTGCCAACTGCTGAAATGCTCTTCCCATCCTTCACTGTGCTACATTTACTGCTTGGTCTCCATAAGCATTCGGCAAGTGCTGATGAACACCAGTGGGTGCCGTTTTTCCCCACACCGAGAAAGTCAGTGACACACCTTTGCTTCTTGTGCTTTTCAAAAACAGGGTTTTTTTTTTGCCAGAAATAACTCGGCTCAAGGGAGAACTATGAGTGCTTTCTTGACAAGCTCTTCCTAATTTAAGAGCATTTTTTGGAAATGTGGGAGGTGTATGAAGTGCATGCTGAGAAATATCCATTGCAAAGACAATTCTGTCACTCTGCTGTCCTTTCTAAAATCAGTAGACCAATAGCAGGAATCTGCATTTTACAAACATTCTTGTTAGAAATTTGTCCTGTAAGATATGAATACTGTAACTTATTCCAGTCTACTCCTAGCTTACACAAAGTTAAGAACTTTGAGCCTAAAGCTATCAGATCATGGAAACTCTGGTTATGTTTTGGTTATAGTAGAATTACGTAGTAAATTTTCCTTGGTACTCGTGGCAGAAATCTATGCTCTGCGTTTCCAACAGGGAGGAGGAGAAGCCATGATCTGCATTAGTTGGATGGCTTTCAGTTAGTTTCATGAGTAGAGGTCTGTGACTAGTTGAGTCCCCAGCCAGTTCTTACTAACTTACCTTGGTGTGTGTATAGCTTTCGAATCACCAACTTTCAGATGAGATGATGAAATTTAGTTGATTTTGTTGCTGTCCTGCAAATGAATATTTTTCTTTTGTCTTGATGCTATGATAACAAAAATAACTGAAGATACTGAAGAGCATTAAACAGTGCTGATGTTGAGTTGAAATTTTTTTATTGTATCTGAAGAATCAGCCTTTCCTAATGCATTATGCATTAACTTTAGGTGGCATCAGACCAATTAAGAAGCAATTTGATGAAAGTATTGTCTAGGAAACAGTGCACTCCCCCATTAACGACAGGAATGAAATAAGTTAGCAGGCACATATTCAATACTGGTATTTCATCCACTTTTCTGTAACTGATCAAACCCAAGCTGTGAAGCATGGAAAAGCTGAAATTAAGGTATTGTGCAGGAAATCTGCACACAGTATGAAAATACATGTGTGTGTGTGCACAGCACTTCTGATGTAGTTACTATTCTGGAGGCTGACAGAATTGCTTATTACTGCTGACATATCTATTGTGAGTAATTGAAGACAGGGTCTTGGCTAAAATGTAACTCTTTGAACTCAGTTTTTCATACCTGAACATCTGCTTGAGATGGATTTTTTTTGTTTGAGGCTGAATTTGGCAACCTTACTGTTCTGCTAATGTAGTGCAAAGGAAGGAGGAGGGATGCAGATGACAGGAGGACAGAAGAAGGTGAGCAGAGAGAAGGAGCTAATGGAGCAGTGTCTGGACCAGTCATTAAGTTATTCATTCAGATGTGGGGAAGCTAACCTGTGGAACCAAAACATGACAAATCCAGTTTGATTTCTGCAGCTTCATTTTTCTTTAGACTGTGTCTGTCTGCTTAAAGGAGCTACAAAGCTGTCTCAAATAGAGCCCCACAGCAGGGGTTGGAACTAGATGACCTTTAAGGTTTCATCCAACCCAACCATTCTGTGATTCAGTCGATGTTCATGCCAATGTCAGGGAAATCCCAGATGGAGAACAGCTGGCTGGATGATGCCCGAGTTTTACTACTTTCAGGGCTGCTGGAGAATTATTACCAGCTGTTGACTGGAAGCACTTGATTTTCAACCCATATTTGCAGCCTTGCCCTGAATATTGCTTAGTATTGGATGTGAGAATTAGGTTAAACTTCTGTCTTGGCATTTTTCTTATCACTGTGTGAATCACAATACATCATTAAAGACTGAGGAAAAAGTGTGTGTGATTAGTACTAGTCACTAGATTGTGACTAGTACAGAAGTTGCTATACCATTTCATTAGTGGGGTTAAATTGGTCTAGTACTAGTGAGTTGATGAGGCAGTACCACACAGATGTGTGATGGTTTGAGCCTGATGGATTGGCTAGAGAAACTAGCCTAAGTGAAGAACAGTGGCATATGTTTAATATCTTTATTGATGACCTGGATGAGGGCATTGAGTGCACCCTCAGTAAGTTTGCAGATGACACCACGTTGGGAGGAAGTGTCGATGTGCCTGGGGGTAGCAAGGACCTAGCAAGAGGGATCTGGACAAGTGATTGCTGGGCTGACGCCAGTGGGATGAATTTCCTTAAGGAAATTTAAGCTAGAATCGATGAGCAAAAACAATCCTTTGTGCCTGATGCTTGAATCAGAAATTTGGCTGTTGGGAGATCGTGTAAGGCAGTGATGCTGAATCCTCATTTCTAATATCTTATTTCACTCTCAGTTTGCCATAAGGTACAATGCTTTTAAGGCTGACACAAGCCATTGTCTACTGGAGAAACAAGCTTTTGGAGAATAAAAGGGATAACCAAAAAGGCTAAATTGCACTAGAAGTTTTACCTGGCAATTTCATCTTGCAGTATAAAGTAGCCTTTGTGTTTGTGACTTTATTGCAAGGCTGAAGTAACACCAACATTACAGTGCTTATTATAAAAGCATGGGCAGCTCAACAATGAAGTGCAGAAAGAACAGAGCGTAACTGGAATGAAAACTGTCATAATCTGACACTGCACAAAGATTGCCCAGGAGGAAATAAGGAAACTGAAATCATTGAAAGCACTATGCAGAATGTTGCTTTATGATATACAGCAGTAGGTGGAATTAACTGCCAGGATTTTGCATATCTTCATATTTTGCTTCCAGTATGAGATCAGTCATTCAGACCAGACAGCATTAAATAGCAGCTTAGCTTATTCACCTATTGGTGAACACAGAACATCTACCAACCCCTCCTCACCCAGCAGTAGTTCAGATGAACTTTTGCAAAAGGTAAAATGAAAGGGGAACAACTAAGATAAAGAATAAAATATCCACAGATCTGGCCATAATACAAGGATGGGATAGCAGGCGAAAAACAGAGCTGTAAATCTTGTGGCACTCCTGTCTTTTCTGTCCATAATTATTGTGATTTACTGTCTGTTCAGCATATGCAGAGGAATCAGGTAAGGCAGTTAGTGCTGGGGCTTAGGCATTTGAATATTACTTAAGAAAAGCTTTGATCTATTGCAGATTCCTTTATGATACACTCAGGATTCATCACAAATCTTTCTACAGACCTGAGCTGAAACTAAATATACACACATGAAGTAAGTGTTAGCCTTGACCACTTCTTAATCCAACTTTAGATTAAAGTGATGTAACGTCCTGGCACCTGTCAGATGTGTGTTTTAAAGTGATGGTCAGATGGGATTCCAGCAATTGCAATGAGCTGTTCTGTTGTGGCAGAATACTGCCTCAGAGCTAGGGGTGGGGTGGGATGGCTTAGCCACTGGGCTTTTGTCCCATATTGTTTTACCCTCCATAGTTTTTGTATGTAAATGTGTAAAACAATTCTGCAGGAGAAGAGATGTGCTGATCCTAATGGACAACATCATTCACTTCTGAAACAAGGGACAAAGTATGGAACTAATGCACTGGATAAGGTGTTGCTTGCCTAATGCAGTGTCCTGTTAGAATGGTTACTGAGATTGTCACATCTGTATAAATGAGAAAATTATCATTTTTCTAAAGCAGGATTTTTTGTATCTGGAAATGAGTGTAGCTGGATTAAAAGTCTAGTTAGGGAGGTAAAGTATTGTCTTGTGAAACAGCAGAACCTGCTTTCTGTGATGGGATTTGATTCATCTTGACTGGAATATGAACAAGCCTGACTATTTACTTGGAAAGATTGGTCCAAGGTAGAATGGTTTAAAAACTTTACCATGTAACTCACAGATGGAGAACTTTGCCTCGATTCCCAACAGCATAAAGGAACTTTCTTGATATGAGTTATGGGAAGCTAAGGCCATGTCATTTACTTGCTGACCACTTCTGAATATTACAAGTTAAAACCTGAAGAAAACAAAACAGACTGGTTGTTTTTAATATTTGCTGAAGCAGTTTAAAATATCCCCTGCATCTAGATAATATCACTAGGTACTCATTTTCAAACTGCATACTGTACTTGTAGACGTACGTATAGCAGCAAAACTGATGAAGTGAACCACACAAACAGCTGGTTCTGTTTTCATAAGTTTCTGTTTAGGATAGGAAGCTTTCTTGTGAGGTCAAATGCTGGGATTAATTCTAATGATACTGTGGAAATTCTGAGTAAATTTGCTTAAATTATTTGATCTTGAACTCAAGTTTCGTCCTGGTGTTCTGTTAGCCCAAATGGACCATAGATATTCTAGCTAAATATTTGTAGGTTCCTCCCCTCTACCAACCCTCTTTCATCCAGCATTACTCAGAGTTAGGAGAAAAAACAAGTAAAGGGAAAAGGTAAGTGGAGTTTTCAAAGCGAGATGCAGTAAGAAGTGCAGCTGGAATTATTTTACTTTGATGAATAAGTTAATGTGGCAGTGAAAAGGAGTCCTGAAAATGTTCCAGCTTCAAATGAAACACATGCCTATCTATGCAGGTTTAGTGATGTCAAGAAGCAGCTCCATGTGTGCCACATACAAACCAGAAGTTAATTTCTGTTTAGCACAGCATGTGCATCTAGCTTCAAGCTAGTTTCATAACAGGTATAGATCACAAACTGGGCAGGTCCCCAGAGAAGGGCTCAGAATTCATGCTGCCTCTACCCTCAGTCTGAAAAACACCCCATGCCTCCTCTTTCTGAGAAGAACTATCTCAGTGCTCAGTTCTGCTTAACATGGTCTGAAAGGAAATGTAAAGAAGAGATGATACCCAGTGCTTTGAGGGGAGAAAAATGTTCCATAACTTCTGGACTCTGTTTTGGTGACTTATTTAGCAACAGATGCTGACACTACAGAGAGAGCTGTGGTTTTCACTGCATTGCATATCATGCACAGATTAAAACGTTTTAATAAATTTATTCCATGTCCTGGAAGAACAGGGAGGGGCTGGGCCCCTTCATCCCCTTATCTGGGTTTGGGCTTTTTGGTATAATTAGACAAGTTCAGTCAACCCACTGGAAAAGAGGTGAGTAAGGAAACTTCTACTCCAGAACTGACAAGCTAATTCCCCTTTGTAGGGGAACTGACAGGGCTTGAACTGGTGATGGAGCGCCTGGTGAAGGGGCACAGCTGCCCAGGGAGCACAGGCAGATTGTGTGCACTTGTGTTCCCCACATGACCAGAAGGGCTGCACCCAGAGTGGAACCACCATAGGCTTATATAAGGGCCAGCCATTGATAGGAAAGCATTTTTCAGATTTGGGCTGCTTCCTCAGGAGGAGCGCTGCATAGCAAGAAAGCCTCTTCGCCAGCTGGGTGAGTTCAACTCTTTTTCTGTATGTGTCTGTTGGTTTATCTGTGGATACTTTACCTGGTATCATCAGCAACGATTCTGTTTCTTTGTGAGCAGAATGCCCTGTACTGTATAATAGGATCTGTCCTGCAGTATGATTGTAGTACAAGGTAGTACAGCTTATGTTTTAATTATGGTCTCCTGTCCTGTTGCTGCTTTCCTTTGCTAAAAGTTACCTGTTTGGAATGTCGTAGCTTACTTTGATACCCTTTTCTCAACGGTAGAGAAGCATCAGCACTTATGCTGTTGTCCATCCCGGTATATTTGAGATATGTCATAACCTATGTAGGCTTCTGTACTTGCTTTTGCTGTAGAGGGATGTGCAGACCTCAGTTCTGTCACAGCTGTATTTGAGGAGCAGTTCCTTTGTATTTCTCAGCAATTTTTAGCCCAGCTCTCTTACAGCACGATGGGACCTCCTTCTGAAAATGGAACTGTTCTCCAGCCAGTAATTAGAGGGGCATGAGGATGACTTCAAACCCATCCTGTTGCTGTACCCCTGGAACAGAGCTGTTCTGCAGTGTCCCCCATGTCCCTGTCATCTTGGGCTGGTTTGGGTTATGCACTAGTTTACTGAAGCAAAAACTAATCAGTAATTAAAGCAGTGCTACCTCTAACACCTACAGTAGTAACAGTGAGTTTAAAAGGCTCTGCTCTGTGCTAGTTGATGTGGCTTTAGAGCCATGTTGTGAAGTATGAGTTGGTTCCTGCTTTCCTTCTGTGTCCGTCTCATGTTTTGGAGTGGTGTTGATCAACCTGTACAAGTACAGGAACATCTGTAGGAATCCATGTAATCAGTTCTGTAGCATTCTGCTTAGAAGGCCAAGGGAAGTCGTTGGCCCAGCTCACTTCCACTGCATTTCCTCAAGCCATTGTGCCAAGGAAGGCAGAATCGGGTCTTGATGGCTGTTTTGTTGAGGTGCAGAGGCACATTCAAGTCTGCACCAGCTTTGCTGATACCTCGAAGACCTGCAGCAGTTTGTACTCTTGTGGGCTGCGTACCCTTGGTCATGCCTGTGGCCAAGGTTGGAATAGCTCCAGGAAGAAGTTTGTGGAGAAGAACTAGAGAAGCCAAACTCTCCAGCATTCCCCTTGTAAATGAATCTTGAAACAGCACTGCTCCACCATCTGCCAAATTCCTGAGAAGAGATTCAATATCTTCCTTGAGGGGTACAAATTCAGTATACATAGCTGAGCCACCCGTGACTGTGAAATTAATTCTTTTGTAAGGATCTATGTGGATCCTGGCTCGTGCAAAGCAAGTACAACAGCCATTCCTGTCCCCATCCTGCTCCCTCCTACCAGTTGCACCAGTGTGTGTATGCAATTCAAGCACCAACATACAAAAAATAAGTCCTGTATTTTAATAACTTGTTTCTGTATTAAGGGCTTTTTGCCAGAAATATGTGGGATGTTATCCTGGGTTCTGTGAAATGGATTTTAAGCAGCTGTTTATATAAAACATGAGTGATGAATTAACTCATTTCAGTGCATGTTCATAGTACTGCATATCATAACAGCTTGTTCCAAGAGTGGACCAATACTGCTGTGGGCACTGGAGCAGCAGGGGAGTTTTACATAGTAGAAATATGGGTGCTTATACTGTCGTTTTCATTACGGTGTGAACTCTAGATTATCTCTTTGATGATCAGAATTTCCATAAACATGGAAAAAAACATCTAGATGCAAGCACCTAACATGACAGGCTTTATTTCTTGATGGGATAGGACTGCTGGATGTCAATGGAAAAAACAATGTGATCGGTTTGGAAAATCTGGTTATTCTTACAGACTGAACAAATGGAATTAGACTCCTGAAATGTTATGCACTTCTGCTTCTGTAGAACTGGACTTTTTGGGCTGGGGAGATCCCTGCTTGACAGTGCTGAATGCTCATAAATCAGACTGCTGTTATAACAAGGATCCATTCTCACCAGTGACAGTGGAATTTATCATTAACAACTGTATGACAAGAAAAAACCTGGATATTCAGTTTGGGGACTCTTTGTAACTTCTTGTGGATTGTAATCTATCTCCTGTGTGGCCTTCAAAGGTGACATTATTTCAAGTCTCCAGCAGGCAGAATGCACTGTAAGTGGTAAGGAAGAAAATACCACTACTGATCATTCTTGTAAAAACAGCTTTCTGAATGCTTAGTCCATTTCTGGTCTAAAAGACAGTTCCTCTTGCTGCACGAGTAAATCAGTCTCGTTTTATGCTCATCTTAATTTGTTGAGGATAATAGCACTGATTCTCTTTGTTACCCTAGTATTTTTACGGATTGCTTGTGTGTGCTAGGTTGTCCTAGATCCTTCTGTAAGCAATAGTGTCATTTACATAAAGGCAGAGCATGACTGAAATGCTATTTTTGCCAAAGTATTGAAGAAAGAGCAGCTCCCTGCTTCACTTATTTGAAATCCTGCTTGGAGAATAAGGGAACTCGTAGGTTAGGATAAGTACTGCTCTAAAAAAATATGTTTTTTAAATTAGGTTGTTACCCATTGTGTCGCCTGGCAGTAAGAAATGTGAGTATCCCATCTGGTTATATGACAGATCCCCTGCCAAAGTAATGGGCTGCAGCTGTAAGTTCTCTGGGAAAGATCACTTCCATAGCTGCCCCAGACATACCTTCTTCCATATACTGCAATCTGAGATTGAAATACGTGAGAAACTATTTGGTATTTAATTGATATATGGTCTCAGGATTCCTGAGATGACTAAGGAGCTTAAGCTTCTATTCTTCTTGCTGAAGAAGGCTCTTGAAAGCTTGCTATTTCATTAATAACATCAGCTTTCACTTGTACTTCTGCACCATGATGATAAAAACATTGATGTGAACTCTCGTTTGAGTATTTCTGTGTTTGAATGTGAAAGCTGCTGCGTCTTACCTCCAGAATCTTTTTTTATTGCTAGCTATTAGCCTAAAATCTTTCAAAGAAAAATGCGTGGTAACAGATTGACTGGCCAGCAGTAGTCTATTCCAGCTGTGCAACAGCATATTCTACAATGCTGGTGCCCCATGGGAGCTGCAACAATATTCCTATTGTGTTCTGCTCAGATATGTCTCCCCATTCCCAGGCTCTTTGCTGGAGGGCTGAGCAGGAGAGGTCGTGCAGCTGTGAAAGGAACAGCAGCCAAATTTCGTTCTGTGCTTGAGCTGATTCAACTGCTGCTGCCTTCCCAGTACTCAGCCTCTGGCTCCGAGGCCTGTTTGTTCAAGTGGTAATTCCTGGATACCTTGAAAGCCCTTTATTGTGTGGATGGAAATGTATTAGACCAAGTGATGTTTCGGAACAGCTGAAAGCTGATCAGCAGCATAAGCCTTTATTGGCCCTAACAATTCTCCACAAAGCCACAGCAAAGTATGAAGCTGCTTTTCAGAAATCTCCAGTATAACCCACTACAAGAAGAGCCTTTATCTTAACTCATTGAAAACAAACAAAACCCACCAAACTTTTTCTCTGATTCCTCACGTCTCTGGAGCTTGAAGAGAAGGTCAGTACTTTCCTTGACCTGCTGAGATCACTTGCCCAGCTCGGTAGCTTTTTCTCCCACGTGAGACCTTTCTCCATTTTTGCTAACCTCTGAGTCTCTCTCGCTGCCCTGCAGCTGTAATCCTTCAGCTGCTCACCAAAGTGAATAGTTTGGGGAGGATAAAAACAAAGGAACCTTTGGTAGTATCCTTTTCTTATAAGCACCCTGAAGAATCTGTTTCTGTCAATGCATACAATGTTCTCGCTGTTACTTTTCTCGCTGTTACTTCCTGCTGGTGGACCTCATTGAGCACCATACAGAAATTACTAAAACTAGGGCATAATGCAAAATAAAGACTAAATATCCAGAAGTTTCCTTTTCTGTGGAAGGAAGGATCCATTCTGTGTGCACACTGAGTGCAGGCTTGCTGCCAGGCAGGTGGGCACAGCAGTTGGCTGAACAGTCCCTTCTCCATGCTTTGGCCAAGCTGTCACCCTTTCTGGAGGAACAGAAGTACCTTCCAGAGTACAGTTAATCCTCTTTTTTTTTTTTTTTTTTTTTCTTGGAACCAATCAATCCTAGCCATAAAAAGGAAATTTGACATCAAAGTCCAGATCTTAATGCTACTTAAGCCTCTGACTCAGTGCAGTATATACTTTTAACTGCTATTGCAATCAGAATAGCAGGTAGTAGCACTTCCTAAACTTCACACCTCTGATTTGTATTGATTTTTTAAATTCAGATTACAAAGAATAAAACAGCTGTAGTTTTTCTAGAGTAGAACATCATACCAAAATCAAATCAAGAAAAAGGTTCTAGCTCCCTGCTGACATCTGGAAGTGCAGTAGGTACAGAAAAACTGCCAGAATCACAAGGACCATGTTTAGAAAACTGAGTTACTCTGCTATATTACTATTCTAGGGAGAAAGCAGAAGGGTACACAAAATGAGCAAGGGATACTTGCAAAACATTTGGGTTGAGTAGTAACAAGTCCCATGGAGAACTTGCTGTGTTCTTCTCTGGAATTCAGCTGTGCTGGGCATTGTCACTCTGTACAAACACCTGAACTCCATTTTTAAGTAATGAAAGAGCAGTTTGCTTCCAGCGTAGGTCTGAGCTTGTATGTGTTACAATGCAGTTTGTTGTGCTGTATGATTACTGCTTGGCTCAAAACCTTATTGCATACTTCAAAATAAACTGCAGAGAGAGCTAAGCTTGTGTGAGTTTTGACTGCATGTGAAGCCTGTGAAGAGAAGCTTGTTACAATAGGCTCAATTTCAGGTAGGTTCTGTGGAGTGTGAACTTAGTAAGGCAATCTGTTTACAGTTGAGATTCCACTATGGCACTAGACAGATTCTTTCTGGAAGGGGAGCAGGGCTAAAACAGCAATAGACTTGCTACTATACAAGTAGAACCAGCTAAGACAAAAGAAAAACCTTCTATAGTATCACCTTTTCTAGATTTCAGTCTAACTGATGGCCCTTACATCTGTTAGAAGTCATTTAGGTAACATCAGCCCAGGAGAAGTATGTTTATTCTAGTATTAAAAGTCAGCTAACCATGTCGATGATGACAGGTTTCAGCCAGCAGATGGCAAAGCCTCTGACTTGGTGAGGTACAGGATTGCAAGTGCAATTTCAGGCTGATTTGGCCCATGTAAACAAAGCTGTGCATGCAGTCTGCAATCAAGTGAGCACATGTGCACAGCTGTGTTTATCTGACACTTTGCAAATCAGGCTTCTCTTTCTAAATAGCATGCTGACAAGAGCAAGGTCATGGAAATCTTCCTATTAGCACTGAAGTTGGTATTCTATAAATACTTTAAGAGTTTGAAAATTGGGATTCTAACTTCTCACGAAGGACTGCCTTTTAACGTTTCAACCTTTGCTCACATGTACCCAACTGCAGGGCCATAAGGAAGATAGCTAGAAAAACCCTTGGATAATAGACTGACTTTGAGTAAATAAAAAAAATTAATACCTGCCTCAGACTTTCAAAGTAAAATGTTAACAAAATATATGGCTTGGTTGTGACATCTCCAATCTGTTGCACAGGGCTTCTATTTCCCACTGGACTTCAGTGAAATGGTAAGAGTACAGTCTGCGCTGAAGGTAAACTTGAAACACAGTGGCTGTTGCTCATGGCAGTAGGGAGCGTGTCAGCGTGTCCTGTAGGTCTGTTGTGAAGTTAATTTTTAATTGAATTTTCTCAATCTGTTTTGGAAAGACAGACCGCGGGCTTTCAGAAGTTAGTAAGTAAGATGAAGGCACTTACCCCAGCTGATGTCATGTCACCAATACAGCTATGAGATAGATGACAGGTATAAGGACTGCTGACAGCCTGAAAGGTATTTTAGAAAGCTTATTCAGGACACTGCTTTGAAGGGAGGAACATCATCTCATATCTGAGAGCTGCATTTGGACACAGCTGGGGGTGTTTCAATCAAACTGCAGGCAGCTGGAAGTCTGGGCTGGTAGTGAGCAAGTCAGGTAAACTTCATCTGCTACAGTATCCACTTTTTTGATCAATCTTCAATAGATTTTTTTTTTTCCTGAATGAGAAAAGTCAGGATGGACTGGCATTCATCAACCAAGCCAAGCATGTATTCTGTCTCTATAAGATCTTAGTAGATTACTGCTTAAAATCCAAGAGATTAAACAGCGTACAAGTCAAGATACTTTAGTACTATAATCTGCTTCCCTGTGTATTGCAGAAGTGTGTATCCAGAGGATGGCACTGCCTGTGTAGCAGCACTGAGTTGTGCTGCTTCCTTTGCATGGCTACTGGAGCATAGCTGGTGAGTGTAAGCATGTGTACTTGCCTCTGCTTGGTATAGCTTCTGGGAATGCAGGAAGTGATCTGCTAAGTAGAAAAGATGGGGAATAGCTGCAGGCTGGTTTTTTTTTTTTGTTTTTTTTTTCAATCCCTGATTGTTGTGCCAAGGTTTGGTGCACCTGACTGTGAAGCTTTCTCCATAACTCTTAAAATGAGGTAGGTGAATAATCAGAAAGCTTTAGAAAACTTGTGTGAATTTCATGCAAAATGTTAGAAGCTTTTCCAGAAGTACTGTGAAATCATAGTGCTGAAGATATTTGTAAAGCAGCTAGGAAAATACCACATACATACATGAACTCCTGGTTTTGGAGAAGTTGGCTGAAGATCCACTTGGACAGAATGAGGACTAGGAAAGCTTCTGAGGGGCTTCCTTGATCAGAGCAAAAATAAGTCAGTAGAAGCCCTTATGTGGAACAAAAAGGAAACAAAAAAGAATTGTATGGCTCTTAAATTCTTTCCTCTCTGTTACACATTGCTGATGTGGTATCTTATCTGTGCTATGAAGTGTTCTATTTTAGCTGGGTTTCTATTTGCCTAGAAGTATTGAAAGATAAGCTTTATGCGCAGATTCCAATATAATGACCAGATGCTTGCATCTGTATCTCCCGGGTGGCTGTGAAATAAGATATTTTTTCTTCTTTTCTAAGTGAAGAACTATACCAAGTATTGCTATGCAATGGAGTAACTACATTGGCTGTCTACCTGTGCTTGAGAAAAGGGAAAAGAATAACATTTGTTTCATATTTCAGCTTACTGTTGTGCTACAAGATGACTTTTCCAGTCTCTTCCTTTCTCAAAGTATCTTCTTTCTGAAATAGAATTAAAGGAAGCAGATCCAAGAAAGGCCTTTTAACTTATGTTTAGTCAAAACTGTAAATCTCCAACTCTTTAGAAGCTGGGTGACTTGTGCAGTCCTAGTACATTCTGAACATATTTGTGATCAGATCATTTGAGAAATCTGTGCTCTTGTGCTGAGTATACCTGTGCAGAAATTCATTGTCTACCTCCTGTTTCACCCAGCCAGAAGAACTCAGCGTAGCTTTGGCACAGAGCTGGGTCCCCCCCAAGTAGTTCTGGACTATGGGGACACACTTTTAACAAAAATATAACCTTAAAGGCTGTAACTCCACAAAGAAAGCTTATCTTTCAAGGCCCTATGCATTGAGGGTAGCAACTCCATGCAGGCTCCCAATGACCGTTCAGTGTAAAGGGTTTACCAGTAATTTGGGATAAGTCAGAAAGCTTAAGAACAAACTGAAAATGTGACAATATGTGAGTGGTGCATACCTCACATGAAAGATACCTTCTCTTAGGAAGCTTCTGGAGATCTTGTTTGCCTTTGCATCTACTACAGCTGATGTCAGCTGGATGCTGAGGTAGTGCAACTTGCCTCCTCTTCAGTAGGATGGGCTTGGGTTATAAGAGACAATTACTTAAGTTTAATTTTCTTTCTTGTAACTTAGTACTGCTGAACTTATTCACAAAAATATTCCTGATGACACTTGCCCATGTGGAGGAGCATTTTAGATCATGGTGGATCACACAGTTTCTCAAATCTTTTGGTTGGCTGCAGTGTGGCACCTCTTGCTGGGAAGCTGTGACTCTTCCCAGTTCTCCATAAGAAGGTGTCTAGCCCTGCAGATCACAAGCTACAAGCAATTGAATGGTGTTTCAAAACCTGTCATGTGCTGAGGTTCAGCACGTAAACCTCAATTGTGTTGCATTTTAAAATGGCAGGCCTTTCGGTAAATACAGGGAAGGTTTATACCCTGTTAGACTGGATTCAACAGAGTTCAGCTGGCCCTGAAGTGTCAGAGCGATGCCACGCAGGGAAGCGAAATTCCTGACCCTTGACTGCAGTCTGTGCAGAAGGTGAGAATTTACATTTATGTGAAAGGGAAGATTGTTTTTGGTCTCTGACACAATGAGGGTCTAAGACCCTCTTGGGAAAACAGTTAAGGACAGGGCATTAAAGAAGCATGATATCAGCTTGGTCCTGAATGGCTCAACTTGACTGTAAAAATAACTCTGGCTGCGTGGATTGAGACAACCAGTCATGGTGGGGGAGGGGGAAAAAAGCAGCTAGAAAACTTCAGCTGTACTGTTTCAAGTCCCAGTAAAACTTCCAAGAAAGAGCTCTGCACTGCAAAGCCTTGAGCAAATAAATTCTAAGTGCCTCTTACATAATCGAGGAATGCTTACTCTGTCACCTGGAAATTTAGGATGCTGTAGTCGGTATCTTATATACTTTGCAGGTGTGCAATAGACCTGTCAGTAAAGAATTAGCTCTAATTAAAATTACATGAGATCTTAATGCTTGAGCTACAGTGTTTATTACTGTGGGTTTGGTTTAATACACAAGTAATTTTTGGCACAGTCTGGGCAGAAGGTTAATGGCAGACAGCATGTAGGCAATGAGAACCCTGGGCCTTATTACAGCTGACTGCAGTTCTGGGAGCAGGAGAGCTGCCTTTGTGTAGGCCATCCTATTTGTGGCTGATATTTCTTCTCTTGTGGCTGGTATTTCTTCTCAAACTGCTGTAAGATTGGGAAAACTATGCTGTCCTTGTCTTGAATGTGAATTCTTGCAGTTTTAATAACTCTTTAATGAATCTGCTATCGCTTTGCCTGATGCTATATTGTCAAGCGTGTGAGAAATGCCAAAGTGAACTTTGAAGGTACATACTTCACAGGAAAAAAGGATTAATGTAGTCCACAAAGACCTCTCTAACGTATACTCTAAAAACACAGTGAATATCACAGGTTACCATTACTCAATATCAGAGAGAGATTCCAAGCTTTATTTTTTTGCACAGGTTGCTTTGTTATATCTGATTAGCAATATTGAATCTCAGTAAATCGACGTATTTTGCAGAATGTGCAGATCAAATACAGCCTTAAACACCAGTAATCAGAAAAAAATAAATGGTTTTTAAAATACCGTTTCCTTTCATAGCCACAGCTGCAATATAAATGTATCTTGTAGCAATCCAGTGTGTGCTGCATGTGATGACTGATTTATTTTATTTTTTTTTATCCAGTTTTTCTAATTTGGAGGTTAATTGCTCATACTTGTGTCTTCTCACTCGTTCTCTTGCTTCCTAACACTAGGCTCTGTTTAATAATAAAGTAATGATAAAGACACTGTTTAATGATAAAGCAACCTGTAAATTTGAGCAGAAAGCACAAAAATATACCCGATGTTTTAATGAGAACTTCATTTTCTGATGTTTCCTTAGGCCACAAACCAAGCCTGCTTCCTGTCTTTTCGATGGGGGCTGCCAATGGGAACTGGTTGAATGTTTCCTAATGCAGTGCTGAAGCCTGAGAAAGCAAGAATGCTACATCTGATATTGATATACGTTTTAGAGCGGGTCCAGAGGAGGGCCTCTGGGGTGATCAAAGGAATGGAACACCTCCCTGCAAGGACAGGCTGAGAGCTGGGGCTGTGCAGCACGGAGGAGAGCTGAGGGCAGCCTGTCAGTATCTAATGGAAGGCTGGGGACAGACTCTCTAGCAGGGCCTGTTGAGATAGGACAAGAGGAAATGGTTTCAAAATGAAAGAGGGGAGATTCAGATTGGATATAAGGAAGTTTTTACAATGGGGATGGTTGTGCTGGCAGTTTGGAGGTGAGGGAAGCCCTGCTCTTGGAGACAGTCAAGGTCAGGCTGGATGGGGTTCTGAGCACCAGATGGACCTGTGGTGCTCCTGTTCACTGCAGGGGAGTTGAGCTAAGTGACCTTCAAGCATCCCTTCCAACTCAAAAAAATGATATAATGTACAATTATATCATATACATATTTATTCTTGTGCAAACAAAGGCAGATCAATCTAGTGTGCAGAATGCAGCAAGTGAGTAATACAGTTCAAGTGCCCAGCGTGGATTAAAGTATGCTGAGGGTTACTGAGGAAAAAGGCTACCAAAAAAATCCCCAACTTTCTTCCCAAAATTTAATTAAAAAATATATATATATATTACTCTGATGTGAGTTAAAAATGAAATCTCCATGAAAATCAGGGAAGTGGGGGGGAGGGAGAGTATTCCAAACTGAGAGTCATGTGGCACTCAGATGTCTGATGGCAATAATATTTACTGGCTAATCCTTTATTCACATCTTTTAAAAAATGATGAGGAGTGGCTTATTGCAATATGGAACTCTGTGTAGACTGTAAAAGTTACTGAAATGAGAATACTGATAAGAAAACCTATCGAGAAACCATTAAACTTTATTCCACCTTGGTAACACAGCCTCTCTTGAAATAAAACATTCATTGGAAAGTTCTGATGGAAAATAATTAAAAGGAAGCACCTGGGCAAAGGGATGTGAGTATTTTATTTTTCTCTAAGGCCTCAGATAGCTTGGGTAAGCAGGAACAAGGGAACACAATCAAGGTCTCTTGCATTACTAGATCTACATAACTGTATATATTCACCTCGGGGTCAATGCTAAGTAGTCTCCTATGAAAATAGTGATAATGTGCATGTAAGTATGCTCTTGGCATGGAATTGTAGACTTTTGCACAATATAGAATCCAGATCACCAAAAATTAATCCAGTTTCTTAAGTATTCACCTGAATTTGCAGAAAACCATTATTTGGATGTTTACAGAAGTGATTGTTGAAATTTCCAATGCAGGAAAAGTCCTCATAACATTTTTCTTAAGCAATATCCTGAAGTGGATGGAATATTTGAGATCTTTTTTTTTTTCCTGTGTGAATGGAATAACTTCTATGGCTTTTGTGATTATGTTCCTCGAATCACCACGGTTGGAAAAGACCTCCAACACCATCCAGTCCAACCATTCATCTACCACCAGTATTTCCCCACTAAGCCATGTCCCTTAGTGCCACGTCTACATGTTTCTCGAACACCTCCAGGGGTAGTGACACAACCACCTCCATGGGCAGCCTGTGTCAGTGCCTGACTGCTCCTTTAGAGAAGAAATGTTTCCTAATATTCAACCTGACTACGTCAGTGCTGCCTGGAATAGTTTGTTTTTTTCCTTTAGTTGAAATTGCGGTTCAAGCAGCATGAGACTTTCTGTTAGAGAACAGAAGGCTCCAGAGATAAGGCTTCCAAAGATAAATTCAGCTTTTAAGGGAAGAGTTTCTTCCATTAGTGGTCAAAAGAAACAAGACGCCTCTAAATGGAATTTTGGCATAAATGTTTTTCCTTACCAAGGGAAGAAGGGAAAACCATTGTCTATTAACATTAAGCAATTCTCTGACCACCATAAGTAGTTCTGCTTTGTTTCCTGCTTGCCATCTCCTTTTTTTCCTGATGTGTTTGAGTGCCAAACCCCAGCAGTGATCTGTGAGCTATGAAATAGCTCAGAATCCTGAGCAGGGAGGAAATGCCTGCTTGGGACCCATGTGAGCACTGCCCTGCTCTGAGTCTTCCCAATTTGTGTGAATTGCATTTCCTGAGAAAGGCACTGGGAGCGATTTCAGAGGTCGTTGTCAGGTCAGGAATTGGGAAGCTGCTCTCTGTGCCTCTCCATAACAGCTTCTGCTCCTGTGTACTGTGAAATTGAAGGTGATTTTCAGCTAGGAGCATTCTTATCTGGCCAGGTGCTAGTATTCCTCATGAATGTGAATAAAATCAGCGTTCCTAAGTCAAGGAACATAAAGGCTTTGTCACCTTTGCTTTATGAGAATTACTGTAGTGAAAAGCCTACCCTGCAACGTTTTTTCTAAGAAAAAACTCTGAAATATATCGAGTTTCTGGAACTGTGATCAGATACAGGGAGATTCTGTGCTGATTTGATTAAGAATATTTTAGATGGATTTTTTTTTTAACAGGTACGGACTTGTCAAAGCTTAAACCCATTAATAGTAATCACCTATCTTTGTATTTCCTCCAAATGACAGAAGAAGCCAATTTAGCAGCCTTTATGTCAGTTTCTTTTCCTCATCTCATGAAAATGGAGCGCTGCCATTGTTCAGAAACAAGGTTGGAGAAATCAGGCTAAGCTGCTGAATGCCGTTGTGTGCTTGGCTTAAATCCATCCTGGCGACTAAGTGACTCCAAGTTCATTGCCAGCACTGACTAGAATTGTTTTGGTTTTAGCCAAGAGCACAATGTAAGTCCTATCTAAACTAGTGTTCAGTTTCATTGTACGTAATTACTAACACCATTGCAACTTCTAGTCTCTACATAGCTGTTAGCAGCTAAGTCTATTGCCTAGTTTTGCTTTGAAGAGGACATAGAACAAAAGCATGATAGGTGAGCAGAGTTTTGTTTCCAGTTGTAATCTGTGTCTTGTAGCATTTCTGAGCTGATACGTTTCTCAGTACAACTCCAAATGTTAACAAGGTACTAGTGAAGAGATTATTTTCAATGCACTGCCAGAAAATGTTGATCTCCCAGTACAAGAAGTCCTGCAGGGGAGGCAGGAAAGTGGTATGGCTGAGCAAAGACCTGCTGGTCAAACTGAGGGGTAAGATGGAAAATGCACAGTGTGGGAGTAGGGTTGTATGGCCTAGAAATAATGCAGGGATACTATCTGGACAGACATGATGAGATCAGCAAAGGCAAGGCAGAGGTGGGATTGAGCTTGGCAAAGGATGTGTAGAACGACAATATCTTGTTCCTGGTGGAGAGTATGGAAAGAGGAGCTGGCTTATGTGCCCCTTCCACCATAAGGTCATATCTGCAAGGAGCAGCT
This sequence comes from Lagopus leucura, assembly GCF_019238085.1. Lineage (NCBI taxonomy): Eukaryota > Metazoa > Chordata > Aves > Galliformes > Phasianidae > Lagopus > Lagopus leucura. The sequence continues at coordinate 822,574 of NW_024962295.1, read as the reverse complement.
TCTGTGGTGGGCTGCCAGGAAGTTGATCTTAGGCAAAATTTTTCTTCTGCCAAGAATTAATCACATAATATCAAATAAAATCATGCTCTGGTTTTTTTGGGGGGGTGGGATTGAAAGGGGAGGATTAAAATACTTCTCATAATTACTTGGCTTTGAAATGATGAATCTGAAATCTTGACTGGATCCCTTGAATCTTTTATTCATTCTGTTTGCTTCCCTTCTGTTGCCCTTAGACACTGCCATTCAGGATGGCATTTCATTGCCACATTACAAAAGCAGAGTCGGACAGGAGCAGCAAAAGCCTTTTGCTGTGTATTAAATCACTTTCCTGTAGACAGGAGTAAATGACTTTTTGAAATGAGATAACATGGGAGCAAATTCAAAACTGTTCAGTAAGTCTAAAGCTAAAGTTTTCTGTATATTGATCCAACTTCTTTCCAACAATACAAATATGGTAGCTAACCCTTGATATTGTAGCTTTCATGATTGTGGGCCTCATGTAAAAGTCATGATTTGAGAAGTCTTTCTTGCAGAAGAACTTCAGAATTTTTATTTCTCCTTGCTATGGCTAAAGAAGATTGAAGTTAAAGACTAAATGCTAAATGGTGTTGTTAAACCTCCCGGAACCTGAGGTATTGCCTGTGGGATAGGGATGGAAGGGAAGCATGGTGTCCCATTCAATTTAATTGTGGTCAGCATGAAATTCTAATGGCTTTATGCTCTAGAGCTCAGTAAAAACTTGAGAGGTTTTTATCACAGCTAGGCTGTATGTGTAGCCTCCAAATGTAAATTCAGTAATTCAGTTACAAAAATGAAGTTGTCACATTAGTTGCATCTTGCCATAATTCACAGGTCTTTATTCTTCCAGACACTTCAAATAAGGTTCTGGTACTATTAAATATTTTCATGTGTTTTATCACCATGGTATCAAACTGTATGTATGCCTGAATAGAAATAACATTTTTAGGTAGGGTTTTTCCTTTCAAGCTAAATCATACTTAAACAATTTTTATGATGCAATACTGGAGAGAATTATTGCTGTCTATATACGAAGTCATGTGTAGTATAATATATATGATTCCATATGCAAGTAACACTCAGCTGTGATCTTGTCAAGCTAAAATACAGTAAACAAATGTTAAAAAACAGACTTCCCCAAAGAATAAGCTAACTGCATACTGAAGTTAAGTGCTGAAGTGTTCCTTAATGTACTGCCATTAATACATCTATTTTGGGGGAGGGTGAAGCTCTCTGATAACCCATGGGCAGTATTGTAACATATTACTCGTGCCTTTAATTGTATCCTGTTAACCATCAAGCTGTTTGCATTTGATTCCAAGTGCCTCCAGCATTCCTTAAACAGCTTTGAAGATTTCTCCCTGTCTTACAATCCATCAATTTAATTAGTACACGAGATAGCTGATGAGATAAGCAAGCACCTCTCCCAAATAATTGATGTGTCAGTTTTGCAGTAACAGAGTCCTCAGCCTTCTACTATTTACTACAAAACCGAAGAGCAGAGATCTGTTTCTCAGCCTGAGGAATGGGAAAGCCAGCACAACTACTACAACTGTTCAACTACACGACTGTGCCAGGACAAATAAAACCCACAATGCAGAACTTGATTGCAAGTTGCTTTAGAAAAGACATATAGTCTCAAAAATAAATACGTATAACCAGTCTGTCTAATACCTTTAGAGACTGTTCCCTCAGCTTCTATAATTTGGGTACTTTGTAATGTCTTATATTGGTACTGAATCATGGATTTGATTTTGCTTTCATTGAAATAGTCTCACGTGTGCACACAACTGATTATAGCTTATTTGCCTGTGGCAGCTAGCCTTTGCTTGTGTGTATCAAGGTAAGGCTGTTAGAGGCTGCAGCAACTTGTGATGCGTATTTGCAGCGGCACCGTTTGAAGCGATTTTATTGATGTGATTTTTTTCAGTACAACTAAGACAGCCTTGGTTGCTAGTTGCTGATTTGTGAACGCTTACATCTTGACTCAGCATAGCTGATGACTTCTTCTGGGTTAAGTATTGCGACTTTCTACTCGTGCAGACCTGGAGGAACTATAAATAAGCATGTTGCACTATTTGCTACTCTGCTGTTTGTCTGTGCTTCTCCCACGTGCCCTTGTCAGTATTTCTGGCTTTACCTACTTCCATGTATGAAACAGCAAAATGTTGGCCTTTAGAAAATATCACTTTTCTTAAGGTAAAAGGGGTAAAAGCTGAAGCACCTCAATAAATGATGGTGACTGTGTCTAGACTTAGTTACTATAAAACTGCACCTCAAGGTGCTCATCACCACTGTTCCTCTATTGAGGTATCCTAGCATTAGTGCAGAGGCAGGCTTACTAATTATGTGATTTTCATCCGTTTTTGGAGTGTTAAAATGGGATATCATTATAAAATGTGAAAACATTTTCAGCTACTCCTTAAGACTCTCTTAAAAGGCAAAGATCCCTCAGCCAATCTTTTGAACCCAAGTCACTGCTCAATTTCTTACAAGTTTGCAGAAAACTGCAGAGATTTTTGTGATAGAGGATTCCATTTTTGGAGCCTGAAATAATCTGATTCTGGTAGCTGAACCATTAGAACATCTCACTGCACTGCACCAGCTTCAAAGACTGTCAGTAATCCCACTTGCTGCTGTGCTGTCTTTCTAATGGCCATCAGCTCATTGCTTCCTCATCTTCTTCCCAAAGCATCAGAACGTTTGTATAGTTGGAAGGTGAAGTTCATTACCCATTTTCCTGGCTGGATTGATAACCCTATAGAAGCACTAAATAAATGTTTTGTGGCACAGTAATAAGAAAAAGGAGCAGTGCAATGGTATTATATGCAACTTGTGGACAGAAAACAAAATTGCTATGTTTTCAAGGGCAGTAGCCTGCTTTCCACCCTCTTCACTCTGTCAGAAACAACTGTAACAGTATTAAAGCTGTCATGGAAGGGCCAGGTAAACAAGGAGATCACTTATCAGTGTCAGTGATAAGATCCTGGGTTTAATGGCAAAGCTACAGGAGGAATAAGGATGGCTTGGTAATGGAAGGCAAAAGCTGCACTTGAGGCAATCAGAAAAGCTCATGGGAATGACAGTGAGCTGCTGTCAGCAAATCTCCATGCTGATGAGAAGAAGGGAGGAAGACCTGACGTTTCATAACAACAAGCTTGAGAAAGTGTGCCAGGTGATGAGCTGCACAGACAAATGCCTGGGAAACAAGAATACTGTAAAACCATCTTGATGGTATCCACATGCTTAAAAAATCAATTGAGCAAAGAAAATCCTTGGAGCTCTTGCTGGAGGAGAAAACGTATTGCCCATAGGCTACCACAGCACTGGTACCAAGATACAGCTCATCTTCTGAATCCCTGGGGCAAATTCATCATCTTACCTTTGACATTTACATTGCTTGTGTAATAAGGTTATTTTAGCATTAGAGAATTTCCTTAATTGAAGTGGATCAGTATGAAGACCCTCCACTGAATGTGGACTGTTTAGCTTTTCTTAAAAAAAAGGCGAAATTGGTGTCGTCTCATTGAAATGAGAACATTCTCCATGGGACATTTAACAGAGAACTCATGGTCCTTTCTCCAGATCATTATAGCCTTGACCCAGCCTCCAGGAAATTCAGACTTGAGAGCTTCTTCAGCTCCTTTGGCTGCAATGTGACAAAATAAAGAACAACCCTCCAGTCCATAGGAGGACTTGGATGTCTTTTTGCTATGGAGGTAGATAGTTCACACAAAACTGTACTTTCACTTACCTAAGATGTGCCCCAGCACCCAGATCCATGCTTTAATCTGCAAGATCACAACATTCATAATGAACAAGTTGATTACAGCCCAGGAATCTGTAGGGAAAATTGTGGTTTCTTGAGTTGTTGTAGGTACTGTCAGAATTTTTCATCAGGTTGTGGGGAAAATCATTCCTGAGTACAAAGGCAAACCCAGTTTATAAATTATAGCATCATAGGATGGTTTAGGGTTGGAAGGGACTCTCAAGATCATCCAATTCCTTACTGTAACCTTAATGTGGAGCAGTCTGTAGTTGCAAGAAAGAAATTACAACTGTGTTAACTTGCTTGAGATCGTTGTCTCTTACAGCGGCCATATGATTGCAATTAATTGCAGATAGTATGTCATAATGTAGCACTGTGTTCCTGGCAATGTGTCACTCTAATCCCCTAGATGTAAGGGCCTGCTTTCAAGGCTTTAGTCCTGGAGCCCCATGCATACTTCTGGAGGTGACCTTTTTAAGTCAACCAGCCAACTGTCCCTGAAGAGTGACTGACAGGAGGAGCTGATGCTGCCAGGAGGGTGGTGACAAAAGCTAACATCAGCCATTGCATTTCATTAGGAGGTCAAGTGTATTTGCTTAACCTCTGAGAAGTTGTGATGTGTGGTCTTGAATCTTGAATCTGTTGGACGGGGCGGGTGTGAAATCTTTTGCATACCAATTCAAGGTAGAAAAAACAGTGCTGGAATGAAGACTGCTGTGTTAAGTTCAGCCCTAGCAGATTATCCAACTACTGCTGTGCTGTTAACAATGAGATGTGATGAGGAAAATGTTGATGGTTATAAGTGCTATTTTTTCTATGAACCTGCATAATTTTGCGTGCAATTGTGAAGCAGAATTAGAGTAAGGATCATGTTATCCTATTGCTCTTATATACTGTAAATTGACACCAGAAGATTCAAGTTTTTGGATATGGATGAGCATACTGGCTTCTTGCATTCAAGTTCTGCAACTCTTTCTGTAGTGAAGTTGACAACCCATTCATGCTGTGGTCCTTAAAGACACCACAGATGTTTGCCATGGGTTGAAATTGATTGATAGATTGGCATTATTTCCCCGTGAAGCACTAAGACTGACCTTGCCTCATTGTCATCTATGGCAATGTGCTGCCTGCAGAGGAAAACATGTTCCCTTTTAATTAAGTAGTCCAGCAGTGGACTGTTGGCCTGGTGCTCAGGGAGTATTCTAAGGGAAGAGTGATGGCAGGAAGAAACACAGCTCTGTAATCAGCAAATGAGGAAAATCTGCATCTTTTTGTAATAGTAATTTTATTGATGAGTAACAAAAGACCTCGGGAAAATCCTTCTTAATTTGTGTCTGTATTCCTACCTTTGAAATGTGAATAATTTACATTATTTAACCAGGTGAAAGCAAATTACAAATTGCATTAAAGTCTGTGTTCTCCTACTCCAGCACCACCATCACTTGGATGTCTGCAAAATGCAGCCCAGTGAACTCCTGCCCTTTACTGTGGTGTGGTATTACAGCTCCTGGTTATCCTCTTCATCTTTAAAGCATTTGAAAAAAAAAAAGAAGAAAAATGGGAAAAGAAGCCAGACATTGAGGAGTGGCTTGCATACACTGCCTTCAGTCTCAACTACATTCCTTCCAGCAACTCAGATGTGGTTCTCTGTGTTAAATTGAAAAGAGGTGAATGGCATCCATTGCTTGTGGATTAGCAGTGTGCCTGCAGAGTTGAAGGAGGCTCAGTGTGGTGATAATGAAGACTTTGAGATGCTGATATTGATAGTGGTGTCTTAAAAGATTGCAATGAAGAAGCAAATATGAATGCATATAGCCTTTTGTAATGGAAACAGGAATGCAGGACTGCTGGTATCCTGGAATGATTCGCAGCGATTCCCTCATTCATGGTTTGCTTTTGCTCAAACTGAGTCTGAGTGCCTAGTGAGAAAGCTGACACGTTTTTAATAGAGAATCTAAAAGTCAAAAGTGGCAGTGCAGTTGGAGTTAACAGTCTGTGTGGATAAAGCAATGCAAGAACAAGATGAGTGAACTAAAACCAAAGTCATTCTGTCTTCCTGCTTTTTTTTCTCTTCATATATTTGTAAAACACCTGCTCTGTATGTTGATAAATACAAGAGGAGAAGATAGTTGATATCACATTTGCTTTCTGAGCACATCATTCGCTTGTCTTGTTTCTCCCTCTTCTCCCCTTGCAAACTACTTAGGCACGTGTGATAACAGCAACAGGAGAGCTTTGCTGTAACAACAGCAGGATCTGCACATCCATGCTGTGTGTGTGGAATGGGACGCAATGCAGAAACCTGACGTGTGCCTGTCTCTGTACCTTCCACCACTCCCTCAGTTCTTCTGGCTGGAGTAGTTTCTTCTTTGAAGATGAGATTTTGTTTGGGGATTTACAGTTTCTGGTTCTTGCTGATTCTTCAGTTAGGCTCTCTTCTTCCTGTAATCAGTTATTGTAGTGCTTTCAGAGCTTTGTTTCTTCACCTAAATAAATATATTTCCACTTCATTGCTAGTAACTCAATAAATTACTCTTTCAAAGGATAGAAGCCAATGTATAAAGTTAAAATTGGTACATGGGCAGTGCAGAGGGAGACTGTTCGTTTCACTCTACGATTCTTGCCTGGCAATATTCCTTTTATTGATGTCTCTGAACAGCAACTCTTCCAGCTCTGGCTGTGGAGTCCCTTATGGGAAATGCAAGCTGTATTTGTTCCATGGATGACAAAGCTGTGCTGTCACTGCAGGCGGCAAAACTAACTTGACTAAAGGGTTCTCTTTCGACAGAGGTCTTACATTGACACCTGGAGTTTTGTTAGCGCCTCAAGTCCTTGAGGTGTGTATTTTTCATGTTAAGCTAACACTGTTAGGTTGGCAAAGCTTTGTAGCAGTGACTTATTCCAGCACGGTGATAATATTGGCATGGGTCATCAATTGCCACTGTAGTATTGCTGTTTTCCTAGAGAAGAACATTTGGTGAGGTAGTGCAGCTGGGAGCCCTCTAGCCATTTTTAACCTTCTCTTTCTGTGTACCTCAAAAGGTAAATATTTGAGGTGTGGTTTTAATAAAGCAATGAGGCCTTCCTCTGCTTGGTAGAGAAAGTTTCTGAAAGGCAATAAGTAAATGAACGATATATAAGCTTGACTATAACCCGTTTTTCCATATAGTTTTGTTTTGGAAAGCACATTAAGTCACTTCTAGGGGAATAACACTGAGAACCAGCTTTATTTAGTTAGTTAGATTAATTCCATTTTAATATTTCCATTAGCCATTTTGTACTTGGCACTGCAAAGTAATAAAATCCTCCAAATATTGACAGATAGAAAAGTAAATGCCACCCAGCCATGACAATCTGTTTTCCAGCTAACTTCCTAGAGTTAGAAAGTCTGCTATCATCATTTATTTATATATTAATAAAGCACGTGATTTTTATCACTAGTTATTCCCTTCTAGCAATTAAGACAGTGCTGATAAAATCTTCCCTAAGTCAACATCCTTGTTTGTTAACTTCTGAACTAGCTAAAAACCTTCCTGGACTGCACATTAGGAAGAAGAGGATCAAGGTTCTGTTTTAGAGTGTGGCACCAACTCGGACGTGAATGGAAGAAAGGGAATTTCTGCACGTGTCAAAGGCAGTGAACGTTTCTCTCATTGAAAAATCAAGTCCTCCATTTTCCATGAGGATACCCTTGCAGTTACTGACTATGCTGATAAGTTTTGCAATAGACTTAAAATATCTGAAGAGTAAATATTCATTTTTTTAATACAAAATAAGGGAATATTTTATTGATTGCAAATATTAGAACATAGAATGCATGCGTTTAAAGGAAAGAGTGGGAGGGAGATGCATCCTTTCCTAGATATAAAGGATCCAATGGATTCGTGCTCAAAGAGGGGGGAAGAAAAGGCACAGAAGTGCTGTCTCACTGCTTCAGAAACAACTTTGGATATGTGTTCCTTAGATACTGAATCCTTAAATTATCTCAGCAGGTCCTGCTAAATATCATCAACAGAATTAACAGCACCATTTAACCTGCAAATCTTATGCCCAGTAAGAACAGATTATACTTTCTTAGTCAAAGTAGAACTTCATAATGTTTACTATTAAGCTAAAGTAGCTCGAGTCAGCATAGCGTTGTGCAATATGGTATGGCTTAGGTTCACTATGAAGCAGTGACTGAAGTGTTATCTTGATAACTGTGTGGTTCATCTGAGTACAAAAACACAGTAATGCATGTGTTACTCCATCATAACAGACTGCCTCTGAGGTGTTATGATGGTCACATGCCTCCAACCATCCCAGCAGCACAGTCATGTGCAACATGGTGTGCCCAAAGGGCTTTGCTGCAACTGTAATGTAGGCCTCTGTTACAGCTGTCTTCATTCTAAGAGATGGACTGGTTTGTTTCAACCAGGCTTTGAAGAAGACTTGCAGTAGAAATATATCTTTTTAATATAATCTTACATGGGGCAGAGTACATACAGGGAAAGCAGAAACTAGAAGTGGAGACCACACGTTCTTGTTTACCACCTTTCCCAACAATTCTGACTTTATTCAGATTAAAAAAAAAGAAAAGAAAAAAAAAAGAAAAAAAAAAAGAGGAATTAGTTATAACCTATACTCCTGGAATTTCTTCAGACACTGAAGTTTTGGAACTGTAAGAGGATGGTAGCACAGGTGTTATTTATGTAGTCTCAGTGTGTCTTAATATCTTTCTTTTTCTGTGTTACCTACATGAGCAACACCTGTCAGGTGGCTGAAGTTCCACTGATGATACCTTTGGGACTTATATAAATCACATCAGGACTCTCACTTGAGACTGATGGAATTTGATAATAGTTCCCAGCTGCAAAACATTCAATATATGTCCTTAGTATCTGTGTATAAGCATTTCATTTGCTTTTCTTTCCCCACCTTTAGTCTGCTTTTAGCGTTCTCTATATGTGCTCTTTGGAGAGCCTTTTCCTATAAGCTACCACCACGAACAAGTTTTGGTATTTGCCTGCAAAGACAATTTAGCAGCCTTCATTTCTGTTCCTAAAAATAGGGAAGTTGTTGCAATGGCCTCTGAAGACATCTGAGGATCTCACCTTGCTTCACAAAAAGCAGAAGCCCAGCACTTCAGCTCTCGCGAAGTCTACTTAGATGCAAGAGAATTGCAAGTGATAGATATTAAAGGACTAGCTGGTGTCTTGTCTGAAGAGCTGTATATTCTGCAGAGAGGGTTTTTTCCCTTGGGTTTTAGAGTTGTATCTATTTTCTTCTCTTTATTTTGCTTCCTCTTTAGGGTAGAAGAGACATTCCAGGCCTCATGTTATCATACATGGCACTCTCTTTTAGATGTTAAAGAGAGAGAGTGAGAACTTGTATCAAACAGTATCTGCAACATGAGTGATGTCTGAAGGACAGACTTGTTGAAATGCAGCCATTTGTAGATACTGCTTTAAGTGAGTCCTTGGCTTCACAACCAGACTGGAGTTCAAAACATGCTACAGCATCTCTTGTTTGAAGAGCTCTGCTCCCCTTCAGTGTAGCCCTAGTAGCTTTGATGCTGTTGGTGACCAAAGACACTTTAATTTAAAGTGCTAAATTGGAAGCTTAGACTGTTACATTCAAAGACAATGGTGATACATCATTATTACACAGCTGAATGCGATCAGACTTACATATTGGTCACCACTGTAATGGTATCATGGCACCCACTCTTCTCTGGGCTGCCATGCCTGGGCCCCACAGCTCTCAATAAAGAATTTTTTCCAAATATCTAACTTAAATCTTAAATCCTTTAGTTTAAAGCCATTCCCTCTTGTCCTGTCACTATCAGACCATGTCAAAAAGTTGGTCTGCCTCCTGTTTGTAAGCTCCCTTCAAGTACTCAAGTCCACAGTGAGGTCTCCCTGGAGCCTTCCCTTCCCCAAGCTACAACCCCACACTCCTCTAGTCTGAAGAACAAGGCAAGGTATGTGCTGGCAGACCGTAGGAGCTGTGAATCTATGATGTTGTGAGTGCTGTGAATGTTCTTCTTCAAGGTCACTGCTGTTGTTAGAAGGTGCAGCTCTGAGAAGTTTGACAAGTGGAATTTAGTTTCCACTGAAACGAGCAGAAAGCCAAACCAGTGTTCTTAAAAATGAATCACACGTGAGAGGAGAGAATCATTGCCTGTTCTCTTATGCGTGTGATTTGAATGCCAAGTGTGTTAGGTCTGTAGTAGTATCCAGATAGAATGAGATAATCTTTGATGCTGTGTTAGGAGGTATTCAGACAGAGCTAAGAGTAGCATGCTGCAGCTCAAAACAGGGTGAACGAGGGCGAGAGTGAAAGGAAAAAGGTAGATCAATCACAATTAGTTCAGGGAGCAGGTACAGCCTCAAGCAGAAAGATTTAGATCTCTTCCAAAAATGCTTTGTCCAGCCTAATAAAATGGGATGTTCTAATTCCTCGTAATTATTTCATTCTTTTTCTTTAAGACCTGCTAAGCTTCCATACTCTGTATTGTACGCATACACAACCATAACTCCAGGAGCTGAGTTGCTGGTTCAAATGCAATACTTCCCATATGGTCAGAGTTTTTGCTTCCAGTGGATCATTTACTTTTAAGCTTGTAACTATAGCATATCTGGAATGCTTTCACAGTCAGGCTTTTATCCTCTTTAGGACCAGAGGATTGCATTTAAGTTAGGTTTTGTAGTACTCCCTAGCAGAATGGCCCCTTTGGGAGTCTGAGCCTAATAAACAGCAACTGACTTGATGTAGGAGTTTACATGTGGTAAAAAGACATGGAAGGCCTTAATTATGGAATGATTTTAAGTAGAAATATGACTCAAAAAAAAAAAAAAAAAAAAAAAAAAAAGTCATGAGAAACAGCTTTCCAGGTTTAACTTAGAATACTCTTTTTAAATAGTTAAAATAGATTTAAATAGATTTAAATAGATTTAAATAGTTCAGTTTTGCTTTCTGTCTTTATGGAGATACCTGGAATAAGCTATAGCAATGAGCACACAGTGGTGCTCTCTCATGCTTTGCATCCTGAGGGCTCTTTTTCTCTGTTGCAGCACTGCACTAGATCCTGTATGACAAAATGCTGCAGTGAGCAGTGTGCATGTATTCACAGTGCCAGCTGCACCAGTTAGAGTTTGGCAATGATGTCAGTGACACGGTTAAGTTTTATACAGAGTGCTTTCTGGGACCTGTTTTTTAGGGGAAGAAAGTACAGAAAACATGCTTGCATGCAAGATTTGCATTCAGATTTTAGAGATTCGACCCTTACTTTCAAGCACACACGACATGAAGGCTTTACCACCATGCTGTCCACCAAAATTGCTCTAGTTGCACCTCAGTCTTCAGTATAACAGAGTCTAAAGTCTTCCAGTAGGAATCCGTAGTTCAAATGACTTTTTACTCCCTAACACTAATCCAACTAATCAAGGTTGGATTCAACTCAAGGTTGAATCTAATGTCTAAGGTTGGGTATTAGGACAAATTTGTTCCCAAAAATGGTGATCAAACTGACACAGGCTGCCCATGGAGGTGGTTGTGTCAGTATCCCTGGAGGTGTTCAAGAAACACGTAGATGTGGTACTAAGGGACATGGCTTAGTGGGAAGATATTGGTGGTAGATGAATGGTGGAAGTGGATGATCCTGGAGGTCTTTTTCAACCTTGATGATTCTATCATGCTATGAAAGGCAAACATTTACTCTGTCATAAGGAAAAATGCAGATCAGAATAAGGCTGTTATATCAGAGAGGGAAATATCAAAAGGGAAGGTTAAACAATAGAAAATATTCCACCAGGAGGAGAGAATAAGTTCTATGTCCATATTTCAATCTCTGGAATGAGTCACCAGCAAAGGGAAGGTGAGAAGCAGTTCCTTTTAAAAACATATAATAGGCATAACTAGCTAATTTTCATGGGGAAAAAGAAACGTGAAATAAGTCAGCCATTGCTTTACCAATTGCTTCATTGATAATCTGGCCTTTTCCATATTCCAGCAGGCAGCTACAGAAAACATCTTTCACCACCCTGAAATGCACATCAATGAATTTGCTTAAAACTCATTGCACCAGCTAACTGCTAGAACAAATGTGCTTGAACTGTATGCTAGATTCTCCCTTTCCCTCCTTTCTGAAAGAGAAAGGAACCGACTGAAATGGTCCACAAGCATAACTCTGGCCGTTTTTAAGCAGCTGAACTATTTTAATGCATCATGGCTGCTAATTGAAGGTCAGGAAGGGCCGAGGAAACTCAGGTAAGTAGTGGATCTGAACTAGAAAGAATTGGTATTGCACACCCAGTACATCAGGGGAAAGAAATGATGGTATAAATACTCAGCTGTTTCCAGTATTTACAGAAAGAGGCTGTGCACCCACGCTGAACAACTAAATCCTTGCAAGTCAATGCAACTTATGTACTGTATTAAAATGACTGGTAAGAAACTGTATTTTCACAGTAATGAAGTGATAGCTTGTCATATATCCAGCTCTTCAACTTGAGATTTAAATTCACAGTGAAATACCCTTAGGGATGTAACTGTCACCACCAGGATTTCTAGTTGTAAGTAATTTTGGCAACAAATGTTTGAACATTAAGCTCTATAGTGTCACTGAATTATCGAGAATATCATCTGTGTTGTTGTGTTATGGTATCCATGGTCAGTAGATAATGCCCCTCAACTTCCTATGCCTCTGATAAAGGTTGTGTCAAAATCAATCCAACCTGCCTACAGAGGGGGTTGAGCCACCATACCGGGAGGGGTTCAAGAAATGTGTAGACGTGGTACTGAGGAACATGGTGTAGTGGGGAAATATTGGTGGTAGCTGGTTGGTTGGACTGGATGATCTTGGAGGTCTTTTCCAGACTTGGTGATTCTCTGATTCTAATTCAACCCGACTTAAAATAGACTTTTAAAAAAAGAAGAGGGGAAAAATGAGGCAAAATGCATCAGCTTGATTTTCAAAGGAAATCATCTGATTCCTTAAGGTGCTGGACAAAGAAAAGTAAGAGTAATGAGGATGTTTTTTTTCCCAGTTATATTGTTTACAGGGCTACTAGCATCGGGAGGCAGTAAAGGCAATCACAGCAAACACAAAACAGTATGTTTTCTGCACTGACTGTTCCACATAGATGTGAGTGGAGGTCTTGTGTTAAGCAACCATGGGAAATGAGCAGAAAACACTTGGACTTTTCAAATTACTTTTGGAAGGATGTTAGTTTCTCACACCAGTTTGCGCGCACCGGCCTCAGATATAACTAGGAAATAGATTTGCGCAGCGTTTTGAAACACGTATGTGTAAACGTTGACCTAGAGCCTTTCAAAAAGGGGAGGAAGTTGCATTTAAATTGTACATCAAAGACGTGAAAAATAAAAGGAATTAGTTGGATTTTGGCCAGCCAATTTCCTCTTACCAACATCCACTATTCATTCTCCTGCGAGAAGCAAGGGCAGAGGCACAAAGCACTCCTATTTTCCTTTTTTAAGGCAGTTCCTCTCAGGCTATGCCCATAAACAAGGTCAGTTTTCTCAAGCTGCAACCTCTCTCTCATCTGAATTATATCAGCAGATAGCCCTGGCCAGGGCCATTTATAACACAGCTCCTCTAAGCAGTGTGGCCTTCGGACAAAGTGCGTTAAAGTCAGTGGCAAAGTTTTCAATGAAGTCTATAGATTTGGTGTTGGGGTCTCACTGGGGAGTTTTTCTGTAAAAGAGCATGCTTTATTAGACTAGACAAAATATTCTGATTTTTTTTCAGTCAGCTAAAAATTAATTGACATTTAACTTAAAAAGCAGAGTAAAATTAATCAGTTTTCTGATTGATTTGTTAATATTAGACATATGATCTAAAGCTCATTGACATTAGCATGACTTTATGTTGAATAATGAGTTTCTGATAGGGAGTTAGAAGTATCTAAGCATGACTGAAATGGAAATAAAAGACAAGAAATGAAGGCAGGAAAGGTTTTGACTCATGTTGTATTATTTATAACACTGGGCGGGGATAAAAAATATCAACTTCCCATTCTAAAGTATGGAAGGAACTGATGTAGAAGTAGTCCAAAAATCTCAGTTTGAGAAAGGGACTGCTGCACAGAAGTGACCAATAGTTGCATAATTGCAACTGTGCTGCAAGAGTGTGTTAATGGCCAGTGCCACTGTACAAAGCAACTCAGTTTCTGCTGTAATGCAGCATTAGGACACTGAACTTGTAATAACTTGTAAGAAAAGCTTTCTGAAGGAGATTAAACTAGCTCCGTCCGTCACAAATTCCTTCTTCATTGCTATGTTGTGAATATCTGCTGTGAAATCTCATGAGACAGCTCATGATATCATTTCTCTTCTGCTTGGCATTGGTTGTGCTGATTCACACGTACAATTTCTGCCTTTTTGTTTTTCTGTACTTCTTTTCTGGTCCTTTCCTTGGCCTTTCCTTGCAAGTGGTCTAACATCCATTCCAATTCGTGCACATGGCACCCTCCTGTAAATCTGTGAAAGCCACCAACACTGCTCAACGTGTGAGTTGTTTGCTGAATGGAGCATTGAGATCTGTATCTTTAGATTGCCCTAAGATACTAATTTATTAAATATTGTCTTTTGCTTTCTGTGGAGGAGATGCTTCTTATACTGTATTGCAGACAGAGGCAAGCTTTGAACAACGTAAACTATTTGTACCATCATTAGTTTCCAACCAGTTCTACTCTGCTGCTGTATTAACTTCCCAAGAGAGCATCTGTTCTGGACAGTGCGTTTGAGATCCAAAAATATAACAGAATAGCCTGAAAAATGAACTAATATTAAGTGCTGTGTGTACATTGATATCCACCTATGGTGTGTTCACAGGGATTCGTACTTTGCCATTCCTTTTCTATTTGTTATGCCTCAAAGTAAAACAGTTCATCACTTCAACTCTGACATGTTCGTATTGGGATGAGATAACTGGTCATGGTATCTCCATTAAGCAAGAAATAAGTCGGGGTGTTACTTATTCAGAGCATGAAAATATTCTTTGCAGTGCATGTGGTGACACCTCTTGGTGATAATTCCAGGCCTCATTTACAGGTGGAGTGACAGATACCTGAGGGACAGGCAATGCATGCAGACGTGGCTTTTAATTCATGCACTGGAGCGAATTGCTGCTGCACCAGGAATAAATGGCAATACTTTGAGACATGCAAAATTTGCAACACAAACTGCTGCTATTACGAAAAGTGAAAAAGATGGTGAAGGCAGAGGTAGCAGTTGTGCATTTCCCACTGTGAGAGCTGAGGATGCAGGTGTGCAGTTCTGAATGCAGCTCTAGCAGTGAATAAAGCTGAAGCAAGTGTAATTTTGTAGCATCCCAGCTCCCTCACAGCGTTCTGTGTGCCGCTGTGCCTGAGTAGCACTGTAGGGAAAAAAAACTGAGGTGTCAGTGAGAGCATAGACTCCAAGCTTTTTGGGAAGAGGGTTTGGTGAAGGTAACAGTTCAACATTAGGGATGAGGAAATGCTGCCTTTTCCCCTCTGAAACAAGAAGGATTGCATACATCCCTATTGCTGCACTCTAGCTCATGGGAATCCATAGGAGTGGGAGCTTACTGAAGGATCCTTGTTGACTGCACTGGACTTTAGATGGAGCCTGTGGTACTGTCAGTGAAAGCTTTTTGTTGCCACACATCCCAGAGTTGGGGATTTGCCTTCCCACAAAACGCCTGTCTGTATCACAGAACGGCTATGGAAATTTCCACAGCAAAATTGCATTGCAGTGTGTCACAAAGGTCAGAGGATTTTGTGGCAAGCAATGAAACTTTGAATTCCATTTGTGAAACATTTAGAGGACAAACTGCATCTATTTTTACAATGCCTTACTCTACTGCCTTAGTACCAGGAAATTTACGAGAGGCCCAAGAGTGGAGGAGATATTTCTCCCTTTGGAAACAGGAAGGTTATGTTGACTGCAGAACTATTACTGACAGTGCCCAAAAGCCATCCTCCATCTAAATCGTATTTCTTGGAAAGCTGTTGGAAAAGCCTTGAGATTGTTTATAGAAGTTCAAAACTCCACGTAATTAATTTATTTGCCTCTCTTTCAAACTGTTCTGCATGTGCGCAACTGCAAACTTTTCTCCCAACCTACAGATGCTGAAAATGTATGCATAACAAACTGTAATCCCATTGTACCCAAGAAATATCATGGAACTGAAGAATCAGCAAGGTTGGAAAAGACCTCCAAGGTCACCCAGTCCAACCATCCCCCTGTCACCAATATCTCCCCACTAAACCATGTCCCTAGTACCACATGTAAGCATTTCTTGAACATATGAATATCAAGAAATACCTTACAAATACTTCAAGACTTACTAAAGAACTGGAAGGTAGCAATGCTAATTTACTTCAGTATATATATCCATAAGAAGCCTAGTTGCAGTGTGAATAATGGAAATGGATGATATAGATGAATCCTGCAGAGGGCTCGTGCTTTCACTGGCTGTGCTCAGGCACAGGATGATGATGTATGGGCTGTGATTCTGAATAACGTGGTCTTTCTCTGGAGGATAAGATCAAAGGACAGAGAAGTAATCAAAACGATTTTGAAATAATTACTGATTAACTTGAGAATAAATAGATATCAACTATTTGTTGTCAGTATCCAGGATGTTCTGTAATCCGTTCTCGGTCACTTTATAGGGACATTGGACGCTGTGAATGCTGGAGCAGGACTGCCTACATGGGAGGTGCAGGTAATGAACAAATGTAATTTTAACCACGCAGTAGGTGTTGTGTTTTCCTCTTAGCAGTCACGCTGTCCAGTGAAACCAAAAAACTGCTTTGTGCAGGGAAGAGAACGGTACGGAAGCCTTGAAAAAGCTGAAACCCAACCTCGAGCATAGTGCAAGGTCTTTGCAGATCACAACAGGAAAAATAAAGCTTTGTAATGTGGTTTTAAGAGCCCTTGAGTGTAATTCAACTCTTCTGTGCAATCCCTTTTAACGTGACTCTGAAATTGCTGAACCAGAATACAGCTGCTTTGTGCTGGGTTTTTAGGCTGCTGTTTTGTTTCACTGTCCCTCTTTTTGTGAGGATCAGAAATTGCTTGTGTTCTAGGCTGGTGGCTCTGGTTTCCAGGTAGGTTTGGTAGGGTTGGGTTTGGGTTGCTGCTCTGTGCGCTAGGTAGTTTTCAAAACACAACATGTTCTTGTGTTTATTGCAAACAAATCTCTCCTGCTAATTACCTCGCAGATATTTTTAGTTTCCTTATTGATGATTTTCTGAATAAATCAAGAATAAACTTTCAGAAAAACACAGTGAGCAAAGACCTACATGAGAGTCCCTTGGGCAAAAGAATTTATATGAACTAGGCTAGAAAAATACATTGAATGACTTCACAGTTTGTGGAAGTAATTAAGGCAAAGCACCTTCCCTAAGAAGCAATGAGCTGGATCACACAGCCCAAAAGCACATAAATCATGCTGTGGGATTTTGTGAGCTGCTGCAGAAGTTTGGGGTTCTTCTCCTTGAGTCAAGAGTGCTCTCCTGGGGAGGAAGCATGACTTGAATTCTACAAGCACAACACTGCTCAGCAGACATTTTGCTACAGCGTAGAGTTTGAGCCCCTCTGTAGAGACCAGTTCTGTGTTTCTGTCCGCGCTCCTGTTATCTCTGCTAAGCTTCCAGCTGTTACTGTCTTGTTTTTTCAGTCCTACTCTGTCTGCCTGACCAGGAACCTGCCACTACCATAATAGCCAGACCCTTTAGGGCTGTGGTGATGGGCCTGGCAGATGCACTTGGTTTAGATGTACAAATGAACCCCGTCCTGTGTTAGCAGGCGGGGGGAGAAAACGGCAGTGTGCTCCACCCCATCTCAGCGCAGTGCTCTTAGTGATGAAAACTCTCCAGTAGCCCACAGTAACTGACAGAAGCAGCCTTATCTCCAGCTTCTCCAGAGCCTTAACGCTTTCCTTTCAAATCGAAGCTTATCTGCTAATTGGTTTGACCCACGATTCACCTGCTCATTAAAGAAGTCTGCTGGTTCGCCCAGTCTGAGGACTGAAAGGTAATGGTGACTCTCACCCGGCACTGTGACTGAGGTGGGTTTTTTTGTTCCTGGGAAACACGCAGCAACGTTCATTGTGAAACCCCCACGATGCCATTAATGAAAAGATTTTTAATCCTCATAAATCAGAACGCCTTTATTTGATATTTAAGGGTGAGTGAAGGATATTAAAGTATCACTGAAGATAGCAATAAAAAGATGAAAAAACAGCCCTGCTTGATAATCCATTTAAAGATTTTCAGAAGGGATTGATAATTATCCCAGCATAATAGCTTAATTTCAGCAGGCTTTGCATCTCTTGACTTTGCATTACTTTTGCATCTATGACTTTTGAGGTATTATTTTTAGATTAATTTTTTTTCTTTTTACGAGGTTTCAAATTCTCACACTTGAAGACAAGTCTCTACAGGTCTAAATGGGGCTGTGGTTCCCAAGGGGAGGCTCATTAGAAAAGACATTGTGGGGCTGTCACAACCAGAATATTCACTTCATCTGCATCCTGCAGGAGCCTCTGCAGTTTGTCATGCACAGACCTTACAAACCTATGGGAAAGATGCAAAATTCACCCTTTAAGGATGGACTTGAAGGAAGAGGGGATTTATGCTGGTTGTGATGGTAGAACAACAAAGGCAGCACACTGTAAGAGCAGAGCTTGCATGCAATGAAAGGTCAGTGTCTTGCAACACTGGGTCGTGACAGCTGGATAAAAAGAAGGCAGTGGGTGTGTATTCATGTGTATAAGGGTGTGTAGGCTCATAAAATTGGAATCAAAATGAAAAATGTGCCTGGAAACAAGGAACCCAAGATTTCATTAATTCTTGTTGTCCTGTGAAGTTTGTAGATAAAGCATATGCCCATTTAGTGTAGAGGTAAATATTGATATTCACCTCATCCACCTCAGCACTGGAGATCAGAACAGTTGGAGATTTGCACGTGGTCAGAGAAGAAACAGTCCACAATATCTGTGTTTTGAAGGAAATTAGTGAAGGTGGTGGGTCACTAGTTTTATATAACTTTGTGGATTAAAGTTCTTCTCGTTTGGCTTTGGGTAAAGCTGCAAGTTCTCAAGGAAAGCAAATAAGCCACAAACAAATGTGATTATTGAGGAATTCAGAAGTAACTGGGCATGCAAGAAATCGCTCCCAGCTTTTCCGTGCTCGTTCATCGTCGTGCTTCGGGAATAAGTAAGAGGATTCGTTCCCCGGGTCCTCGCAGCACACAGCCAGCCCCGTGGCTCCCCGGTGCCGTCACCGGGCGGGGGGCACTGCCGCCATCTCCCGGCAGCCCGGAGCCGGAGCGCAGCTCCCACCCACCCGTCCGTGTAGTTTAGCTGCAGCAGCGCAAGGAGCCGTGCTGCTGGTCTCGAACCCGACGGTTGTGTTTTTTAACTTGAGAAAATCCTTTTTTTTTTTTCCCTTTTTTTTCTTTTTTTTTCAATAGCACTACTTTGTAAAGCGAGGGGAGGCAGATGGAGAGAAGCAGCAAAGAGCAAAGCGGCAGCAAAGGTCTGCTGTGAGGAGCAGGGCTGGAGCAAGGATTGGGATGAGCAGTATGAGAAGTGTAAAATAAGATGAGCGTTGGGGTCCAACAGCTTACAGTGCTCAGCAGGGGCTGCTCTTATTAGATATGAACAGCTGTGTTTTCTTTGAACTTTCTGACCGCTGGCACTGGATGGTTTTAGTCCTGAACTGGGGCTGGATGTTCTAGTTTATTCAAATATTAAATCATAGAGGCATAGGATGGTTTGGGTTGGAAGGACCTTTCAGATCTCCTGGTTCCAACCCCTGCTGTAGGCAGGGACACCTCCCATAGCCCAGGTTGCTCACAGCCCCATCCAGCCTGGCCTGGAGTGCTCCCAGGGAGGAGCCACAGCCTCACTGTCCAATGTTAGCAGGCTGGGAGTCATGGAATTGTAATGAATCATCCCTAGGAGGAGGTACTACCCATAAGATGTATCGTTCTGGTGTGCTGCACTGCCACAGAGAACTTAAAGTTGTGATCGCTACCATAAGTTTTGGTGATCACCTCTTGCTACCTGCATTCATTCTTTTCTGACATTCTCCATTCCTTGGGACATTGACTTGAAATGTAAAGTTAAATCAGTAGCAAAATATAGTCTATCTATGGAAAATGCAATGATTTTTACCGTATCATTTGTAATTTTTATTCCTTTTTTTTTTTTTTTCCTGCACTGTCCTAATGAAGGGACATTATCTGAGAACATCTCTGCCAGGACACCACTATAGGACATGCTGTGTGTCAACCAGTCTTTCGTGCTCCAGGCAGATGTTTTCAAAATCAATTGGAAATTTTATTTCCAAAATAAGAGAGCACAGTGTAGAGGTATCCACAACTTAATAGCACAGACCTTCCGCTGGGTTGAGAGGAGCTGCAGTAATGGACATAGAAATGGAGATGAGATTCGTGATGATTTATTGGTTGAAGAAGAGGAAGTGAAATAAAGGAAAGGTTGGCAAGAGCCCCAGGAAATGCTCTGATGTGAAGTATAAAATGAGTGCAGTTAGAAGCGTGTTTTCATTGTCTTGCAAAAAAAAAAAAAAAAATTGAAGTTCTCTCCAATGAGTTCAGCCACTCCTCCCTGCAAGAAAATGAGAAGTTCTACCAGGAGGCATTGTGTCCCACTTCATTTCAGCACTGTTGTGATTTTGGCATTTTTTGCCCCTTACTGCCTCTGCTCACTCTCAGCGTGAAGAGTTCAAGCCTTGGTCTTCATTTTGGGCCCTTAAAGTGAAAGGAAGTCTCTTAAGCTCATAGGTTAGAAAAGAGCACTAAGATCATCTAGTCCAACCATCAGACCATGCCCACTCCCAGCAAGGTCTCCCTGATGGGATAGCTATGTCCTTGCCCCAAGAATGAAAGAAAAGCCTCAGAGAAATCAGCCCAGAAGCATCTCTCCTCCACCTAAGGAAGTACTGCTTGGGGATAAGTGTCCATTATGAAATAGAATCACAAAAACCTAAAGGTTGGAAAAGACCATGAAGATGACCTAGTCCAACCACCAACTCTCCCTCCCATGCCACTAATTATGTCCCTCGGTGCCACATCTCCCCAGTTCTTGAACACCTCCAGAGATGGTGACTTCCCCACCTCCCTGAGCAGCCTGGACCAATGCATTACTGCTCTTTTGGAGAAGAAATGTTTCCTAATACCCAACCTGAACCTCCCTGCTACAGCTTGAAGGCATCACATCTCATCCTATTGCTGTCATCCAGAAGAAGAGATCACCTCCTACCTGTTCACAGCCTCCTCTCAGGGAGTTGCAGAGTCACTGCTTCCCTCTCCTCACTGGTGGGATAAGACAAGTGTGCAAGTATGACACTTTGAGCTAATAGGAATCTTTTCAAATCTCTGTAAGGAAATAAATTCCTCTCTTGTAAGCGTATAACTCTACTCTGAGGTCACTTCTATGAGAACTAGATGGCATTCACTCCTTACAAATTCAGAAGCCAGGTTAGAAATGGATCAAGGCAAAGCAGACAGTGCTTTCCTCTTAGTTGCGCTGTGGATGAGGCTGCCAGTGGTTTCAAAGCAGAGTGATTTCTAAATCTACTGTGAAAAGTGCTAGAAGCCATCATATCTAAGAGGCTTTTCATTGCTAATTGCAGCGTTCCCCTGTGCAAGGTTCACTGTGGCCTCTGGGACATGGAATTGCTGCCTGTGTGTGGAGCTGAGCTGCGCACTCTTCTATGGACTGTGCTCTTCAATCCACGCAGGAGGTGGTGGGTGCTCTTCTAGCTCTTGACCACGAAAGCCATCAGCCTGGAGAAAGGGTTTGTTTTTGTTGTTGAGCTGCCAAACGTGGTAGTCAAAAGGAGTCAAAGGATGCTAAGGTTGGGAACATCTTTAGCCATCCATCCATCCACCACCAGTGTTTTTAATTCAATTACATCTCAAGCATCCCTTGTTTGCCAGTCTGAGGCCATGCTCAGAGCTAGCAGGTGAAGGGGCTGCTCGGGTGGTTCAGATAGTGCCAGGAAAGTCCGAGGGAAGCAGAGTTGATTAAGTTCTCCCTGGAGCAAAATGTCAAGATAACAGCCAGCTGCGTTGTGCTTTACTTCTTTTTCACCACCGGGAGGAGCTGGCAGAATGGGATCCCCAGATGCCCCGTGTGTCTGCTCTCCAGACTCATTTAAACTGGGTGGAAGCAGAGATGTCTGGTCTGTGCTGGAGCCCTGTGTGACTTTGGGGGCTCAGGGCACAGAGCAGCTCTCTGCATGTCCATGTCCCGCTGTGCTGCTCTCTCGGTACACAGAGGGCAGATTTCCAGCCCAAGGTCGTGTATTTAAACAGCATATCATGTAGGTCTGGGCATGGTAGAACAGTCAGAAACCAATGTATGCTGGGCAATCTGTAAATATCAGAGGGGTGTCAAATCCATCCAAAAGCAAAAGTCAGCCTTTAGCCAAGAGGGAAATGCACACACTGGACTCCCAGCTGCATGGCCACTCCTGACAGCATTCCTGCTTCAGCTCCCAGCCCCATTGCTCACTGTGCAGTGTTACCAGACTGCTCTTCTGAGCAGCCAGGAGTGCTAGAGAAAAGGCTTCCACACCTTTCTGAGTGTCATGGCTCAGCTGTCCCACATCTCTCAGCTAAGATGAGGGTAGAGAAGGATCACTGAGGCCACCAATTTAAAAAGCGTGATATGGATATGGTTGGAAGAGAGTGATAATGCAGACTCTTCTCTGTCAAGATGGTGACTAAGAGACAATTGTGATTGAGATGTCTATTGCAGAATTAGATCAGTTCCATCATTCTTTCTAACTCTTTATAAGTGAACAGAGTTCATTTCTGTGCAGCATGGATGAAAAACATACACACTATCTTTGGTTCAGAACGTGGATGCAAACACTGTATGGACCTTCACTAGAAGTCTTTGGGGAGAACAGCTTTCCAGAAAGTGGGGATGGAGCAGTCAGCAGTGTATTTTGGAAGCAACAGAGGAATGGGGCTGTCCTCTCCCTGAGCTAGAATTTGCTTCTGATAACACAGCATCCTTTGGTTACCTTCCTTAACCACAAGAGGCCATGTTGTCTCCTAGTGTGGAGGCAGCACGTGTCCATTACTGAAATGAAAGATAGCATCACACCAAGATACCAGTATCACTGGAGCCAATTCCTGGAGCCTTTGTCAACTTCCTGAGCATTTGCTGTTGCCCTTGGCCACTTCAAGATTTAGAGCTACTCCCCCTGTAACAGCTATAGTAACAAGATTTATTCAAGTTCTATTGTGCTACAACTTTGAATGCCTAAGGCAGTTTATGAACCTCCACCTCTGCTTAGATACCAAGGGGGCAGTATCATAGAATCACAGAACGGCCTGGGTTGCACAGGAGCACAGTGCTCATCCAGTCCCAACCCCCTGCTGTGTGCAGGTCACCAACCAGCAGCCCAGGCTGCCCAGAGCCACATCCAGCCTGGCCTTGAATGCCTGCAGGGATGGGGCATCCACAGCCTCCTTGGGCAACCTGTGCCAGTGCCTCACCACCCTCTGGGTGAAAAACTTCCTCCTAATATCCAACCTAAACCTCCCCTGCCTCAGTTTAAAACCATTCCTCCAGAGGTTGATTTCAAGAGACCATGTAAGCCACCCCTTGTTTAAAAAATACCAGCAGGTATGGTCAGCTAATGGAGTTATGTGTTTTTCTGAGCACCTGCTGGGCTCTGTAGGAAATACATGAACTGTCAGAGTGATGAAAGAGCATGTAAGCAGTTGGAACATTTTCCCCTTCAAACGCTGGGTTTGGGATTTTGAGTTAATCATATACACTGCAGAGCATCCCAAGTCCCTGGAAGTCTTTAAGATAAGCAGGAAGAAGAATAGGTAGCTATGAAACATTTAGTTTCTTGGCTCCTCAGACAGTGCCTGCTGCCAATTTTCACTGCTCAGCACACACAAAGCTGTTTACCTCCTAACGTGGAATCCCACACTGGGATTCACAAATGCTTCTGAGTGTCTGTAGGGATCAGGCAGAACAGACATACAGAACTGCCATCAAAGAAACTGTGCTCTGGTTGGAGAGAAAATAAGACCAAGTGCTTCATGTTGGTGTTTTGTACTTAACTGTGGAAGGTAACTTCAGTACCAAATCGTAGGATCATTGAATCATAGAATGCCTTGGGTTGGAAGGGACTCAGGGATCATCAATTCCAAGCCCCTGCCACAGACAGGGCCACTAACTCCAGATCTGGCAGCAGACCAGGCCGCCCAGGGCTCCATCCATCCTGGCCTTGGTCACCTCCAGGGATGGGGCATTCACAGCTGCTCTGGGCAGCTGTTCCAGCACCTCACCACCCTCTCTGTAAGGAACTTCCCCCTGACATGCAATCTAGCCTTTCCTACTTGAGCTCAAAACCATTTCTTCCTTGTCCTATCACTGTCTAATTTTATATTTGTCTTATTAGGACAGAAGTAGATCTCTGTGCATAGCCTTCAGTTCAGTGTTCTGCTTATCGCTAAAAGCCCCAAGCTGAGCATGAGGCAGCATGTGGGTGATGGTATACAGAACAGCTGACAAGCGTAGCTGGCCGCCTCGAGGAAGCGGGTGCTGCTCCATAGAGGATGTCCCTGGAAGAAGGCTGCAGAAGTAGGCCAGGATCACTGTTCCACATTTGTCAACTACTTCAGTCTGGTACCTTACGGGTGACCTTACAGAAACCCTTTGACGTGAAGCTCATCCGAGCTCAGGCCGAACCCTCTGCCAAAACAAAAGCAAGAATAAAGTCAGCAAAGCTGTGAGCATCATCCAGACAACAACCCTACAGCTTTCTGCCTCTCTGAGAATTTGGGCTAATGACTTTAACAGCTTTTTCCAATAGCTGCAGTGTTGTCTATTTTTTTTCTTAATTTCCTTTTTCATAAGTGCTGTGTATGCCTCTGCTTCACACATGAAACTTGAATCCATGGTATAGATTAACAGATACCAGCCGAGATTTATCTCAATACTCACAAAGAAAAAAGAGTGATAGATAAACCAGACAAACCTCAACGTCAGATATACCAAAAAGTTCCTTGTAAATTGTTTGCATTTTAATTCCTCCCTATTGATTGTTGGTGAATGTAGCTTAAAGAAACAAGCAAAATTTAGCAAAATGGCTTAACTCTTCTGATACAACCAAACATTTGGAAACAGATCCCAGTGCAGAGGTCACCAATGCTGCAAGGCCTCCCCAGCAGCATATCCCAAGTATTTTTGTGTCTTCAACACAGGCAAAAGGAAATGTGACACCATCCTGAGAGGTGGAGCAAAAGGATCGTTGTTTAAGCTTAAAATAATTAAAGCTTGAAGTTTCACGCCTGAGAAGTGTGCAGTTTTTTTTTTCTGTTTTGCCTTTTGCCATTTCAATGACATTTTTGCAGCAAATAAATTCCAGATGAGCACAAGAATCACACTGCAACGTGGCAGGACGGCACTACAATTACTTGTGTTTGAAAAATGGAGTCGGCCTACTTGAGCTCCTCTTGTAGAAGCAATTAAAATACTATTTATTCCTTTATGTCTTTAAATAAAACCATCTTTGTGTAGTTGTCTTTTTGCATCTTTACAATCACCACTCAGATAAGAACACTCGCCTTGCAGCCGAGGGGAAAACCCCATGACAGGAGCAGAACACTTCGACATAGGTTTGAAATCACTCAAGCGAAGCGTCATTAATTAAAAAGGGAGGGATGTGTCATCTCTGGGTTTTAAATGCGGACAACCTAAAAGGCCAAGAGAAGCTTTTCATGGCAACTTTTTGGGCCAACAGCCTGACTGCATTCCATTGATTGATCCATCCTATGAATTGGGGTTCCAGGTTACACACACTCTTTAGATCCAGGTCTACTTTTGGAACAGGCCAAGCTCTGCTTTCCTTGTCTGCTTTCCAGGCTTTGGTGAAAGGAGGAATGAAATGTTCTTGTTTAATTGGAGAATATTTGATTTACGGAACATGCACTGCAGTACTCCCATTATCGTTAAACAGTAACTCATTATGTGACTGTGCTTTCTTTCCATCTAAGCTTCCTTTCCTCTCTGTGCTCAGAGGAAAAATTAAATCTTGAATTTAAGTCTACTGCACCTAGATCACACAAAAATGTTTCCTGTCACTCCTATTTCCCCACTGCACTCCTTCTCTTTCCCTCGTTTTCTGTGAGCTACCATTCTAAGCCACTGGCAGCAATAAGGAATATTGCTTTTTCTTGAATGCCCCATAAGATCTACAGAAGCATTGGCCCAAAGGGTATTTGCCAGTAGTTGTTTGGACTACAGTATCTTCAAGAAATCTTGGCCTTTCTTCTTCAGGCACCCCAAGTACGCATTGCATCCAGTGCTGGCTTGTTTTCTTCTCCAAGTACATTGCATTTAATCCTTCCCATGGAGCAAATGTCTTTTTAATTAAGTAGGAAGAAAGGTCTTTCGTCACAGCGTAAACATCAGTGGTACACAAAGCTGCAACAAATGGTAATTATAAAGTGTTCTTAATCTACAAATACTTTGCAATACCAAACATGTGAAATGTGAGAGCCTTCTTCCTTGGCTACATAGGAAAACATGTGACATGTGGGGGCCATATCCTGGCTTACTGCAGCAGATGGGGTCAACCTGTTCAGGGAACCAGTTTGAAGTGTTCCCTGTTTTTCAGAGCATCTGAAAGTTCTTACTGCCATATGGTGAAAACACAGGGTAAAAAACTGAATGATGCCAAGCAAGATCACTGACGCAACATGTACTTTGGTTTCAAATCTGTAGGATAGAAGGTGATGTCTGAGGCAGAACTAAGGCACAGGCATTACCTGTCTCACCAGCCACCTAAACTTATCCTTCAGACCTTGAAAGAATTGGAAGCACAGAAGTCCTCCTTGCAAGGCACCTCTCATAAAGGGAGGATGAGGGATGAAGGGAAAGGACTCAGAGCTGGCTGCCACTGCTGCCTTCACATAGCAACACAGGAACTCCTACTCTCACTTGTTAGCAGTAGTGGCTTTGCTGCCCTTCAAGCCAAAGGACAAACTGGTGGCAAACATCTCATGGTGCCATTTATGGCCCAGTGCAAAGTGGAACCTGCAACACCGCCTTGATACACAGCATTCTGTCTGGGCTTGTGTCTGTTGTGAGACCTGACATCAGAAAAAGCCACCAATGTTGGCTGTGCCTGTGCCACCATTTCTAGCGCTGGGCTGTTCCTTTACGCCGTCCCACCGCTCCTGCCTTTTGTGGAAGGGCAGCCAACTTGTGCAGCCAACAAGATAAGCAGCATTTTCAAAGACATGAAGTTCCTACAAGTTTTGTGAAAGATCTTTTGCTGCGTATCAGAAAGACGCAGGCTTCCCACTTAGCTCGAATTCTACCATTCTGAGATGCATAGTCTTAAATGGAAAATTAAATATTCTGATATATACTGTTAGATAGAGATACGTACACACATGTTCTTATCTCTATATACACATGTTCCTGTCTTTCTGATACATACAGCAGTCAGATGATGACTGAGCCCCGGTGTAGCCAGCATGTCGTACAACTGCAGATAGAGGATGTGAAAGAGAGGGTTGGGAAACACTGACAGCGTGGCAAATCCAGGGGAAATATGGGGAGCAGGGGGCGAATTTGGGAATGTGGTCTGCAAATCTGTGCAAACCCAGGCATTAAGCAAGCCTTTACAGGGATTAACAGAACTACACTAAGCAGCACAGCTTCAAGGCAAAGGCCAGATGTAATAAGGGAGTATTTCCTTAAGAAGCCATTCCTATTTTTTTTTTGTATTTCTCTAAGGGAACTAGTGATGGCAGAGATTTTTGTACTTGAGAAACAGTGTGAGTAGCGACTTTTATTGTCACCGTTTGTAGTTCAATCAGCAGTGACAACTTCTGGCCTCGGTGCCTGCTTTTGCAAGTCAGCGGCAAACTTGCTATCAAACTCATTCATGCCACATCAAGTTAACGGGCCGAGAAGGAAAAAAATAGACCCTTTCATGCAGATTTACTCTTAATTATTTTGTAATCAGTTTAGGTTCCATTCGTAATCAGAGAGGCCAAATCAATACTCATCTAGGCAAATGTGCAATAGAGGCAATCTTTCCTTATGCCAAATATGAAAATAATGCCAGCTTTGCAGTGTAATGACCTTTCCAGTCTCACTACATTAGCAATGCTGAATCTTCAGTTTCAAGATTGCCGAGGTCTGCAGAGCACTCCCCACCACGAGGACTTTTTACTACACACTGATGGTATTTACCTCAATAATTGTCATAGCGTTTCTTCCAGATAATCCTTGCAGCATGTTTTTGAAGTAAGCGATTCCCTTTTTGTCAACAGAAAAATAAGAATTAAGTGAAATTACTTGCTCAAGGGAAAAACATAACCACACTGCAGAATTCCTGTGGCTTTGCTCTCGTTTCTGTACTCAGAATTACAAGTGTATTCCTCTTTTTCTTTGTAAAATTGTATTCATTCACTGATTGTTTCAAGGACAGCGAGAATCTTTTCCAGACATACACTTTGCTAGAAATATGTTCATATGAAAAAAAGCTCTTAAAAATCTTTGTCAGCTCCCAAACTAAAATACCAACACTCACAGTAATGACAGTTGATGTAATGTATTAAAACATCCAAATTCTCTCAAGTTTTCCTAACTATCCTAATAATACACGGATCTGTCTAGCATTCCAGAATTGATGAGCTCCAGCTTTTCAATCACATTTTTTATTTAACAAATGTCTGTGATCTATTTTTGTGAATTGTGAGTTTTTGAGCACCAGAGCAGTCTTTGTGACTGCTGAACTCACAAACCTGCACCAAGTGGAAGCAGAATTACATGTGGGATGATTTGTTGTACAGAGTCTTCCCTCCTTCTTATAGAGTGGGCATTAACTCTTCAGTATCAAAAGTTTCCAGGGAAAGGAAGTTTGACCCTCTGAATGTATAGTGTTAATGGGATTTGGCATGCTAGGCTCATATTTTATTCTCTTAATGCCTACAATCTCTTGGAAATGATTTTCTTTAGTGTTCAGTACGAGAGAGTTGAGGTTGAGTGAGATGCAGATTGAGAGAGATCACTGACCTTGTCCCATCTGAAACGCAGAGCATTAGAGCTTTACTTCTGGGTTTGGATTTGGGTTGATGACTTATACACTGCTGGGCAGCTGGTTCATAATCTACGCTGTGTGTGAAGTGATTTTTTGCTTCTGGATGTTACTTCACCATGACCTTGCTACAGCATAGTAATTTTCACCTTCTGAGGTAGCTGTTGACCCAGAGTCTCATTGAATAATATAAGGCCAATCATTTCAAGTATTCCTGCAAAATTCTGAGAATAAGAAATAAGTTCTTGAAGATTGCATTCTCAAGAGATAACATAAAATGGCCAATATTACTAATGCTCTCTTGGTGCTGATGTTATGGATTCTCTTAATAACTGCTAGTGGGTATCTGGGCTGTGAAACCCACAAACGCATAGAAGATGTTCAGGAGAGGAGGCTGAAGATTGGGAACAACTGCATGTGTCTACTCAACTACTGTGTATCATAGAATCACAGAACGGCCTGGGTTGCACAGGAGCACAGTGCTCATCCAGTTCCAACCCCCTGCTGTGTGCAGGTCACCAACCAGCAGCCCAGGCTGCCCAGAGCCACATCCAGCCTGGCCTTGAATGCCTGCAGGGATGGGGCATCCACAGCCTCCTTGGGCAAGGTGCAGTTTCGTTCATTCGTGTTTTGTCTAGACCTTTGAGGCTAGGATTTGTTTGTCTGTTTGTTTGTTGGTTTCCCTCTTCAAACAGCAGAAGTTTAAGTGTGATTCCTGAACAGTGGCATGCCGGGGGCAAGCATTTGTACAAAGCCTTTGCCTAATGTCTCAAGGCATTACAAGGCACATATTCACTTTCATAGCTCCTACAGCTTCCTCGGAGAAGAGCAGCACTCTAATGCTGAGGCAGAGTAGAACAGCAGCGAAGGACATTTTCAACTTTTGGATGAAAACACCAAAAACACTTTGCAGTGAGGCCTCGTTTCATATTATTTGTTCTCTACAGTATATGTTTAGTAGCATCCTGTCAATAAGAGACTTTCAGTGATGCTGTACACATGCCAAATGAAAAATGTTAGTAAGGCTGAGAAATCAAATACTTCAACACTTCAAGGCTTATCAAATGCAAAAAACTGCTGTTTGAACTGATTACCTTTAGGTAATAAGCCCTAACAATTGTAATAATATTACCAGAGAATATGTTTGCGATGCAAAAATTGTTCCTAAAAGAGGGTCTTTGTCATAGCAGATGGGATGTTAAAAATTACGTGATACATTTTACCTTAATCTGTACATTTCTGAGATCCCTTCTGTAATGCAGATAATGTCCCGTCACTTAGGATGAGAAGGTGAAGCTATATTTGCTGCATTCATACAAATACTTTGCAACTTGAAAATGAGAGATTACTTCCATTTTGATCTGAAAAGAGAAATAAAAAGGCCTTTTGGAAATTTGCAGTTGTATTCAGTAAGTAAGGCCGCTCAGCACACACCGAACAATGAAGATTAAAACTATTACAGCTACTTGTTCAGCAGGCATTATCTGCTCTGTGTACTGTACAGAATGGGGCCTGGTGGCAAAATGTACACATGTCACGATGTAATTCAATATTCTGTTTTTCACAGGAAAAAAAAAAGGGCAATTTAGATTATACAAACAAGCTTTCTTTCTGGTATTTTCTAATTTTCAAATATTTGACTTGGTAAACATAAAGCTCTTTTTTTTAATGAGTAAATTCCTGGATTTACCAAATAGCAAACTGACCCTTGCCCTCTCCCTCCTCAGATTCCATCAGAGTATTGACATAATCAAAAAGCCCCATTAGAAAGCTTATTACTTGAGCTCGCACTTTATGGTAATCATAAAACAGCCCTCCCAGTGTAGCCAGATGGCATAGGAGGGAAGGAATCTTTGTCTTACCTTTGGAAATATTTGCTTTCAAGAGATGTAGTGTAAGAAAATACAGGGATTTGTTCAAGACTCTGTATAGTCCTGTCCTTCAGTGAGCACGAAGCCCTCCCAGGCTGCATGAGCTTCATCTTCTCAGGCCTCATTTCTGTATTTTCTTTCCCTCTTCTGTAACAAAGTGGTGATTTTAGGGGATGGATAAGTGGGTCGTTCTTCTTAGACTAGTAAGCATAAGAACGTAATGGCCACAACTATAAAATGAGGTCTGTGAAATTGTAGTGCTTTCCAGGCTATCGCTAGTTTCTAAACAGATTTTCAAAGCTGTAATCCAGTGAAAGCTCTGCTAAATTAAAAGGTAACCTAACTTTTAAGCTTTCTTCTTGCTACAAAGATCTAGTTACAAGACAAAACGCCTTTCCTCCGTTACTGAATTCCATGAATTAGGAAAGCCATTTTCTAGGACTCCAGGATGCTCTTATTCACAATTCATTCCACGATCATGATGGAAACTGTGCATTTTTCCTCGCACCATAGCAAACTACTCACACGTAATGAATGTTATATAGTGGCCTTTTCTTTTCCTCCAGCAAACTTCCACTTCTGGTTTTCTTCAATTGTTTTCTAGCATTAGCACTCAATGGGATAAGTCCAAATCCCAAACGCAAAAATGTGGTGTAACAAACCAGTGTGCTGGGAGTTGTGCTGAATTATGCAAACATACCAGCTGGTGCCAAACAGTTTGCTCTGGAGCCCAATTCAGTGTTTATCCCCATGTAAGACACTTTCCAGAGCTCTGGCTTATATGTACCAAAAAACAAATAAATAAATAAAAGCCATTGATTTAAACTAAAAATGAGCTCGTGAAGCAGGGGTGGGGGTGAGAGAGGAGAATGAAATTACAAGAAATGAAATGACTGTGAATTTACCATCAGAGAAATGACCTGGTGATATACAAACTGCTTTTTAGAGATAGAGGCAGGCCATAGAAGTGGGGCACTACAGTCAAAGTGTATGTAGCTTTGCATGGACTGTTTTATCTGTGGCAATGTAATAACAAGAAGAAGGATTTCATTTTGCCTGAATTTAGGAAGAGGACAGCCATGCTTTCAAGTATCCTGTGACTTCTAAATGGCCTTTTTCATAGTCCATGTTGTGGGGTTTGATTATGGTTGAACTTAAGGCTGTCACATCAGGTACAATTCTAATATAATGTTAGAGATGTAGCTTGAAATATGACTGCCCAGTAAGGGGGAAGATTGGAGTGTTTTTTCCATCTGCTTTGGGCTGTTGATGTATCTCAGCAGCAGTCAGCAGCATCTGTGCTCAGACACCCAAATTTACGGTACAGTTAAAATAGAAACTTCAGAGGTTGATTCACATGCCTAAATTAGATGTCTAGTTAGAGAGACTGAATCTCTCCCACTCCGTGGGTATTTTAGTTGATGCAGGAAAATAAGAAATAAATATATTCATATCGCAACCGTTTTCATGTTGGATTTGCCCTATTTTTACAATAGAATCCTATCTTTTTTGTTGGCAAGAACCTCAGGAGGTCACCAACCCAAACCCCTGCTTAAAGCAGGGCCAACCTCAAAGTTAGATCTGTTTGCTCAGAGCCAATTCATTCAAGTTTTGTGCACCTCCAAGGGTGGAGACTCCACAGCCATTCCAGGGATGCCCGTCCCAGTATATTTCATGCTCCTTTTTATCTTTTCCTAATATTCAGTTGGAATTTCCCTGGTTGTAACTTGTTTTTGTCGGTAGATGATGCCTCAGATTCATTCTGTTGTGTGCTAGAGGACGGATATGTCAGAGTTTGCTGTAAGTGAGCTGGTTCTTGTGTCAGAGCAGCTGGTTACAAAGGAGTGGAGCTCAGAAGAGCCTGTGAATTCCCCCTGAGAACCATGGAGTGAGCACAGAGGGAGTGGACTGCATAATCTCTTTATCAAGAGGACATAATGGGTCTAAATGGATGCAATTCAATAACAGGAAAGAGAATAGTTAGGAGAATATTGGGCATTTCAAACACTGCGTTATTACACTGTGTTAAGTCAAAGCTAATTGGCATTTTATTGCCAAGTTTGCCAGTATCTCAAACTGCTGTCTCCTAAATTGCATCAAGAGTGAAATGCAAGTCATATTCCATTCATCAGAACACTGCTAAAAGGCCAGCCTCACATTGATCCTCATTGCAAAGGGTGCAAGGAATGACGGAGGCTGACTAAAGCAGTCAGATGTCAGAACGGAGGAAACACAACCTAGAGGATGGAGTCTGGTGAGCTGACAGCACCCCAGCAAGGAAGTGAGACTGAAATGTTAACTGGGAATTGAAGCCGTGATGGAATAGAAAAAAATTACTTACAAATACAACAAGTCCGTGCAGAAGTGAACAGGTGCAAGTGTAACTGTGATGGAAGTGCTGTTTAATAAGCCAAATCACAAGAAAAGTGGTGGCACAGATTAAAAGCAGTTTCTGTTACTCAGAGATGCAATACTCACTGCCAGCAGAGCCCTGAACCTTCAAAACCTGGGAATACAGAACAGGAGGAAGGAAATATATGTGTATAAGTGAAAGCAAGCAACTAGAGACAAATTAAGTGTGCAGAATTAAACAGGTAAACGCAGTGGTGTTTTGAAAACTGAAATCATGGGCACCTGTTCTTGGAGAGATCGACAGAAGATCCCAAGTGTCCACATGGTTGGAGTCCTGACAAATACAGCCCTTAAGATAACAGAGCACCACACCACAAGCAAGGCAGCAAGGTCCTGCTCTGACAGTAAGGGAAAGTTTGTGCCCATGGTGCTCAACAGAGTGTAAGGAAGAGGCTGGTGCTGCAACATGCAACAGAGGGCCCAAAGATCCAATGATATGAGCAGCTGACGCAATGTTCAATGTCCAACTTTCCCAAGAATACCTTATATCTTGATTTAAATTATATGCATTTACTTCTAATGTCAGCATGGGGTATTTATTTAAGGCCTATGTGGCCAGAGAGTTTTTAATGTTAAGGAAATGCAAAACCCACTGAAAATGAGCAACACCTCAAGCTTGAGCTCAGAGATTTTTAGACCCAGTGTCTGATGTTAGATGAGCTGCTAAGAAAGTACCAAAAATATTCAGATAGAAAATCAGCTGATTCACAGCATATCAACAGGATGCACTGCTAAAAAATGAGTAGTGATGCAAAACTCCAGATAGCAAAACAGAACTCTCTGTTCTTTATAAAGGTTGAGTTCGAGAGAGATTAGGACAAGGTCAAAAGATGGCAGGAATTTAAAGAAGAAGAATAAAAAATAAATTTGCTGAAACTGTACGACTGCTCAGCTGCTCAACAGAAAGATGAATTCCTTTTTTGCTGTATGATGAAGGTCTGTTAATTTGACATGGCTTCATTTTCTTATTCAGAAAAAAAAAGAAAAGAAAAAAAGACAATTAGTATGATAATATAAAAAGCTTAAAAGGGAAACAAGCTTATTGCATTGCATGAAGAATAGATTTGCCTCCAAGAATGCTGAGTCAAAGGGTGTTTGAGTCCAGTGGTTTAGTCTGTCATACTCGAAAGATCAGGGTAGTTCACAGAAATCTAATCTGTTTTAGTCCCTAAATTTCATGTGTGCTCATTTCGTGCTTTGGCACAGTCGTAACTCTGTTTTCATGGGAGATAACTCTTCTCTTCAAATGATCAATGAGAATCTTCCATTATGCCTTTCTCAATGAGTTGCATCAGTTGCCAACTCAAAGATGGCATGAGCTCAGAGCTGACCAGGCTGGTTTGCGTGGCATTTTTTTCCTGCAATAACAGCTTTGTCTGTTTAGAAAGCAAAGTACTTTGCTTTCTAACTAACTATACTAACTAATCTTCTCTTTATTCTGTCCCATGATAGCGTCTGTGAGAAGAACAAAGTAAACTTGAGCAAAATACGGTCAAAACTGGATATGGAAGTATCTAAAGCTAAGCCACATCTATGCACATGTCTGCATTTTCTGTTCGTGAAGATGCTGTAGTGCAAGGAGAGCAGGGTTTGGGCTTCATGTAGGTCTATGGCAAAACAGCATGAATTCTGGGATGTAGTTGGTGGTTATTGATACAGATCTTGTCTCACAGCCCAAAGTTCTTAAAATTTGTCCTGCATTAGTAAACTTAAGAACAGAAGGTCCGGTGATTATTGAGCACACCACAGTGCACAGGGAGTCATACAGGACCTGACAGAACCTTGTGATATGACTTTAGTTCCAAAACTTTTCCCAGTGTGATACTTTCTGGTCTGTTACTGTGATCATCACCCATTAGCCAAGGTCATAAGCCACTGAGAATAGATTTCATTTCTCATGAACAAATCTCTTTCTGAACCCATTTCAGAAAACAGCCTCCTTGATCTCTTGTTAGTGGTTGTACACTTCCATTTCAAGACATTTAGGACGTTCCTTTATGTGTGTTACTTCTTTTTTTTAAATTAAAAAAAAAAAAAGTATATGGTGAAGTTTTCTGCTGAGAATTATTAGCACATGGATCTACTGTAAGATCTTCTTACAATTTAATGTGTAGTTATCTGGTCCATAAGCACTGAGAGAAGAGAAATGCATTGCAGAGCATCAACATCCTCACCTTGGTCCAGGGAGAGTGGCACACATCATGCACAAGGTGTTCTCATTTAGGCTGGTCCCCAGAACAGCTCTGCAAATATTGTCTATTTTCTTTCTTTGCATTGCCATCTCATTCCTCAGGAATGCCACAGAAGTTGGGTCAGAATTGCATTTCCCCAAACAGCCCTGTATCTTAGACTTTTGGGGCTATCATTCTTAGGGGGATAGTTACAGTTTCAACGAACCCTTTCCCAGAAGGACAGTTCTTTGATGAAAATAGTCCTGAGGGACCCAGGAGGGGAGAGAATGAAAGAAGATTCTTGCTTTTCCCTTTCTGATCTTCCCTGCCGCAACATCTTTCAGTCCAGTGGCACGAGGTTCCAGAAAAGATGTGTTCCTCCTGCAGCTGCTCCCAGAGAGCACTGCTGGACAACACATGCATGCTGCCCTCAAACTGCCGCTGGCCTGCCTGCAAACCAGCCTTCCACAGCTGTTCTCAGTGCCATCGCTATCAAATCACCTCCAAACATTGCTGAATGCTGCTGTCCAGCCAGAGAGACTCGTCCGCTCAGGCTCCCAGCACACCTACACAAGTGTGAGTAAAGGTGGGATTCCTGTGCTGCAACCACCACTGTCAGCACAGAGGTCACATCCACACTAGGAGGCATCGCTGTCAGATACTTTGCTGATCTCCATTTGCTGTTGCTGCTGTGCTGCTGGAGCATGTGTACCATCAGCTGTTCTCTTCCAGAGCTGAGCATCCTTGTTGGAGGTGCTGGCACTGCCAGCACGGGGCACACAGCTGCTGACACGGCTGTGCTGCTGGAGTGTGTCCATTTGGCACGTTGTCTGGAGCCCTGTGTCAGCAGTGACCTTGTGTGCTTGGTGCAGACAATGGAGGGCCTGCGTTCTACCAAGACACTGCAGGATTTTCGCATGGCTGCGTAAAAAGCGGTGGTAGCAAAACGTGGCACACTTTTCTTTCTCTGCTGATGGGAATTTGATGTTTATCCAAATGAAAGGGGATGAGCATCTTGATACATCTGCATTCTTGTATGGTTTCTAGACTTTCTCATATGGAATTCTTTACTCTTTTGAAATAAACTGCACGTAGTTATTTAAAGGAGCTCTTGCCAGCACAGTAGAAACAAACACTACACAAAGGCTTGACCGTATCAGCAGGCAATTGCTTGCTCCTTCAAGCTAGGAATTGAAGTATTAACCACAACTCATTTAGGCTTCTATAAAACCAGCACAAAACCTTCTCCAAGATTTCAGTTGCTTCCAGGCGTGATGTGGAATGTTTCCGAGCATGTTTTGCTGGATTACCCAAAGAATGAGATATTCACAACCTCTTCTGGTTTCTCCTTCACTGAGAACATTCAGATTCTTTGCAGAGGTGGCACCAGCACTCATCAGGATTCCTGTATTCCTCCAATGGAAGCCATAGGTGAGTGCACTTGTGCCTTGTTGAAGCTTTTGCTTCAGTGTTCAACATCTGTTTCTAATTTCTGGTCTTGTGTCTCGGACTAAGAGAAAACACTTTGTTCCCCACAGCTCTTCCTTCAAGAGTCACAGAATCACAGAATGGCCTGGGTTGCAAAGGAGCACAGTGCTCATCCAGTCCCAACCCCCTGCTGTGTGCAGGTCACCAACCAGCAGCCCAGGCTGCCCAGAGCCACATCCAGCCTGGCCTTGAATGCCTGCAGGGATGGGGCATCCACAGCCTCCTTGGGCAACCTGTGCCAGTGCCTCACCACCCTCTGGGTGAAAAAATTCCTGCTAATATCCAACCTAAACCTCCCCTGTCTCAGTTCAACACCATTCCCCCTTGTCCTATCACTATCCACCCTCATAAACAGCTGTTCCCCCTCCTGTTTATACCCTCCCTTCAAGTATGGGAAGGAGTGCACTGTTAGCCTGGCAAACCAGCAGCAGGAGCAGAGGAAACGATGGATTAAAAATGTTCCAGTGTGTTGCAATTACCCAACATGGCTTTTGCTTCTCAACAGCCCTAATTTTTCCCATTGTTTTGCATTTCAGAGATGAATAATGCATACACATAGCCAACCGTTGCTGAAATGATACAGTGGTATAGCTCTGACACAAAGCCCCAAACTCATACTTATTACAGAAGGCACACGTCATTCCTAAAGTGGTTCTCCCTAAAAATGGAGCGCTCCCACAATCTCTTCCACTTCCTGAATAAGCTAACAGCTTCTTTGTAGAAGCAGTGAATGACCACAGGAAGAATGCCAGAATGTCCTTCCTGTCTGGACGCAGGTCTAGAGAAATAGCTGTGGGGAGAGGTTTACATCAAAGCAAACTACTCTGCATTTGCATTTGAAGCAAACTGATTACTCCAGAACAAATCATTTTTATTATAGAAGAGTATCCGCACTGGAAACTATTCTAATAAATTTCACTACACTGCCAAGCACTAACTGGAAAGAGTAATACTTTTATTTTAAACAACATCAAGCCGATGTGAATTCATTTTAAGGTCATTTCCATTGTAAGAGTAGTGTCAGCAGAGCATTTCTGTTCAGAGATTCTTATCTCAGTGCTCCCAGGAGTTGTCTTCCAGGAGGTTACCGAAGTGACAGATACGTGGAAAGCTTTAATTTTCTCGCTGGAAGGAGAAATATTTCTCCTTCTGTTCCTCAGCATACCTTTCCCTTAAGGTCAGGCTTGCTCCCCTCTCTTTCTTACATACTGTTGGGAAGTGCTTAAGGTCTGTCTTGCACAGTTCCCATGGCAAACACAACTGGGCATGTATCCGTTTCCATCAGCGTTAGAGAAAAAGATCTTTTGCCTTGTAGCCTTTTGATGACAACTCCCATCAAATCTAGGAAGCTCAATTCTAAGAAGTCATTTTCCTTGAAAAGTGTTCCACAGCCTCCTAAGTTCAGCTTTTTCCATTTTTAACTAACAATGTTCCTATAACTCCTTTCGTAACCAGAAGAAATCATTTCATTTCGCAACGGATTAATACTCTTTCAATTAAGGAAAGCAACATTAGAGTTAGGTTTTCATCACAGAGTGCAGCTTTCACATCCTCTTCTCCTGGGAAAGATGGCAGTGACATCTCTTGCATTACAGCAGCAGGAGCACACATCGTTAGTGCAGCACTGCACGGCCTGTGACAAAGCCTCGGACAAGGCAGCCTCTGTCGCAAGGATTTTAATCCCTGCTGCAGTGCAAGAGAATGAGGAAGCAGACTGGAGGAAGAAGAAGAGGCATACAAAGGCTAATTAAAAGAAGAGGCCTCAGCAACATTAGAACTCCAATTGTTTTAACAGTTGTACAATAAGTGCTTTAGGAGGAGAGGTTAACACATGGCAAATTAACCGGCAGTCACTTTCTTTTTCTCCAATGTATATTTTACTGCTAATAAGTTGTTGGGCTTCCAACAGCAGAGTGCACATGCTCTGTTTTTCTTTAAAACATACAGAAATTGGCAGGGCTGTCTCCTCCTGCTTACGTCCCATTGTACTGCCTTGGAATTTCTCCTGTTTCCATCCAGCATCATCCAGTGGTTGAAAAGCAGTACAGTGAGTGACGGAGCGACACGGCACTCTTCTGCAGCTCTGCCTGTGCATGGCTGCGGGTACAAAGCTTTCTTCCTCCTGACGTGGGACAACGAACGAGGCAGGAGATTTTACTGCAGCAACACTTTAAAACAGAATGAATTGTAGTGACAGAGGAGGAAGCAGGTAGCTGGAACTGTCTGTGCCTAGGAATTGAATCTAGGACAAGGTTCTGCTGTACAGTGCAGCTGGCATGCAGCTTCTTCCCATTCCCTTTCCTGCTGACCTCAATGTGTGGTGCTCCTTAATATTACAAAATGAAGATTTTTATTGCTATTATTATTACTATTATTTCTGCACAGGTTCATTTTTGTTGTTTTTTGGTGTTGTTTTCTTTTTTTTTTTTTCCCTACAATAAGGGGTTTTTAAGCCAGCAGCTTTTAATCATTTGGAAAACATTCAGACTTCTGTTTGTCAAGTCCACAACTCTTCTGCTGTGTAGAGGCATAACTGAAAGCTGATTCTGTGGACTGTGACTGTCCGCAGCTCTGCTTTGCCAGTCAATTTCTTTCTTTTCCCTTTTTTAAAATCCATTAAGCAGTATACTTCAAATTCCTGGTATTTTTCAGGTGGTTGACTTCGTCTAAAAGCTTTCAAAGAGCTGAATCGCACGCGTTTCCCATTTAACTGCACACCTGTAAGCATACAATTGCTATGCAGCCAGCTTATTGTATAGCTTTCATTTTATTGTCTTCATTCATGGCTTCTTAATTTGGGAGTTAAAGGGGAAAGTGATTAGTTACACCTGTGTGTGTCTCTTAGCTCTCCTGAACTTCAGCATCCCTCTCTGCTCACCAGTAACATCACCACAGCAGCACAGAAGGATGAATGCCTGTTGCAATTAACTGTTTTCCTGGAGGATCACACGGAGATCTCAAGTCAAAACCCTGTAAGTATGTTTGCTTTAGAATTACTGTTCCCAAACTGAGCAGTTTTTGTATAAAGATCAATGAATGGATGGTATAAAACATTAAGAAACAGTGCATGTGTTCACATGCCAATTATATGTGCATGTAAAAACTACATGCCAGCAAGCTTGGCCAAAAGCAAACACTAAGCTCCAGGTCACTGCTGAAGGCTGCTGAGCCACCCAGACAGAAATGATGCCAGTTCCATTTTCTGACTGTCTGGACACCTGTTCTGGATGCAGACAGGGTCGACAAGCAGAAAGTCTGCTGGCTGCACTGACTTCCTTCCACAAAGAGACCATCGTCCTTGTGTTTCCAGATATGTGACACTCATATGTGACCCCCCCCAGAAATCCAGAGGTTGTGTCCCATTTGTGCTTTGAGGGTTTTACAGAGCAAAGCTGAAAGGGTGGCACTTGCTTGCTGCTAACAGGCATGTCACAACAGACAGCTGCTGCATCAGACAGAGGCTGGGGGACGTAAAATCTTGTTGAAACCAAGCTCCCCTTGCATTTATTTAATCTCCATATTGCAATGGGTAACAATGCTAATAACATGCCAACAACAAATAACCCTGTCCTTTCCATCAATCCCAGACAGCATCGTCTGGCAGCTGTTGCGATGCAAGTAGGAAAAAAAAGGAGTTTGAATAAGGAGCAGCTGACATCTTGTGCCTTCCCTGTGGGCCCACCAGCCCTCCCTCAGGCAGGTTAATACCCTAGAAACGATAGATGCTTAGGCTGTGGTCCCAGCCTCCAACTTGTTGGCAGTCCTGTACTTTGAGAGCTCAGCTAGGATCGTTCCCAGCATTTCAAGGTCGTGACAGACGTTGCAGTTTACCATCTGCAGTTATGGTACAGCAGAATGTACTCCCACTCTGTGCATGTGTGTATGGCTGGGAACAGTTACTGCAGCTGCTAACAGCAGTGGATGTGCAAAATAAGTTTAGAAACCCCCGCTCTACACTTCGCTGCAGGTCTGAGCATTGATATGACAGGGCAACTGCTAAATCCTATGCCTTGTGACTCCTCAGTATTTACTTGGTGTATGCTACGTGCTCCCATCCATATCACCAACATGAATGAGAGCATGGCATGCCCACTTGTCCTAATCAGCCAGAGCAACAGGGAAAAATCCACGTTGGAATGAACACAGTAAGTGGTTTATTTCAACCTACTCAAGGGAACAGGGAGCTTATCCTTAGGAAACAAAGTAAATACACATTTTTTTCTTGATGGTCAGTAGTAGAACTTCTTTTTAGGTGCCTTTACTGAAGGATTTCTTAGGGTCTGCAAATGTTTAAAGAGGACTTTTTACTGCTTTAGATAGCCAAGTTATGCCAGCTCACAGTAAATGGGAGGAACTTCTGTGTTGAGAAGCCTTCAGACTCCCCCTGCCTAATAAAGTGGGTATTTATTGACTGGCCTTTGAGAGAAGTACTGCACTGAGGTTTTGGTGGCAGGAGCGGTGTGTGGTTTTCTTCCTGCTGTTTTGTCACGGGTGGTTTTCTGTAATAAGCTGCCTGCTCTCGCTCTGAGTTCATCCTCACTTGATTATTAACTCAGAGATTGCTCTTCATTGCATTTCTAGCTGCAAAAACATAAACCTTGAGGTATGTATTAGTAATTTACTCCTGGCAGCCCTGTCCCATCACCCGGTCTAAGTGCTAAGCCTGAATGCTGCTTGCTGTCAGTGCTGGTAGCAGTGTGATGCAGGCTGAGTGCTCTGAAGGTTTACTCCTTGCATTTCACAATGACTTGGAAGGAGTGGGACAGGAACCCTTCCTCTGCAGGGAAAGTATAGCTGTGGGACAGAAGGAAGCATGCTTTCTGTTAGATCTTTAGTTTAAGATTCAGGCGTGTAGCAGAGAGCAGCAAGCAGTGATAAAATACGTTTCAATTGCACTTGCAAAATTTGTGTATATTTTGTGTTGTTGTCTGTAAGAAGAGCTCTCATCTTTCTATCTCACTCCTAGAAGAAATCATGAGAGGTGGCTTATCTGTCTGTGTTCCTTTTGACTAGGAAAGTGACTTAACTAGCTTAAGACTGACATCAGCTTCATTTCTTCTAAAGTGTGAATGCAAAGTTAATGCCTTCTCAAATATAAACTACTGTGAGGAAATGTACAAAACGGACCTTTCAGGTGTACCTGAAGTGACTCAGGAATGTAAAAATCACTGCAAATCAGTGGAGTTTATAGTCCTAGATCAGTTGGATTCCTCTCAAACGTCAAACACAGCTTTTGTATTTGCTTGTGTTAGAATTAGATTCTTTTGAGTTGGAAGGGACCTTAAAGGGCCAACTAGTTCAACTTCCCTGCAATGAACAGGAACATCTACAGCTCAGTCAGGTGCTCAGAGCCACATCCAGCCTGACCTTGAATATCTCCAGGATGGGGCCACCACCACATCTCTTGGCAACCTGTGCCAGTGCCTCACCACTCTTATTGTAAAAAAACTTCTTCCTTATATCCAGTCTAAGTCTTTCCTCTTTTATGAAACCATTTCCCCTTGTCCTGTCACAGCAGACCCTGCTAAAGAGTCTGTCCCCTTCTTTCCTGTCGCTCCCCTTTAGATGCTGACAGGCTGCCCTCAGCTCTCCCCCTGCCTTCTCTTCTCCATCTGCACAGCCCCAGCTCTCTCAGCCTGTCCTGTAGGAGAGCTGTTCCATCCCTGGCATCATTTCTGTGGCCCTCCTCTGGACGTGCTCCAACAGCTCCATGTCTCTCCTGTGCTGAGGACTCCACATCTGGACACATTGCTCCAGGTGAGGCTTCACAGCACAGAGCAGCGGGGCAGGACCCTGACTCCTCCTGTCAGGCAGGACCTGCCCTTGGAGAAGCCCTGCTGCTTATCCCACATCACCTCCCTTTTGTGGTTTAACTTGGCAGGTGGAGAAAATCAGGGGAAAAAAACAAAGTACAACTCATGGGTTGGGATAAAACTTGTTATTGAGGTAATGAAAAAGATTATAATTATGACATTATATATATATGAATATACATAGCAAGTGATGCACAAGTAGCTGATCTCTTCTCCCCAGCCAGTGGCTTGCTAGCCCCTGAGCAGCAGAAGAGAGCAAGATGAACTCCCAGTCCCTTCAAAATGCCTTCTGCATGATGTCACAGGGTATGGAATGTCCCTTTGGCCAGTTTAAGTCAGCTGTCCTCGCTCTGTTCCCTCCCAGCTCCTTGGGCCCTTTGCTGAGAACAGCCTTGGCTCTGCACAACACTGCTTAGCAGCAGCTGTAAACATCAGTGTGTTACCAACATTGTTTCTCTCCTAGAACCAAAACAGCATCATACCAGGCACACTGAAGAAAACAATTCCATCCCAGCTGAAACAAAGACCCCTCTCCTCCATGTTCCTTGGCATAGCTTTCAGGAGGATCTGTTCCATGTTCTTCCCTAGCACAGAGGTGAGGCTGACAGGTCAGCAGCTCCCCAGGTTGTCTTTTCTATCCTTCTTAAAAACAGGTGCGACATTGCCCTTTTTCCAGCCATCAGGAACTTCACCTGCCCGCATTACTCTTCAGATATCATTGCGCCAATTCCATCAGGACTCTGGGATGCATCTCATTGGGACCATAGACTTACAGATTCCTCACGTGTCGGAGAACCTGACCTTTGCTTACAGTGGAAGGGGCATTGCTCCCCCAGTTCTCACCTTCTGAACCATTTTGCTCAGGGCTGTGTATAAAGCAAATAAGTTGTTGATCCTCAACCTCCTCCTTGTCCATTGTTACCAGCCTGGTTACATTGTGCACTGCAGAAAGTACGCCCTCCTGGACTTTCCTCTTCTGGCTGATGTACCCATAGAAACCTTTCTTCTTCTTCTTTGCTTAAGCCCAGTTCCAGCTGGGCATTGGCCTTTCTGATCCCATCCCTACACAGCCCAGCAGCATCCCTATATTCCTCCCAGAATGCCTGTTCCTGCTTCCACTAGGAGAGATTCTGCTGTCTGGCAAAGATCCACAGTGGTTAGTCACTGGATATCTCAGTATGACATTAGTATAAACAAGCAATTGGAAACATCACAAAAATCAGTCTTCAGTCTGGCATCAAGCACAGAATAAAGGAAACCGTACTGAAAATCAAAATAAAACATCAGGAGTCCATGCTGGGATTTAATCTCCTCTAGCACCTAAGATATGGTTTACTTCTCCAACCACTCCAAAGCCCCAGTCTGCATCGATGCAGATAGGAGTGGACAGTGACCTTCAGTCAGTTATACCAGGGTTCATGCAGGCTTCAGTACAGCAGACAAGGGGTCAAAGAACTCTTTCAGTGGGCTAAGGGCAAGCTCCTGTTCACATTTGCCTAGAAGAATGCAGAGAGAGGAAAGCTGAAATGTGCCTTTCCAGTCCACTGGCTACAGATGAAAATACAAACTGTACAATGCTTTCATTCTCCATAAACACTGAGGTTTGGGGTGTCTCAGTGACTGCAGATTGTCACTGCCGACCCCATGGGAAGCAGAGCTCTGCTCCTGGGGCTGCTCTGACAACGCTGTGATGAATCCCAGGGGAGACCTGGAGACATCCGCTGGGGTCTGGCCTGCAGGAGGAAGATATAGTGCGGTGAGAGGGGTGATAG
The DNA here is from genome assembly GCF_019238085.1 of Lagopus leucura. Classification (NCBI taxonomy): domain Eukaryota; kingdom Metazoa; phylum Chordata; class Aves; order Galliformes; family Phasianidae; genus Lagopus; species Lagopus leucura. Next base: position 778,151 of record NW_024962295.1, on the reverse strand, counting down.
CTGGGCATGTGGTCTGGGTGAACGCAGGGACAAGCAGCAGAGGGGACAGTCACAAAGTGAAGTTTTCTGCAGTTCTCACCTTTTTGCACAGTGATTTGCAGCAGAAGGGCTAAGGAAAAAGTAGATCTCACTATTTTACTTGCACTCTGACCTTCCCAGCTCTAAGAAACACGCTGCTCTAAACGAAGGCTGCTGCAGTGCTCGGTGTTTAACTCCCTGTGCAGCACAGAACTACTGTCATTGTCTTCAGTGGGACTTCACCTGAGTAAAAGCGGGGATTGAATTAAGTATTTGCTTCAGTGATCATCTCAGGTGAGTCATGCCTGTAAGCAGCTTGGAAATATGGCATTTCAGAGCAGTACACAGAGTGAGCAGGGGGGACTCCACAGCATTTCAGTGTCACTCCCAGAGCAGTGGATTTGCAGCATCTTGTAGGCAGGACATCTTGTGCCTCAGTGAGCAGTGCAGGAAGGATGTGAGCCCTTCCCACTCATAGGAGGAAGGTGCTGCCATAAAGGAAACAGTAGATTTTTGGCTGTCTCCCCGTGTGCTTCTCCATGGTCTATTTGTCTTTCACAGATTGTATCCGAGTGTGTTCTCCCACAAACTAACAGGCACTGTGCTTACCACCAATACCAGCCGGTAACCAAACCCACTAGAATATCTCCATCCATGCAACTAAGGAAAAAAAACCTTAAATAGTTTATAGCTTAGAGTTAAAACAATTCATTAACAATAAGTAACTCATATAATTGAAATCAATAGGTGATTTTTTCCGAGTTCCATTATTTCTAGGTATGTATGCTACAGCCACGGACAAACACGTTGCAGTGCTCTGCTTTTCATGCTGCAGTGTGCAGCCCAACCATGTATATAAACCTCACGTGTGTGTCTCTATCTCTCAAATCATAATATAAATCTCAGGCCTTTAAATTAAGTTTATGCCATGCTTCTGGATGCTGCCGAGCGTCATGTGCAAGAATGACATCATTGTTTCTGGAGTTACGAGCCAACATGAAAAGAGGAAAATCAGAAGCAGACTTTTAAGAGGAAAATATCAAAAGAAATAAGCAGTATGAATGCAGCGTACAGCGCTTTTGGGCACTGCAAACGTTTTCTCATTACTCGCTAGGGAAGAGCTGCACAACACGCCATGCAGCACAGCCATCCCCAGCCCTGCAGGCTGCTCGGTCACCATCCCGTTTCCTCCTCCTCCCTCATGCATCGCCCCAGTGCCCAACCACCATCTGCACACATTGCCCTGAGCTCGGTACAAAACACGGCCTCGGGTGGGAACTTCTGGGGGACGTTGAGCATCTGGGTGCGCTCACGGTGACCTCTGCGAGGCCTCGCCGCCCTGCCCGTGCCGGCAGCCGGTCTCAGCCGTGAGGGGCCGCGCTGCCGGCACCTGGCTCGGGGCAGCCCCGCGCCGCAGCCGCTGTCGGACGGGAAGAAGCATCAGGCAAGGCTAGCGCCGTGCAGCGCCTCGGCACGAGGCCACCGCTCTCGAACCGAGGCCGACGGTGCGTGGCCGTGGGTCGCACCCCGCCGCGAGCCCGCAGCCGGAGGCGCGGAGGGGCCGCGGGCAGCGCTCCGCGTGCGGCCGTACCTAGCCGCCACGCACACGCCGTCAGCGGAGCCGCCGTTTCAGAGGGAGCAGCCCGCGGATTCACGTTAGGGCGGCGCGCCCTGGGAACCTCCGTGCGGTAGCCAGAGCCGGGAGGGGCGGCGGGCGGAGCGCCGCGCCGTTCGCAGACCCTCGGCACCGCTCCGCGCCGGGCGGGTTTCGGCGCTGTGCATGCCGG